>NC_087550.1:28467326-28776998 GCF_036250125.1 Pseudopipra pipra | reverse complement strand
ATGACATCTGTGTAATTCATTACCTCTTTGAAAGAGCTCACAGTTGGACTCATTTCTCTAACTTAGAAATGTAACTGCTATGGTCCAGGCCATTTTTTTTTTTAATTTTAATTTTCTTTGTCACTCCTAAAGGTTTTGATTTGCAGCTGCAAAATAAAGATGAACAGTTACACCTCCCATAGAAATCATGTTTTGACAAAGGTAAGCATCATGCTGTATTAAGAAAATACTTAGATTTGAATTTGTTATGCTCAGTTTGTAAAGAAAAAACACAAACTAGCTAGCTGTTAGTCACTTGTAAAGTGACTTAGGGTGAGAAGAAAAGGTCGCACTGAGCACAGGCTTAAATTTTCTAAATCAATTTACACAGAAAAAGCAGTTAAGGAGTGTTACAAACTGCCACTGCCTCTTGCATCTCTGGCTTGGGTATTCCTCCTGCCCAGACCAGAAACCCTGGGCTTCATGCCCCAGCAGGTGCATTCAGGACATGTCCTGGTCCCATCCTAGAGGCTGGAGCATATACTTGTGCACTCCTGTTGCTAAGACCACAGGCCTGGGCTGCCTGCAGCCCTGGTCTGACCCAGTTAGTAGTGCCAGGTCTCCTCACACGGGTCTGACCTGTAGCTAACACTCTGGGCACCCCTTGAGATGATCCAGAGAGCTATGGCCGCTCCAGCTGCTGATGCTGAGACCCCACTTGCTTCAGCTCCTGTCCCCAGAACCCCAACACCCCTGGTCTGACTGCAGTTACTGACCCCAAATTCACTCATGCCAGTCTTGCCAGCTGCTGGCATCTCAAACTTACAGCATCATATGCATGGGATAATGAGATTTCATGGAAAGATAATGAAGAAGGCATTTGATAACAAGATAGGACAGACATTGACCAGCTTTGGTTTTCACGAAACCTGTCCCTTTCCATCTGTTCCCCTTTTTGTTCCTCCCCAAGCCTTTTCCTTATCAAGTTTTGCACAGTCCCGCAGACTTAGTTCAAATCCTTATGTTCCTCTTGTTTCCCTCTTCATAATAGTTAAAAAGTCCGGGCTGGACCTGTCCAAAGCTGTGGCTGTAGTTTTCTTAATGGCCTGTCAAATAGTGACTAGATATTTGGTCTTTTGCATGATTTCTATCCTCTCTCTGTCTCTGAGTTCTGGGTCTCTGTGGTGTTAGTTGTGGCTTCCCAACTTTTGCACTGAAAAAGTCCTTGACTGTATAACCTTAATAAAGGAGGTGCTTTCACCTTTCACATAACCTTACGTAACCCATCTTTATTTAGTGGGAGCAGCAGCTTAGGAAGTCATGACGTTGCTCTAAGTAACTGCTTTGCCTAGATATAGAATTTATCATTTTCCCTGAATGAAAAGCTTTACAGATAGCAGATAAAAAAAAATGAGCAGTTTTCTGTGAAAAGATCTGTGGCCTATATTATCTGCTTCATTCCCCACACACTTCTGTGCTTGCTGCTGCCTCAGGGTACAGCAGACAGTAGCACTGACTCAGCTGAGGATGTAGCTGTTGCTACAGCTGCTCAATGCTGTTTTTCAAGGCAGAAGCACACAGCACCACCCTCATTTTGTGCTTTATATACTGTTAGTTCCTCCTTGCTTTTCTTGTGGCAAAGACCCAAAACACACAGCAGGTCAGGAGACAGGACCTCCCTACTTTGCAACCCTGCAGATGTCCCAGGATCCTCAAGAGCCCCCAAACCCTTCCTGACTGTGCTGTTGAGCAACTTTGACTGGATTTAGGTATAACAAAATTTGGTTAAGCATAGCTTTTTTTTTGTTGTCTTCTATATTCCCATGTCATTTCTAGTCAGAGATTAAGAAAAAACCCCACCAACTTTAAAACAAGAATAAAAACATGTCTTTACATGAGGATGCCTGAGCACTAGAGGACATTGCACAGAGAGTTGCGGAGTCTCCATCCTTAGAGATACTCAAAAGCTGTCTGGACATGGCTCTGAGCAACTGGCTCCAGGGGTGCTGGTTGAGCAGGGAGGTTGGGCCTGATGACTTCCAGAGCTCCCTTCCAGCATCAGCCATTCTGTGATTCTGGATGAAAAAGACACTGAGTGTTGTTTATGCCCATGGATGAAGGTACTAAGACTGTGAGGAAGGCTGCTTATTCATGGCGAGGTAACGAGCAGTAATGGATGTGCTTTAAGAAAAATTACGTTAAATGTGAAGACAGCTTGTAATTTATATAAAGAATATTCTTCCACAGCCAGCTAGGAATACTTGCCCTCTCAGATGCTGACACTTCACAAAGTTGTCCCTGAAACAAGTTGTAGGAATAATCCTGCTTAAGTTGCAGGATGGTTCTCTTGTCTCTAATTTTGGTAATTTTTCTTTTCCACCCTTTTCATCCCTAGTCTCTCTCTGCTGTCAGCACCTATTCTGTCTATGGTCCCCCTTACCCTTTCCAAATGCAGTGAAGAATGACATTGCCTGAGAGAGGAGAGGGAAATGTTACCTCCTGTTAATTTACTGAGCTGTCCCATTGCCAGGTCAGCAGAGAGAGATTAAGGCAGGGAAGCGGCTGCTGTGTCCAAGCAGACTGAACAGGAGGGGGCAGGGAGTTTCTGGTTACACTCTCCCTCTCTGTCTTTCCCTCACCAGTAACCTTCTCTCTCAGGGTGCTCTGTGGGATTTTAGCTGAAGCCTTGTGCCTGTTACACTCCATGATTCTGCTGTGGGCGGCAGATAGGAAGACATTGTCCTGAACAAACCCTAATCCCACAGGACACGGTTGCTGGGGATATGACTGGGGATGCCTCTCCAACAAAAGCGTTCAGATACCAACAAACGCTGGTGAGTACAATACCTGCAGCAGGACAGAATGTTTCCTACATGATAGCTGGCTTCCATTCTCTGCTTAAGGGGCTCAATGCTTTCTTTGCCTACAAATATCCTTCCCTGTTTGCATTAGACAGACTCTGTGAGAGATCTACCTGAGCACTTGTTCCAGTAGTGGCTTCCTCCAAGAGAGAACAAGACCATATTTTCCTTTGCTCAGTATGAAAATGAGAGTTGATCCTAATCCACGTGGATGAAAAATTTACATCACCAGACAAGGAAAAAGGTGCTGGAGTGACTCAGGGCTGTAGCAATGCCTACTCTGCAGAGATGCATAGAAATTCAACTGCTGGTTGTGAATGGGTTTCCTTTTTCCAGACAACCACAGATAAGACACTGAAACCTTTCCCTGCCCTTCCTTGCAGCTCCCAGAAGATGTGGTTAGGATTCTGCCATAGTGGCTGTTAACAGGAGCTGTGAGAGCATGGAGCATGTTGTTCTAGGACATCTTTTGGGCGTATCCAACTGGCGTCAGGCACTGCTTTGCTTTGTAGGTATTTGGATATGAACTGTTGTACTAATTTCTGCTTTAAATACTTTAAAGAGTTACCACCAACTAGGAGAACTAAGATTCATTGCATCTCGTAAGTCCTCACACTTTTCTGGGCAAGTGGAGGTACCAGCCTGTACTGTGTCTAAAAAGCCACTTTGGTCACTGAGGTGAGAGGTAGCATCATACATTCTAGATTGCCTGTGGAGCAGCACGAAGGGAATCCCAGCCTCTAAAAATGAATAGTGACCTGAGCATGCAAAGTTTTGGTAGCAGTGTTTAGAGACAAATAAGATTGTGTTGAGGCTGAGGAAAGTATGAAATCTCATCTTCTTTAAGCTACTGAAAAGAAAGATGGAGACTTTACCTGTTGCTCTATGGTATCTCTTGGGCACATCCAAGTAAGGTCTTGTACTGCTTTTGTTTATAGATATTTGAATGAAGGCTGTTGCTACACTTTCTGGTTTCTGTTTCTAGAACATCTGATTTACTAAGGAGAAGGTATGATTGTTTTTGGGAGCAGAAAGCTGAGCTGAAGAACGGGAGAGTAGCTTTCAGTTCAAAATTCTCTGCTGCTGAACACTGCTCTTGTGTAGGACATAGTGCCTTACAGATGAATGAAGAACTGTATGATCTTTGTGACCATATAGCCCTTTATGACTGAAATATTGATTTAAAATTCAGAGTTATGTAATGAATGTAAATTTCTGAGTGCTCCAAATAGGCATATCACAAGCACATGCCCTCAGCTCAACAATGTTTTACTAAGAGCCCTATTTATCACATATAAAGTATTAATGTTGCTGAAGGATACAATCATTACAGTGGAAAGGCTGGATTATGATATATTTCATCTCTGGCAGCCTGACTTTGTTGTCCAATACAAAAAAGAATCATCCTCACTGTTCGGAGTGAGTGGTACCAACACTGGGGCATCGAGACTGAGCCTAATATAGAATGTAATGGGACTGCAGTGACCTGTTTGCATAGTAAACAAACTTGTAATGATTGCATAAGACACTGAACTGTAAGGAAATTATAAAAACCTGAACAAAAGCAGTGGTAAAGAAGAGAGCATGGGACAGCAGAAGATGCAGAAATAGCAAGTATGCTATTTGGATAAAATGGCTATATTTCTTCTGCAAATGGAACAAACTCATGAATATCTACAGTTTTCAGTTTTAGGTTCTTTAGGGTAGAACTAGACCAGTCAGAGTATTTAGACTAATGAGAGTTTTCTTGAATGTGGGAAGACACAACTAGTACTAGATTTCTTGAGTTCAAAGATCGTGGTCTGTAATATGTGAGCGAAGGCAAGTCTTTGACAAAATATTTGTATATTACAGAATAGCTATTGGGGAGAGAAAGAAAAAAAATGTTTTACATGATCTTAATTTATTCATAAATTCATCCCAAATATTTGCCATTGAGAGTTCTTTTAGGCTTCTGGACAGGTCAGGATAGTGTAATAAATGGTAGCCGTTTGATTCCTGGGGTATCTGCATAGGTAAACCCAAAAGGATCAGTTCTTTATTGAATTCAAGTCCCAGATAAGCTTTGTGATAAGGAGGCAGCCATGCTACAACCTGTTTCATAAGAGATGACTGTAAAGTTGGGAATTCTTTAAGAATGACCATCTATATTCAAGTCCTCAGGAATCATAGGCAAAGTAGCAGCTAATTACTGAGAGCAGCTAGTTGCTGGATATAATCCAAGCATTAGTGTTAAGTAGGCACTGAATCTCAATGAAGAATAAATTATTTCTCAAAACAAGAAAAATGAATAACATTTATAAGGATTAAGTAGCAAGTGAAAAAGGGATCGTAATTCTGGATGTAGTATTCTGGTATCCTTAAGTGGATACCAGACACTTTCAGGATTTGAGTATCTTAGCAATTTTACACCTTAAATGCTCCTTGAGGAGCAGGCTCCTCTCAAGTGTCATCATTACCTCTCTTCACTCCGTATTCTCAGTCATGTTAGTTCTTTCTTGTTTAGTGAGTGAACAATAGCAGAGAGCACTTCTGATCTAATGCGGCATACATTAATTTTAAGACATCAGACATAAAGCAATCACTGCTCTTTGGGCATGCTGATCAGTAGTAAAAGAGAGAAAGTAGGTCGTTGTCTGACTTCAAAGACTGTAGGAATGATTTCTATTTTCCTCTGATTTAGAAAATGTATTACAGTGTCACAATCCATAACCTAAGTTACTCGTGAAGTAACTTATACTTTGGGATGAGGAGATATGGTAGAGTGAGTAGTTGCTGGTCAGCCGTCAAGGTCACAAATGGTCTACATGAGAGTGCTGATGAGTCATCTGACCATTTCTTGTCCTTAGATCCCTTCTATGATTGAAGTATCTCTGCTTATTTATATAATATGGCCACTTTATTAATTTTTTCCACTCCTGGCTTTTTTTTCCCCATTCCTCTCCAATAATCTATTTTAGCCATTTCTTTCCCAGGTATTCATTGCCTCTTTGTCACTTACTCTTTTACCATTCTCTTGTTATCGTCATATACTTTTTCCTCACTTGTCTTCTGCTGCGTCTCCTCAATCTGTTTCTCTGCCGTTCCTGCTCTCAATATCTATGAAGCCAAGTGTTAGGTTTCACAGCTGTGTTTTTCTCTGTGCCTTCCTCACATCCCTGCCATTGGATTCTGTTCTAAAAATATCCCATGTGACCCTTTCCCTGTGCTGTCCCAAGGCAGAGGGGGGATTCTCCACAGCTCCTCTCTCCTCTTTTTCTTTTTGAAGATGTTGTCAATCATACAGAAAGTAATATTAGAAGGCAGAAGAGACCTGGAGAACTGAGGTCATGAGAAAGATCATTTGTGCAGATTTCTACTGCCCGTTCTAAAGCTGAAGAGGACAAAAGATGCAGATGAATACGGGGCCAAGCTGTACATGGCAAGATGTAGGCTGCTGACTGTGACAGTAGGAAAGAAAAATAGGAATTTTTAACTCAGTCCATCACTGCATGGGAGAGATGTGCAGAGCTGCCCTGCCTAGGAATTTTTTTGATATATTTTGCTGTGGCCATAAGCTCTGCTGTGAGACCTAGCATATTCCTGAGGAAATTCTCTCACTTCCAGTTTGTATTGCTAGCAGGTCTGGTCTCCATAGTTCTATTAATAATTGAAGTTTGCCTGCCATTATTTTGTTTTTGTTTCTATCAAAGCAAAAAAACCAGAGTCATAGTAAGATCTAGATGGGAAGGGAACTCTGGCAGTATCCTGTCCAACCTCCTTGGTCATGAATTTTCCTTGTTTCAAGTCATGGCTGTTGCCTCTTGCATTTTCTTTGTGCCTCTCTGAGAAGAGCCTGGCTCTGTGTTGTCTGTACCTTCCTTCTGGGTAATGGCAGACAGCAAATAGATCCCCCTCAGCCTCTTCTCTGGGGTGAATAAACCCAGCTCCTTCAACCTGTCCAGAAAACAATCTAGGCAAGACTTCCCAAGGTGACACCCACAGCTGCACACTAGTGCTGTATATTCCTGATCTAAATGCTTTTTCCCGTAGAGAAAGTTTGGTCAGTAGCACATGCAACAGATATGGTACTAAAGACTTTTCCTGCCGCTCATCATTGCCTTCCCTGGCTGTTGCCCACGTTGTCCTTGTACTGAACTGCAGGAGCAGTTACAGCCCCACAGGAGCAGCTTCCCTGCAAACACTGTGCCCTGGACAGCACCATCGTGGCAGGGGGTGCAAGGGGCCTTTTCTGCTACTTGCAGAAAGATGTTTTTTCACACATTTCCAGCATCAGTCAGGTATTTGGTTCTTTTGGGAAGGTGTACAGAATTATACTTTTTAAAATGTTATTTCCAAACCACCTGAAGTGTCCAGGTACAAAGTGGAACTCTCACACCAGGAGCTCTCTCACCAGGAGCTAGTGGGATAGCAGTGGTGTTGTCCCTCAGCACTGCAGTTGTCTGTTCCTGAGAAAGCTGTCACAATTATAGCACAGTAGCAGTAAGAATATACTTCAGTGATTTTGTCCAGCTACATATCCCTTATTTATAATGCTACAGAATTTAAGCTTTTCCATGAATGGTACAGACCTCCTGCCCAAACAAATAAATCCCAGGGGCTGGTAGCATGCTGATCAATTTAAACCTTGCTGTTGATCTTGTGCTGTAAAAAGTAAGAAAACTTGCTTGTGTATAAATGGCATAGGGAGGCATCCCACATTTGTTTGAAACTTAATAGGGTAGCTACATGCTATAAGCTTTAATATATGGACAAAGAAAGTACATAATTGTTTTGACAGCTGATATATGCTAATTTGGCAATGTAGCAGATTAAATTATTTCAGGCAAGTTTGTGGCAGAGGGTGTATGTATGGAAAGACCATGTACTAGAATTCCTGACATTAAAAGAAGTTAGACCTGTTGCTAGTATAGTTCTCAACAATGGCAGTAGAGGGGCAAGTGGAATACAGAAATTTTTGCCCAAGCTGTACAGCAGGTGGCATACAAAGTATGGTAAATGAGAAATAATTCATAAATACTGAAATGTACAGCAAATAAAAATCCCCAAGGTAAACTCGACTACTGTTGTGAATCTCCATGAAATCACAGCAAAAAACATGGGCATGCTGGAGAGAAGCTGGTGGTAAACACTACATAAAAATAAGTTATTTTTTCAATGTTTGCTTTAGCAAAGCAGCAGTAAGTTGCTGTTGTCAGTTTTGATGGAACAGCTTCCACATACCTGCATAATAAATGATAACTGTTAACTCATTAACACAGAGGGAGAACAAACATAGGTTAATAATGTTGGAGAGCACCTTATCAGACAGAATCTGCTTATTTAGTGTTTACATTTACTAAGTGACACAGGACTTCTTGGGGAACCAGATTATATTGTGGGTTCTTTGCATCAGAAAGCATGTTATGTTTTTGTATTCTTCACACTGAACATAGGACTAACAAAGAGATCCTCCATGAGTTGTGACTGCAACAGACACTTTAGTCTTTTGACATTGATAAGGATATAGGGAGGGTTAAAGGATTTGCTCACTTTGTTAAAACTGAGCCATGTACCTCTACGACAAATTCCAGCCTCCTGGTGAAGAAGTTGATTCTTATGTGTCCATAAAGGAACCAAGTGGATGTTGGGAGTCACAGTCATCCATTTCCATAACATATTTATAAAAGGCCATGGATCAGGAATGTTTGCTTATCAACTATCAGCATTGAGAGTGGATTCTAAAAGTACATAAAAATACAAAGCACCTTCACTGTATCTATTGCATTGATAATGCAAGTGTGAGTGGCACCTACACATTTTCAAAGAAAGCCATTATCTGTAGGTCTAAAAACTCTGACAAATTACATGTGGTATGTTGTTTTCTGATTTGGTGATGTGAAGAAACACAGTGTTTAAGTACATAATCTTGTGCCCCCATAGGTTTGTTTCAGATTAAAGTTAGTCCAATTAGTCTTAACTGTGTATAGTCTAGCATACATATTCTTTGATATGGTGTAAACTGCTATAGTGACTGTGGATGTCTATAACCTGAGACCTGGAGTTATCCAAATCTCCACTGGGACACTGAAGAACAGAATTTGCCTGAAGACCCCTCACAGAAGCTTACAAAATATTTTACTATCAGAAAGAGTTTACTGCTTTTAACAGCTACAGAAAAATATTTACCCAGTATTGAGAATGTACTCAGCCTGGGTACAGATCACAGTCCTCCAAAGAGATTTCAGAATTAGATGAGGCTTTCTTCAGACAACTGAAAGAGCCTCATGTTTACAAGCAATGCAGGAGGTTTCTGAAGTGCATTGACAAGTTCTTAACACTGATAATCAAGGCAACAGAAAGAGGAGGTGCTCTGCTGGACCCGATATTTACAAAGGAGAAAGGAGTGGTCAGGGGTGTGAAGGCCCAGGACAACCTCAAGATCTGAGAAGAGAGAAGGGCTAAAAACAAGATCTCAATCCTTGAGTTCAGGAGAGAAGTCTTTAGCTCTTCAGAGATCTGCTTGGGTGAACCCCATGGGATATGGCCCAGAAGAGAAGAGGGCTCCAAGAGAGCTGGTTGGTGTACAGGAATCATCTCCTCCAAGCTCAGAAATGATCCATCCTGCTGAGCAGGAAATCAAGCAAAGGCAGCAGGAAGCCTGCATGAATTAGCAAGGAGCTCCTGACTAAACTCAGACAGAAGAAGGTGCAAGCAGCGTCATGTGACCTGGGAGGAATCTAGAAACACCAGCCCAGTGTGTGAGGATGAAGTTAAGAAAACCAAAGCTCATCTGGAATTTAATCTGGTGAGGGACATGAAGGGCAACAAGAATGCTTCTACAGGTATATCAACAGCAAAATGGTCAGGGGACCAGATGACAAAGAGCAAGGACTCTCATCAGAAGAGGTTGAGGTCAGGGAGCGTTTAAACAAACTGGACATGCACACATCCATGGAACCTAATCGGATGCACCCACAAGTATGAGGGAGTTGGTCAATCTCATTGCAAGGCCACTCTCACTTATCTTTCAAAGATCATAGGGATTCACAGTGGTTAGTGAGGACAGGAATAAAACAAATGTCACTCATCTTCAAAAAGGACAAGAAGTCCAGCAAACTACAGGCTGGCCCACTTCACCTCAATCCCCAGAAAGGTGATAGAGCAACTCATCTTGGGAACCATTTCCAGGCACATGAAGGACAGGAAGATGGCTGGGAGTAGCCAGCACGGATTTGTGAAGGGAAAATCACTCTTAACCAACATATAGCCTTCAGTGATCAGATGACAGCTTGGTGGATGAAGGGAAAACAATGGACTAGTTTATCTTGACTTTAGCAATGCGTTTGACTCTGTCTCCCACAACATCCTCAGGAAGAAAATTAAGGCTAGACAAGTGGACCTCAAAGTGGATTTAAAACTGGCTGAACTGCAGGGCTCAAAAGGTTGTGAACAGTAGCACAAAGGCCAGCTAGAGGCCACTCATTAGCACTGTACCCCAAGGGTCAATACTGGATCCAGTACCATTTAACCTCTTCATTAATTACCTAAATAATGGAACTAAGTAAACTTTTAGCAGATTGCAGATAATACAAAACTGGGATGAGCAGCTGATATGCTGGAAATTTGCATTACCATTCAGAGGGACCTTGTCAGGGTGGAGGGATGGGCAGAGAAGAATCTCATGAAGTTCAACAAAGGGAAGTGTAGAGTCCTGCACCTGGGGAGGAACAATCCAATGCACCAATCCATGCTGGGGGCTGACTGACTGGAAAGCAGCTTGGCCTGGGTCCTGGTGGACACCAAGTTAAACATGAGCCAGCAGTGTGTCCTTGCTGCAAAGGAGGCCAATGGTATCCTGGGCTGCATTAGGGTGAGCGTTGCTGGTGGGCTGTGGGAGGTGATCCTGTCCTTCCACTTAGCTGTGATGAGGCCATACCTGGAGTCCTGTGTCCAATTCTGAGCTTCCCAGTTCAAAAAACATATGGAGCTACTGGAAAGAGTTCTGCAAAAGGCCACAAAGATGATGAAGAGACTGGAGCATCTCACATCTGAGGAAAGGCTGAAAGAGCTGGAATTGTTCAGCCAGAAGAGAAATCTCAGGTGAGGTCTTGTCATCTGATGGGAGACTGAACGTGGTGAAGCCAGACTCTTCTCATTGTTGCCCAGTGACAGGACAAGATGGAAATGGCACAAACTGAAATAGGAATTTTTGTCTGAACATAAAGAAAGAGGATTTGCATGACTGAGTACTAGCACAGATTACCTGGAGAGGTTGTAGAGTTTGCATCCTTGGAGACATTCAAAAGCTGTCTGGACATAGCCTGGGGCAGCCTGCTTCTGTTGACACTGCTTGAGCATGGTATTGGACAAGACAGCACGCGTCCCATCCAAAGCTCAAATATTCTGTGATTCTGTAATTAACTAAAGTACTCAGAGGAACAGCAGTGCAAGTTAGCTACTGGTCTACAAGATTATTGTCTTCTAAATATGATGCAGAATGTATTTTTAATTCTTCATCTGTAATGAACTCTCTTATCTACCCTTATTGTTAAGTGATTCACACAAACCTGTCATTTACTTCTATTATGGAGAAGCAAATTAAAACTCTTTGCCTGCATCTAAATTCCAAGAAATTCTGACTTCAGTAGAACAAGATGAATATTTTTTTATCAACTTTTTTGTTGTTGTTCTTCTGAACTGACCCTTCTGAACAACTGACCCTACCTCCTGAGATACAGCAAAACAAATCTTCTCAGTTCACTTTCTTCATATCACTCGTTATTTTATCCATGTCCAGATCTCCTTGCCCTTTTCAGCCTGGGAGGTTCAAGTCTACTTAACTCTTCCTCATACAGCAGCTATTCCATAATTTTGACCATCCTCTGAAACTTTTTCCAGTTCTATTATATTCTTTTTTAAACTGGGGGAAACAGAAAGGCAAACATTACTCAGATGTAGTTGCACATTGCATTTAGTTCAGTCTTATTTTCCTACTTCTTAACCTGTAATTCTAAATAAATGCTGAGAGAATCATTATCATGACCATTCCGTGTAACCCCAAGACCTTATTCTTAAATAGTAAAAGCTTAAATAGCAACAGTTGGAGGATTCTGGTGTATGCAAAGCTAGAATGTCTGTTCCTCCTCAGAGTAATCACTTTAGATTTATTTTGACTTCTGTGATTTTATTGCTCAATCATCCTGTTAAAGTCTTTGTACAATTCTTCAGCCATTTTTACTCTTCTGAATTCCTTAACAACACTGTTAGCCCTTATCCAGACCAGAGAGGTAGTTGATATTAATGCTACTTGGCATCAAGTTTATTATCAGAGATAGAGGACATGGCAGTGAGGGTAGGCTGCTTTTAGTTCCATTTTCATATAGAAATAGGGCATGTTGGAAACCTCATTTCCATTAGTTTGAAGTCCATAATGCTTCAGGCTCATAGGGCAAAAGAGCTGCAGGATCACCTAAGCTTTTCCAAGTAATGGCAAATGCAGCACTAAATTTATCACAGCTGTGCCACAGAGTAGTGACAGAAGAAACAGCCAGAGTGGGGTAGGAACTTTATTCCAGAGGTACATAGAAATCTTTCTCTTGGGAAGATGAAGCAAAGGCTAAGCAAAGTTCTCTTCCCTAAACGTATGTTTTAGTGCTGCACATGAGCATGTACTTTGTAGTTGACATGATATATTGACAGCCACATGAATAGCCTGGTACTTACATGCTGCTCCTCTAACCTGTAGTGAACTCACTCAGAGCACAACTGAGCAGTTAACTGCATGAGGATATGAATATTTTTTTGTCAGTTTACCTTTCACAATGCTCAGAGGAGAAATATCAAAGCTAGTGCAAGGAAAGGAATGTGACTGTCCTTTCTTTATGCTGCTCACAGTTTTGGGACAGCTGTGAAGGTTTGGGCCACACTGAAAAATCTTGAATTGCTGTGTGTTCTCTCTTCTTTAACTGAGCTATATTTCAAAAGCAGTCTCAACTACTCTTATGCCATGACTGCAGAAAAGTTCTCTTTTTTTTCTTTAGCTGCCTTATACCAAAAGATAAAAGACCAGACTCGACACTTTGTCTGGAGATGTGGAACAAGGGAGACTAAGAAGGTCAAGGTCTGATATATTACTAGCTTTTGATTAGGCCAGTGCACAGTGTGACAGGCAGCCTTTTCTGTGCATAGCTTGGGTAGAGTGTCTTGTTCCATCCTGGCTTGTACCCCCTCACCACAAGGGCCCAGAAACAGGCAGAATATCTGCAAGAAGTAGTCCTTCCCCATGGTACCTTTCAGTCCCCATTCAGCTACAGCCCTGAGCTGCCCTATGTCATCCTTACTCTCTACTTTTACTGTTCCTTTGCTGTGGGAAACTGCTTGAATGCTACGTAGCAAATAGTGTAATGTTAGATATTCCAACATACCCTTTCTAAATCATTCCGCAAAGATTTTTGACTCTTTCAGAACCTCTAGTGGTTTCCACTTCCAACACAACCCCTTTTTGTATGTGTAGGGTTTTACCTCCTTTTTCCCACTTTCCCAGAGCAGTGTGCTTGGGTTTGTAGTAAAGGGATCTTGTCTAAAGAGAATGAACAATCATCAGCTGATGGCATTTTGGTACTGAATGTGGAGGACTGACATAGCTGATTCTGTAACAGTGTATCAGCTGACTCTTTATGCTTCCCAGGGTGAAGTCTTACAATATAATATAATGTGATATGATCTGATGTCAAGTATCTGTGAAAAGGGATAGACTTATTTTCTTCCCTCTGTTTTTGGATTTGCTTTCCTATTGCCCCTGTCCTGATTAGTCTAATGTCCATGACTGTAATGTTAAATTAGCTCAGGCCATTGATTGAAGAGAAATCCAAACCATCAAGACAACTGGTTTTCCATCAACTCATCTTGGTCACCTCTCAGTCACATGATTGTTCAAAACCTATGAAAGGATGAGAAAATTGTTTGGTAATGCAGCTTCTTGCTGCATTGACTGTTGTGAAGAGTGACCTTGTACAGAAGGGACAGACCAGCTGCAGGAATCAGTCTGGAGAAGCAGGTGTACCTGCTTTGGTTCCTGTTTTGGTACTTCATTTGCACTGAACCATATTTGTTTTCTATGTCTAATTTGTTTGTTCACAGACTCTGATCTGCCCTGCACCTGAGGATACAGAACTATTGTAATTTTGCTATCCTTCATAGAAACAGCCTGAAGAAAAAAATGCTTTTGCATGCGTGATTCTCTCCTAAATCTTCAGTCCAAAGTGTGCTGATAACCTTCTAAATATTCAGATTCTTAAAATTAGTGCTGCCCTCTGCCAGAATGCAGGTGATATGCTTCCTACAACCCTCTTTTTCTTCAGGGTGTAGAGGAAATGTATGATATGATCTGTTTCCCAGGGGAGCTGCAGCAATTACAAGAAAAAAACCAACATGTCAGGACAATCAAACTTCCAAATCCTACACCTTATTCTACTTCTGCCAACATTCACTGTAAAATGATGGATCACAAGGCAAATACCCATCCAGCTCCAAAATCCCTTGATACAACTGCATGTTTGCCATATCCTTCCGCTGGCAGCCATCACTATGTGTAGGTATGGCAAGGTGATCAGGTACATGCCATTTTCCAATGCCTTTGAACCTGTCTTTCCATAGGTCCTACAATGCCCATATTAAAATGACCATCAGGCCAGCAAGAAGTGACAACAGCCCTTACAGAGAGTGGATGGTCATCTGGGAAGGACAACAGTTAGGTGCCAGAGGCTGTCCATGAGATGTTCTTGTGCAAGATGCAGGTTCTGTCTAGTCAGGAGCAGCTCAGACTGATTCGTTCCACATGGATATAGGTGAAAGAAGCATTATTATCTGGTTGGAGAGTGTACCAGAAGTCCTTTAGGGAGTGCTGACCTCCTGCCTTCTTGATGATATCTGCCTCTTGTTTCCAGTGCAGTTCTGTCAGCAGGGCAGAATAAAAATTCACAGCTGGCTCCAAACACTCCTGTGGACTGAGGACTGCTGAAGAAGGCGTCTCGATAAAAATGACATTGCAGACCTGGTATCAGAACACAGATATTAAAGACGTTAAAACACTTCTAAGCAGATCTGAATGTGCAGCAGCTGATTTAGTGCAACGATCATGTTCCTCAGTGTACAAGACTATAGGTCAAGACAGGACAGGATTGTAATGATGAGTGTGGCAAAACTCAGTATGAAATTGTATAGACAGACATGCCTGTCCAAGTAATCCTACCACAAAGTACACTTAGATTGGTGAAGATCTCCTGCTTGATGCAGTTCTTCTTCCCTTACCCCAACACCTTCCTACAAGTCAAAGCAAGGGACTGATAGAAGAGGGAGAGAGTCCAGTGAATGTCAGCTGACTCTCACTATCATCCCTGTATCAGCAGCCAGTGATAACAGGAAAGGTTATTGCTGCAGGGGAATTGCTTTGCCCTCATTTATGATGGATTTATTATTCAGGCTGCCAAGAGAAACACTATCTTCCCTCTGTTTACCTTAGTCTTTATCTCATATTACCACCAGGGATTGTTTTATGGGAAACAGGCAAGACCTCAGCTGTGCTGGATGATTAGGTGCTTTTGTACAGGTATCTGCATTTAGATGGAGGAAGGAGAAGGAAAACAGGAAGCTTAGTCAAAACTGTACAAGATTTACTAGTATAACACAGTAAATAAGGCATATAAAAAATCTTGAATGGTAATGATAACACATCTGTGCTATAACTTTTATGTTGACACCATTTGTCTCAGTTATCTGAGACAGGACAGGATAAACTTGTACAGACAACAACTAGTACTTGGCAACCATGGAATTCTTGTAAGTAGTTCACAGCACTTGCTCTAATCATGGTGGAAGTCTGAAATGTAAGCAAGACTCACATGTTACTGAGAAAAGGGTTATGGTTGATTATGTCTCTGCTGCAATCAGAAAAGACAGTCCCTTTCCTCATTTCTAGGTGTGTTCCTGACCACTTCTTTACTAATATTCACGTGGCCGTTCATCACCTGGAATGGAGAGCTGAGCTGGCTGAAAAATTAATTTTTTTTCTTTCATCAAGCTTCCTGATCACTAGTTCCAGTACGTAAAAAATTAAGACTGTCCTTTTCAACCAGTCTGCTCCTTAAGTCCCCTAAATTATGTCATGTAATCACTCTTTCAGAGATATCTATAGATTATAGGGCTTCAAAGAAATTACTTTTCAAGACTTTGAAAGCTGAACATATATCAAGAAAATTAAATACATTATTTCTTTTCTTGCATATCTCTAATCCTAGCTACGGCCTTCTGGAGATACTCTGTCCATACTTACGCTCTCTTCTTCTTGACCAACGCCAGCTCAAGCACACCAAAAACATGGCCTTGAAACTTTCCCGTTTCAACTCAGTCCAAATAATTTTACTTCATAAGCCATTCCTCTTCCTAAACCTTTCAACTTTGACCACACATTTTCCTAGCTGGCCATGGCTTACATAAGAGGCAGCATTCTTCACTTGAAATTAGCCAAATCCGACTCAAAACCAGGAGCCCTGGCACAGCCTGTGGCAGCCCAGCTCTATGCAGCTCATCACTGCACTTTCTTTCCACCCTCGTGATGTCAGTCATGCTGCTGTGTAATAGCATGATTGACAGACCTAATGTGCAATTATGAATTTTACCTATGCAACAGGCAATCTGTAGAGAGAAGGGGAAGAATGGCACAAGCTGTAGATTATCTGTGCTGAAATAAAAAGAAATTCACTAGCTTAGAAGCATCCCTAATAAATCCGTAATTCCTAGATGTTCTTTGGTCCTTTCTGCTAAAACTGTCTTCAAGCCAATTACATCAGAGAATGTTTGTCATGCAAAATTATTATCCTAGAAAATAAGAAATCCACTGAATCCACTTCAAACAGTTAAATGTTTGCTAGTTCTCACTGACTTTAGCTGCTTTTGGATGCACAGTCCAGTTATAAAAATTTTTCTGCTTCTCAGCAGTCCACTATTAGTTTTTTCTTTTAACTTTTTGGCACTTGTATACACACTGTGCCTATTTGATTTGTTCTTGGTTTATTCTAAGACAAGACAATCACTTCTCTACCCCGCCAGTAAGACACCTCTTCATTTGGAAAGTCTTTGAGCATATGCAAAGAAGAAATTATTTAATAGAAGCTACAGGATGCTGTAGGGTAGGGAATCACTGATGGAATTGAGGACTGCAATTTAAGAAGAGGGGCAGCTGCAGGGGAGGAGTCATCCAAGCTGTGGAGGTATGGAAACAATCTCCTAGGCAATAGACTGTAAGCACAAAATTTTAGCAGCTCAGAAGGTCATCAGCTTAATTGCAACCAAGGTCACAGTGGGTGGGGAAGAGTTGTGTATAAGCTATATATTTATTTCTGTGCTTCCTGACTTGCATGCTTGAAGTTTTCTCTGTCTAAAAAAATCAAATTATCTTATTTTTATTCCAGTAAAGGCTGTTCTGTTTTGAGTTTTGAAGCCTGATGGTCTCACCAGGACAGTCAGATCCACTTTAAAGCTCCGAATGAGCTGGGATCCATTTATAAAACCTAATTTTGCTGTCTTCTCTTTCATCTGATTTTCTGTATCTTGCTCTTGTTGCTGGGTTTGTTTACGTTCTCTCTGCTTGTTATTTTTGCTCTCAGTTCCAACCTGTGACCACATTGTGATGTAGGACAAGACAAGTTAACAAGTAATTTACCTTAAGTGCCAGCATCAACATGGATATGGTGCTCTGTGCAGACAGTCACAGTTGGATTGTTTCTGGAACTGAGACATAACTTTAAAGTTCATTTATTTTTTGTCGAGTCATGGTATATCATACTGTCATATCGTGTCATACCACAGTGTCATCATGCCCTATCATGATCTATTCAAGTTTCCTTCCAAATTCATCTATTCCAACATGTACTTCAATGGCTCCTTCATGTCCTTGTGTTCCTGTAAGTATTTACCTGCTTTCATTTGTGAGATTTTTTCCCCATTCTGCCTCTCTCTCCTTGAGTTATCAAAAGCTAATGATTCTCAAAATCTGCCCTGTTTCTGTCAATTCTACTCTATTCAGTCTAGTATTAGTCAGTACATGTCCACTTGAATATCATCATATTATCTTGTTATTTCTCCATGATGAAAGCTCTTGAACTTTCTGGTCTTTTTACTTTTTGCTGTGAATTCAACCCTTCTTTTAAGCGTCCTCTGAGAATTCTCTGTCATTGTGTCTCCTGGCTTACTATGTGCCCCTGCACAGCTTAAATTTTTGTCTTTTGCTGCTGTTCAAGCCTCAGTCCATGATTTATATCTTTCTTTAACTTCAAAAGCTGTCTTTTCTTCCAGTCTCCCTCCCTCTTCCTAACCCTTTTCACAGCATTCTCTCTCTGCCAAAGCTCTAATTGCCTCCTGTAGCTCTTTGAAGCCACCATGGGTATTCTTCTAATAAAATGTCCTAGTCAAGCACTTTGTTCTCATTTAGAAGCCATTGCCTTATCTGACACATACTGAAATTTTTTCCTGCCTTTTCCATCTTTTTCTGCTCTATCTCAAGCTATTGCTTGAGGCAAAATATGCTTGTTGTATCTTCTTCCTGTCCAGCATCTCATTGTCTCATGCCCTTCTGTGCTTTGTCTCTTTTTACCTCTGTGTTTATCTCTTAGACCCTCTGTTGCTGTTAAGTAGTCCTCCTTTTGTTACCTTTCTCCTCTTCCTCCTTTAAAACTCCCTTTTTCACCTTTACAGTTTCTTTTGTCTCATATCTGTCTTTTATATTATCTCGTTCACAGCCTGGTAGACCTCTTGGACTGAGGTTTCTTAAGCACAGAATGCTATTTTTTCTTTGTTCTTAAATGACTGTTTTTCTATTCTGCATGCAGGGTTCTGAGTAACAATAACTGCCTCAGAAAATTCAACTTCTGTCAGTCTGGGGTGGTAGAGGGCTTGCACTATCAGCTACTATAATGTCTGTGTATGAAGTATTGGTGGCACCTGAAAAACAAACATGATGTTCTGTTCCAGAGGAGGCTGCAGTCTGGTGGTGGGCCATAACATTTGTATACAGTGAGGTCATGAAGTAGTCTAGATCTTTTAGGATGAATCTGCTACACAACAAACCAAAAAAAGCTCTAGCATAAGCAGAAGTCTCAGAAGTTAGAATGATATCTGATAATTGTGTGGGCAGAGCACAGGGAACATTAAGATTGTCACTGTAGATTAATAGTACTGGGATTTCAGGTGATAAATCGCCATAAGAGAAGTGCAAGTCTTCAATTATCTGTCCCCTCACCCTATCAGAGCTTTCACTATAAAGGCAGTAGAATGGGAAGGCCATTATATACATATATAAGGGAATTATATGTTTATTTTCTGCCTCTTGAAAAGCATGCAGGAGAAATAAAGGCAGACAAAGGGAGACCTGAGAGAAAACTGGAAAGAAGAGGGAGAAAAATAGATGGCTGACTGAAGAGACCCATCTTGGGTGAGAGTTCTTCCAACTTCTGTTCCTTCCTTTTTCATCACTTAATACCCTAATTTGGACTATAGCTGCAGTTTCATCTGTCACAAAGATGCCCTGCTTGAAGGAAGTACACTCAGAAACATACTTTGCAGTCCCACTAGGGTCTGTAATGTGCAAAGAAAAAAAAAAAGGTGTATGAGCAAGTTGTATACCTTTCCTCTTGCATGCCGTGAGGAGTCCAGAAACTTTTGTGAGCCTTTTCAAGAGGCTTAGGTGCACCTGAAGAGTCAAGCTATGCATACAGATCATCTGTGTTTGTAGCTAGTGCAAGATGGTTATTAAATCTTCCTCTTTGTTTTGTCTGTGCTAGTTTCCTGAGTCTGCTGGCAACCTCTTAAGCAGTAGCAGTACTACGCTGCTGAGTCCTGGTATAAGGGCAGAGCAAGCCCTGGGTAGTAGAAAGCAGGACAAATGAACAATAAAGAAAATACAGGAAGAAGAACTGTGGCAAGAAATTACAGGAAAAGTGATAGGGGAGATTTGACAGCAGTTGCCAGGCAGCAGCAATGCAAAAAGGCATTTTTTGGAGTGTGCTCTGTATTCTGTACTTATGTTACTCTGTGGATCTGAAAACACAGGCAAGACAACAGGTAGAGCTGGAACTATACATTTCGTTAGATCAGTTCTCAGTCTTTTTCTTGGTAAATGGTATCGCAGTACGGAGACCAGGGGTAGAGATATTTTTTGATGAGAAGTGCTGTCCCACCGGTAATCAGATAAATCCTAGGTCCTTAGCTGCAGATGTCCTTGGAGCTAGGTCTTTAGAGTGTACATAGGTACCACCACAGCACAATGATTGTTCAGTTATCACTCTACCACTCCATGCACTGGATGAGATGTATTGTGTTGCGGAAAGCAAGAGTGGGGGCTCAGGGTTTTTGTAGGTTGCCTTCTTCATGTGGATAGTAGAGGTTCAAGTGGCATCTAGAGTCATTTGGTGAATGTTGGCCTTGGGATCATTCATGCTTTTATTGATAAGATGAGTGACACTGGTGCTGAGAGGCTGAGAGGGACAATTCTTGGAAAAAGCCTTTCAGGGTAGGATCATCCTATTTTAGGCTATTATTATATAATTATTTCCCATGGAAATTTCACAACAATATTAGGCAAGAGAGAGAGTAGAGTTTGATTAGCTGGCAGTGTGGGGTTCATTTTCATACTGTAGCAATTTCTAATGTGTTATTCTTGTGCCTCTTGAAAAACATGAGCTAGAAGAGTGAACTTTTGGGTAAAGGTTCTCAGTAGTTTTTTCCAGTGGCTGTGATGAGTGTTCCCCTCTGGTACACGTAATAGTAACTAAAGATCTGGCGCTGTATTACAGCTTTGGTGTTTGCTGAGCCTTACTGTGGTTGGTGTTTAGGCTTCCTATATATGATGTGCACTTATATTCTACAGAGTTTTTTATGGTTTATACACTATATAGTATATGCTATGCCATAGTGACATTGGTCTTCCAAAAGCATATCAGTATGTTGGGAGCAATTAATGCTTTTATAGATGGTAATCTATGAGGGTATCCAAATGTTTTTCTCTGATTTCCTAGACATAGTCACTTAGAAACTCTTCTTTAAGGTGATTCATTACAAGTTTTGTCCTACTGGTTGGTAGGTAGCCTTCCTCCAGAAAACATTGCTTGTTGACAGTAAAGTGAGTGCTAATGGGAATGAAACAGGTAAGTCTCTAGATTTTGAGGCAGCACTGGTATTGCTTTTGTAAATATTCAGTGCTTGCCTGGCCCACCACCAGTCGTGGGTTGTAGAGACTAACAATATCCGTATGGATATCACTGCTAATGAACATTGATATGGATATCTTAGCAGAAACACTGGAGGAGTTGAAAAGGTGGTTTATGGAGGAAATTAGGTGTGTCTTCTTGGAGACTTACTTTCTAATTCACTCTCAAGGACTATGCAGATTAAGAAAAAGCAAAAGAAGAAATGTTTTACAGGGGTCTGCAAAATGAAATAATGGGACCACTGCTTGGAATTTTGCCTCTCTTTCAACACCATCCTGCCTGCAAATCTCTTATCCTGCAGTATGAGAAGCTTGACATGTGGGGTCTTTTTTCTTTTTTTTTTACACAGTTTTTAGGATCTTGAACTCACTGTTCTTTCGTAATTAACAGCTATCAGAATGGATACAGGCAGCACACTGACAGTACTTGTAGATGCCTCTAGGCCATGTTGCTGTAACACGCTTCTTATTCCTAGCACTGTCTGGTAGCTCACTGGTGTTGGCTCAGCTTGTTGCTTTTTTCCCTGGCTGAGAAACAACTGGCAGATTGGAGAAAAAAAGCTGTTCAATGCTCTAGTGTGTGAAAAATGAGCATTAAGAAGAATAAATTTCTGCATACACCTATAATTGAGTACCCACAGAGCAGTTTGGTGACATTCTTCAAAGTGCAAAGTGTTCCCCATAAGGGCACGTGGGAAGGTTGAGATTAGACTGTAATGCTCAGCAGTTTACAGGGATGCCTGACTTCTCCATTAGGGATTGCTCCTTCTCTTGTGGGCCGTGGACTTAGGTAAAATTTTCTTGGGACACTAAGTGGACACCTATCTTGTTCCATCTCATCATAGTTGCTGGCATCTTTATGATTGTCGCTCAGTCTTTTGGACACCTGGTATCTGGGGAGAGGTTGAGGAAGCCCCTTGACTTTTGTAGTCATTGCAAACACGGCTTGCTCAGGATGGGAAGCTGTGAAAGAACTGATGTCCTGGATAATATTTTCTGCCTCCTCCTGTCTGCTTTCTTTCTCTGTACTTATATCTCTGTCTGTCATACCACCTCCTTCCCCCTCCCCCTTCCCTCTCCTTCAGGAGTTCCCCTCTTGCTCACACCTGATATTCAATCCCAACAGAGTTATTGCCTTTTGCTGAGATCAGGCACAGTACTGAGGAATCATGTGGCAGATGAAGGTTGCTATAAATATAGTTGAACCCTGTCATCACTGCCTTTGTACAGGAAGGGAAGAAAGTGAGAGAGGCACAAGGAGGAGGAGGGTAGGGGGTGCAGAGAGAAAGAGGGTGCAAGAACAGGACAAGTCAGAGTGGTCTGAGGAGAGAAAAAAAGAAGGAAGGAGCAGCAGAAAATGCGGAGGCCTTGCTCTCTGCCAGAACACGAGGTGGTTCTAGGTAAGGCCCAGAGCAGCAGCTCCGTTAAGGATGAGCGTGAGGAAGAGTAGGGGCATGGAGAGCTCAGAGACCATGACGCAGGAACCCGAATCGAAGCCAGCTTTGTGGGGGGGCACACCGCAATACGACTATGTCTGCTTTGAGAAATGCACCCGTTATGGGATACCCCTGGAGGCAGGACGCGAGGCCGGGGGGACAGGGGACGACCCGCGCCACCTGGAGAACTCCCTCAGCTACCCACAGGTAGGGCTGGACAACTGGGATGTTTGTGGCAGCACAGGTCTCCCTGAGATCACATAGGCTCTTAGGGCTCCCAGAACAGTGCTGGTAGAGGACACATCGTTGTCCATTCCCAGTCCTACCAATTCTCCCCTTTCTGTTTGTTGACTCCCAGGTCAGGCATTGGCATTCAGGGTTGTACTTAAAGCCAGGAGTCCTTATCAGCATTTCAAGTCAGAGGTCATTTTCACCTGCCATAGATTCAATGAGAGTTGGAATGGACATGCTGGGATGGGGAAAAATCAACCAGTGCATTAATGTATTTGTAACAACAAAGAGAAGCTGCAGCTGCCTTCATCTGCATAGTGATATTAAATAGAGCAGAAGAGTGAATAAAATCAAAGAGAACAGTGATGTAGATGGATGGGTGTCTGTCTGCATAGCTGTATAGATGAAGTAAAGCTCTCTTGTGACTTTTCTCTGACCAAAAAGAACTTCATGGTCATAGACCCATACATGTATATTGATAGTTTTGGTAATTCTTAGGGGAGCTGTAAATGAGGGATTTTCTAACCCTTACACTTGACCTGGCTTTTGTTGTAGTTCATAAAAGCAGTGGTTCAGAAAAATATCTGGGACAGAGATGTACTCTGGTTATGGCTTCTTGTTCTACTACTCTCTGTATCTCCTTTACCTCTACTTTTGGGACACCCTCATGCAAAGGGAGATTTTACAGCAGAGCCCTGGTATCTAATTTCCTACCATTCTGCTCAAACCAATCTGACCTAAGAGGGCTTTGGTGCAAAAAAGGATCCAATTAAATGATGAGGGAGAGAGTGTGTGAGTGTGCAATTCATAGAGTGGGTGTTTCTCCTTACATGAATACAAATCCCCTTACATGGATGGTGAATAATTGGTGGGGGAAGACATTTGTGATTTAGTGATAGAAAAAAAAGCCACATTTGGCACCAAGAAAATCTCTTCCAGTAGATAAGCATCCCAAGGGGGATGGTTATGTGTCACATCACGAAAGATAAGAGAATTGGTTATCTGGCCATATTCAGGAACTTCTCTTCTGAAACTAAAACATCAGAGAATTTGCATGTGTCCTACACTAAAGTCTTCCAAAACCACCCCCCAGATGGTTTGGAATCAGCAGTGCCACTGGGAAGGCCTCTGGAAAAGGTCTGACTGGAGCATGGGGTAGGGTGGGACAGGATGGAGAGGTGCGTGTGCCCACCTGGAGCTGAACTCCAATGAGGGTCACGCCTGCCCCATGGGGTGCAAGTAGGGCAGCACCTGGGGCTGGAGAGCTGAGATGGGCAAAGGAAATGCACCTTGGTGTGTGCACCATGAACAGACAGTGAGCTGGGGTGTGGGAGGGAGCTGCAGGATGTAAACTGCTTCTCCAGTTAAGTGCATCCCAGAAACATTCCAGTTCACGCATATCCACCAGGTACGCCAGTCCCACACATCTAAAACCATACTCACCAGCAGACACAGATGATACAGTAAGGAGATACAACACACCACTGTGCTCTTGCTGCCTGGCACCAGAATGTCTCTGCCCTCGGCTCCAGAGGCATGATGGTCAGTGCACGTAGATAGACAACCTCAAGCACAAACAAGAAGGCCATCAAATCCATTCCCAAGGATATCTTCAGGCAGATATGTCCCCAAGCAAGCATGCATTTGTGAACAAAATTTGCAACCGAAAAAAAAGACTGTTCTATTTATAGTTTTACTGAAAAATATGTCCCAGAAATACTTCACATAAACAACCATGTACACATATGCATGTATGTTTATGTATGAAACTTTGTATGCAGACATATTCTGGCAAAGCCAGGCTTGCTGTGCATGTGTGTATTTTGCTAGCCATTCATCCACATTCAGATAAATTATAATTATGCATGTATACTTTGTACAAACATGCATACTTATTAGCATGTTATTAACATGAAAAACAACCTGCTGCACATGTTTTCATCCATTTCCATCTAGATTAATCATTAAGATTTCTTTCTCCACTGATGCGTGAAAAAACATTTTGCAGAGAGGGGTTTTGATTCTGTTGTACACTTTTCTTTTGCTAGCTGTTGCCTTCTGTTTTACCTGTGATTTGATTGGATTTACACAGGCCCTAGAACAGTGGAGTCTTGGTCTTTTGCCTTGGACCTTCAAATAGTAAAAAAGCATATAGTGCTTAATAGATAATAAAATAATAACAATAGTAGGATGATAATAATAATAATAAAAATAAAAATATACACATGATGTTGGACAATTAAGATAACAGATAGTAGACATATGATAGATGATATAATATACCTTGATAAAAATATACATTATCATACACTGTAGGATTTTGTATTGCTTTCTGTCTGCATGAAAAAGCAGCTACAGCTGGTGAAGTATTTAGAAGCTGTGTTATTTGTGACTATAGAAAGTGTGTTCCTGGCAGAGAGCTCACTCAGCAATACACAGATGGGTGTAGTGGGAGGGATGTGCCGTACGAAATCAGGCAATGCAGTAATACAGAATAACAGGCTCACAGAGAGGTAGGTGAGAGGGCCTCTGGAGCTCTCCAGCCCAAACTCCTATTCACAGCAGGACTGACTCCAAAGACAGGTCAGGTTGTTCAGGGCCTTTTCCGGGCACATTCTGAGCATCTCCAAGACTGAAGATTCCCCAGCTCTCTGGGTATCTGTTCCTGTGTTGAACCACCCTCAAGAGGGGGTAGGTGGGGACATGTTTTCCTTTTGCGTGGATTTTTTTGCAAGCTGTATTTTTTCCCTTTTGTCCTTCATTGTGCCCCTCCACGAAGTCTTGCTCTGACGTTTCTCTCCAACCCCTCTCGCCCTTCAAGTAATGGAATTGCTGACAGACCCTCCCCTTTGCCACCTTTTCTACAGGAAAAACTATTACTTTGTTGCTGTCCCCCACTGCTTGCATGTGCCTCACTGGCTCTATGTCTAAACCATTGAGTCAAGACTTTTTACTGACATCTCAATCTACTTATGCAGTGAATTCTGTGAGTTTTCACCTTTGAGACCAATATGGCTTCTCTTTTGTGATCCATCAGAAAAAAATCACCTAATGAAGATAGAAGGATGGTTACAAGGCTGGAATGAAAGGGATGAGAAGCAGAGCCCAGGACTGCCTCAGTGACTAGGAGCAGCAACTTATAAACAGGATGCACTGACAGTGCTGGGGAAAGGGGGTTTCAGGACTGGAGTATTCTGTGTAAAATGTATTGTTCAGTCTGAACGGCATGGGAAATAGCTTAGACTTTGGACTGTGAGAGAACAGTTTTATACATGTGCTGAGCTCTCAGAAAATAGCTCCCAGAAAAGTCTTGAGATTGTGATGTATTTTTCCCTGAGATTCTGTGCAGCTTTTCCTATGTTACTCAAGCAATGAAACTTCCCCAGTTTTTGGGAAGACAAACCCTGAAAATGTTCTTCACTCTGGTTGTGCTTTCTCCCTGGATGTTTTTTTTTTTTTATATGTATGTTCCTCCCCTTAATCTTTAGTGGTATTTACACCTTCAGCTGGTTTTGCACCATTATCACGGTCTCACTCAGCATTTAGCCAAGCTAGGCATGATAGTACCTTTTCTGATTCAACCCTTAGGTGGTAACTGAGATCTTATAAAATTGTCTTCAATTTTTCTGGTGCTCAGAAATCCTGTGTTCCTTGTGTTAGTGAGGGAGCAACAGAAGAAGAAACAGTCAGAGTCTTACTGCGTTATATTTTTAGTTTTACATGCCTTCTAGTGGAGTAGATAGTTCTTGCCTAACCTAATTTTGCTTTAAGGTAATCCTCTGCTTTCTGGATTCTTTCTCTGTCCCACAATCTCTTACCATTTTAGATACTGCCAGATTCCTGGAGAAGCAAAGCACATGTGCGAATGAGTTGAAACTATCTTGTTTGGCAGGACAAACTTCTTTTTTTTTATGTCTGTGGACTAACTTCTTTTTTCCCACATCCTGAGTGCACCATTTTCCAGCCAGCCAGAAGCAGTGAACTGAGATACCATATGAGGACTTTCAACATTCTTACTATTATACTGTCATGATGTTCTGTCTGGCAGATGGAAGATTCTAATTTGAATTTCATATTTGATATAGGTTTGAGTTCACAATTGGGTTTAAGCTGTATTTGATATAAATGCATCCCTCATGACCATTTAACAGCAATGAAACACTAGCTGAGGTGATGTGAAGATGCATTTGTCTAAAATCTGTTAGTACTTAGCATTTCTGGCTGAAATAGACATAGTAAGAGAAAAAAACCTGCTATGCAGGCCTGCTATGTGGCAGCTTTTAGATGAAATTCTTCAACCTGATGTTTCACTGTCCTGTCTGTATTATGGAGTTCGGAGCATGGCCATTCCTCACTGCAAAGGATCTGCATTGCTTAATTTACTTAGAATGTGTTGGTAGTCATGTGGTTAATAATTGCATTAAATTTGTGTAGTTTCCAATATAGTGATGAAAAGAAGAATACCTTCAGCTGTTCAGGTAGGATCAATCTGTCCAAGCGACACTAGGTGAGCCACCTTTAGAACAGCATGATTTAATAAAGCATAGATGTGTTCGATGAAAAAAAAATCCACTAGGATTTCCAAAGGGAGCTATGGCATATGGCTCAAGCGTCTCTTGAGGAATATGTGCAAATAACTAAAATAATTAGGACCTTCAGTCATATGTGTTGTACTGAAGTATTAACTGATAGAGCACTGAAACAGGTGCTCAGAGAAGCTGGATAAATTCCACCCTTGGAGATGTTTAGGAATTGCCTGGACAAAGTCTCGAGCAGCCTAATCTGGCTTATCTGGCTTTGGAGTTTGCATTCTGTGGGCAGAGGCTTGGCCTGGAAACTTCCGGAGGTGCCTTTCAGTGTAAATCTCTCTTTGAGTCTCTGAATCTATTTTATCTTAGGGGAACAGGAACATCTCTTGTGTTACCTCGAAAGGAGGAGGCAGGAACTGTCAAATAGAAATGTCTTCTAAGTGTGTGGTAGTGCATTATCTCTCTCCTATGTCTAGTCATTCTACAGCTAAAGTGTTTTACTTCACTGATAAAAACATTGCTCACTCTCCTCCTGCCACTCAGAAGATCTCAGAGAAGCAGATGTTGTACTGCGGAGGAAGCAGAGTTGCCTTCTTACAGGTGGGAAGTGCATCAGGTGGTAACCTGACCTGAAGTAAAGCTGAACCTGGTTCATTGAAGGACATGTGAGAAGGAGAGGTTTATTCTCAGCTTCTTAAATACACACCTTCCCCACCTATACTCTGGAAGAGTGAGGTAGGATAGCTGCTCTTCAGGGAATCTGGTAAACAAACAAGGGGGCACAGTCAGGGTTCTTCAAACTCCCTTAAGATCTTGTTGACAAGACAGCACAACTGCCGTGTTTACTGCATACCCATGTATGATATATCCTTGCTAAGCATGTGTAGCTAGTTGTGAATTGCATATAACCAATGGCATTTCAAGATTAGTATCTGAAGACAAAGACTGGACTAAGCAGTTAGGAAATTCAGAGGAACTGGAGATACATGAGGATTTAACATGCTGATTTGGGTAAATACCAGAAGTGCAGTACCCAGTGATATTTCTGAGCTGATGCTGATTCTTTTCCTCTGGAGGCACTATCGGTGGCTGTGTGCCCTGTTAAGCAATCCTTGGCAGCAGGAGGAACAGATGCAGGACATTCCTGCAGCCTGTTCGATAGTGTAATACATCTTAAAACCTTCAGAGATGTTTTACAGTGCTGCTGAAATCTGTGAGACAGCTTTGAGGATGGCAGCCTGATGTGAACTCTTTTGACCTTCTTTTGTACCTCCAGAAAGTCTGCTCAATCTCTTTAGACCACAGCCAGCTTTTTCTTGGCATGTTAGAAGACAATGAGAATTCTGTGACCATACCTTGTACTCCCAAAAAGGAGATGAAAAGGTTTTGGAAAGATTGAGAAGTGGGAACTACTAAGAAAAAAGAAAAAAAGCAAAATGAGCTGCATCGGTCTGAGAGTTTCTATTTCAGTCTCCCTCCCTGGGTACATTTGGGCCCGCACCTTGGACTATTGGTGGATTGATCTGCCTTTTCATCCTTAATGCTATCTGTGAAGGAGCATTGCCTTATCTTTTCTATTGATCTCTCTTGCTTTCTGCTCCTCTAGCTTTATGGCAAATACACAGATCAGATAACTGACATTTCAGAGAAGGAAGCAGGAAAACTATTGAAGAAACAGGCCCAAAAGAACAATGGAAGACCCCTGAAACGTGACAGTCAAGTACAGATCAAAGAAGAACACTATTCCAAATGTCAAGGTAGGGAGAATTCATCTTTCATTACCCTATGACCAGACATTGGGTAGGCCTGCCAGAGAGATGGAATTTAAGCAATTGTGACTGGGGAGAAGGACAGGGGGAAGGAAAAGGAATCTCACTGAAAGAAAAAATTTTTTCATGTGAGCTTTCATCCTAGGAAGAGTCAAGATCTGTTTGGAATAAAAAACAATAATAATATTTTTTTCCACAACAGATCTCTGTAACAAGAGGAAAACGACTTCCTTGTATCAGACTTTTGCTCTTAGTGTACAAGATGTTAAATTCCATCCTATGTATCCTCACACACACACTACACACACACACACACACACACACACACACTCCCTTCCCTTTTATTTTTTTGCAGAACTGTGTGAGAGAGGGATGGGTACCAGTCCTTCAACACAAATCCCATGATACTTCCAAATAAATCCTGATTGTGGTCAGTTCTCAGCATAGGAGAGATAGACACGTGCTTCATCTATCTTCCCTCAATTTTTCTGGTTCACTCTTCCCTCCACAGACTGTGCTAAACGCATGCAGAAATATATTACCAAGAAGCTTGGAGAGGACTGGATTTTCTTGGTTCTGCTGGGTCTGGTCATGGCGTTGGTGAGCTGGGGAATGGATTATGCCAGTGCAAAGAGCCTACAGGGTGGGTCCCGTTCAGGTGTTGCAAAAGCAGATTGTAAATGATACAAATGTTTTACAAAGCCCAGTGATCAATGTTCCACCTCCTTTAACATCAGTATACATCCTCACCCCTTGCTGTCAGGGCAGTTTGAAGTTTTAAGGGTAAATGGCAAGAGGTTCATTAAAAGGACGGCAGGGAAAAAATTTAGAAGTTAGTGGGCATAAACAAAGGATATGTGTATTATGAGCCAAAGACAAAAACATTACCTTCAATACCTTCCCCTTCTGAATATGCAGGAGCACAGGGAAGTAGTACTGTGGTCCTTCCTATTATACTGCTTCTCTTCCTCCCCAAGAATATTAAGCACAATGAAGATGGGAAGGGGAAAGAGTTCTTAGACATCCTCCTGACACTGTTTTGACTTTTTATATCATTATTCTTTCCAACTTTTGTTTATACAGTGCCCTGCAGTTTTCTGCTACCTGGCGTCATAGTGCTCTGACCTTTGGCCCTTTTCAGAAAGATCTCTTCTTTGCTGTCTTATATCCCTTCCCTGCATTTTTCCTGTGGTCTGTTTCCCCTTTCCCAGCTATAAAAATTACAAGATTTTTCAGGCCCCCCTCCCCTTATCTCAGTGTGCACACAGGCACACACAACATTGCTCACATCCTTTTAACTCAAATGTAACAAGGCTTGTCTTAGAAAATGAAGACTTTGGGGTAGCATTTCTCAGGGAGATTTAGCATGGGCACGTTTGCAAGCGTGTGATTCTTTGATATGTACCAACCTGTTTGGAGCACCTGTGGTTACTGACAACTTCTCTGTTTTTCTGTCTACAGCCTACAAGTGGATGTACGGAAAGCTGCACCCGAATGTTCCTATGCAGTATGTGGTGTGGGTTGCATACCCACTTGCTCTTATTCTGTTTGCCGCCATTGTCTGCCACCTCGTCTCTCCACAGGCTGTTGGTGAGGGCAGAAGGCATGGCAACATCTGTTTCTGTCTGTCTTGTTTTTCTTGTTTCATTTGCCTGCGGGTTTAGTTCATTCCCTGCTCTGCTGTTGTTACCAGGGTCTGGGATCCCAGAGCTCAAGACCATTATGAGGGGAGTGGTCCTCAAGGAGTATCTCACTCTCAAAGCTTTTGTGGCCAAAGTTGTGAGCCTTACAGCTGGGCTTGGAAGTGGCATGCCTGTGGGGAAAGAGGTAAATATTGCTGTTTCCATGTGCAATAGTGATCAGAGTCTGGAAAATAAATGGATATTGGAGGACTGAGGAAGATTAAAGGGTCTGTAGCACAAGTCTTATGAGGAGCGGCTAAGAGCTAGCGTGGTTTAGCCTAGAGAAAAGGAGGTTAAGGAGGGACCTTGTCACTCTCTACAACTAGACAAACTGAAAGGAAGTTGTAGCCAGGTGGGGGTTGGTCTCTTCTCCCAGGTAACAAATGACAGGACAAGAGGAAGTGGCCTCAAGTTGCACCAGGGGAAGTTTAGACTAGATATTAGGAAAAACCCCTTCACTGAAAGGGTTGTCAGACATTGAAATAGGCTGCCTAGGCAAGTGATGGAATCACCACCCCTGGAAAAGTTCAAAAGCTGAGTGGTTGTGGCATCTGGGGACATAGTCTAGTGGTGAACATGGTGCTGCTGGGTTAACAACTGGACTCTGTGATGTTGGTGATCTAGGTCTTTTCCAACCCTATTGATTGTCTGAATGGTTGAGATGGCCAAAGAAAAATTATGAGGTCTTCAATAGCTAAATGGTTGTCAGTAACTAGAGGGTAACCCTCTCTTATTTCCTCCTCCTCTTCTCTTGCAGGGTCCTTTTGTTCATATTGCCAGTATCTGTGCTGCAGTACTCAGCAAGTTCATGTCAATCTTCTGTGGTGTGTATGAGGTAAGACATGTGTCTCTGCATATAGCTTTTCCACAGGCTGAACTCTGTAGACACATAGGATAGTATAGGTAGGCCACAGAACAGAGAGGAAATATGAAGTTCACTGTACTGCTGAGCAGCAAACTACAAGCCAAAAGAAATGGTAGTGGGAGGCCAGATATACAGTCTAGGACCACCAATGTTACCTTTCAATTACACAGAGGCTGATTAGAAATATGTATTTGACAAGTTTTCAATGCTGATACTTTTGCACTGTGATCATTGTCTGTATAAAAAAGTAGCTGCAGACAAAAATCAATTTGTCCTTAAGCCAAATTTATACAGCATTGCTAATTATAGACACTGATACCATCTCTATGCTTTTGTTATTGCAGAACAACCTCTGCAGGCTGATCACTGTGTTGACTAGTTGTACAAAAAAATCTATTAACTGCACATATAACTAAATGCAGGAACTCCCTTACATGCAGGCTCTTAGCAGAAATTTACTGTATAATACAACAACTGGAGGGGCTGTTTTACTTGAGTGTCTGCGCACAAGGACCAGATGTCACTGCTGAAGACCAGCTGACAGTACTAAAGGCTGCACTAAAGCGTGTAGAGCCTGCTATTTGTAATAGCAGTGGCTGAATCTGCTGCTTGCTGTTGCTTATTTTCATTATTCTGGGTCCTAACCCCCTGGCTTTGCTCCCTCTAACCCCAGCATGCCCGTCTCTGGCTGCACTCTCTGTTCCAGAATGTGCATAGGCAGTTCGACCTTCTGGTGCCGGCTTGCGCAGTTGGAGTTGGATGTTGCTTCGGGGCTCCTCTTGGAGGCAAGTGTCTTCCTATATGTGGCATTTAATGTACAAGTCATTTAGCCTCCTGCTGTGAGATCTTCTGCTCTCAGGAAAGGTTCTCCACAGATACCTTACCACTCTAGCAACACGAGTTCTTTCTTTTCACATGAAACTGGTGGCAGCAAAAGGAAGGGAAGGTTATAGGAAGAGTGACACCTATTAATATGCTGATTTCTAATCAATAGCTTGTTCAGTCCCTGCCTGCCATGGACATTGTTCCAGCTGGAGAGCACCAAGGGCTGTCCAGAAAGTCAACAAGGATCGAGTAGAGAACGGAAGTTAAAAAACACTTCAATGTAAGGAGTAGCAGCAGAGCAGGAGGTGATGGCAAGTGTGATAGGAAGTGATAATGTGAACTGGAAACTACTACATGAATACTTCATCAATGGACTGGAGAACAGAAACATCAGTGTGTGAAGTTTTGAACTCCCCATATCAGAGAGGTGCAAAGAGCCAATGGGATGATTGGGAGTTTGGAGTAATGATATATGAGGAGAAGCTGAGAAAGCTGGGTTTGTTCAGCCTAAAGGAGAAAAGGCTAAAGGGGGATGGTGTAACCAATGTCATCAGCCACCTAAAGGGAGGTTTTAGCAAAGATTAATCCAGGCTCTTTCCAGAGTGACATAGTACAAGAAGCAATGGACAAAACTTCCAATGAGGGAAATTTTGACTGTGTTCAAGGAAATTATGTTCCCTTCTCCCAGGGGTGATTCAGCACTGCCATAGATACTCAGAGTTTCCAGGGAATTTCCACCCTTGGAGATGTTCAGGACTCACCTGGACAAGAACCTGATTTAGCCTTGGAATTAGCAGAACTCTGAGCAGGAAGTTGAAGGAGGCAACTCCAGTAGTCCCTTCCCACCTTTCTATGATCCCAGTTTCAGAAGAAATGTGGAAATTTATGTCTCCTCCTCACATTTGTACTAGTCTTCTGATTCATGGAATTTCTTTAAACAGCACATGTGCCAGAGGAACATAACTTCTCTTAAAGCAGTGGAAATATATTCATAAATAATTTGTCTTTAAAACGTTCTCCATTCTTTGTTGTGCCTTCATTTCACTTCTCTCCCTCCCCATGCACTGCCCTGAGCCTCTCTCCATGGTTATTGTGCTCATGAGTTTAAGGAGTTTTTAAATGCTATGTTTTTTTCTAAGTTGGCTTTATTTCGTCCATACACTACTTTCCTGTTAGTCTTCAAATGGATGAGTTAGCTGACATGCAACATGGTCTTGCAGCAGCAATAATAATGATCTTTACTCTGGTTGGCTATTTTAAAAAAAGGAATGTAGTTTGTCTGCTACAGATTAGAGGTTCTTCAATTGATAACTTGAGAAAAGATGTGCCAGGAAGAAAATCAGGCTCAGCAAGAAAGAGGCTGAGAGCTGTATGTCCCCTTGCAACAAGGGAAATTCTATCCTTGCATAAAAAACATTTCTTCCCTTGCCCCAAGGTGGTTCAGGGGGCAAAAGTGCCAAGAAAGGTTAGGGAATCTCCACTGTTGGAGGTGTTCAGGGCTCACCTAGCACCCTGATCCAGAACACCCTGATCCTAGCACCCTTGGTCTAACCTTGGAGTTAGTCCATCTCTGATGGAGAGATAGAGAAGCACTCAGAGCCACCTTCCAAAGTAATACTTGCTGTGAGTCTGTGATAACACTGTAGTATGGGAACAAACAGAAAATTATAATAGTGTTTGTAGCCTAGTTCCTCTTTTGGATTCACACCAAATTGCCATATGTGATTTCCATTACCTGGGAGACGTAATCTTCAGCTGACCTTAGTCCAGGATATAGCTTGCAACTTCATATCATATTGCCCATGGTGCATAATTCTTGGCACTGTTGCTGATACATACCACTCTATGTTTTAATGAGGATGGATATAAAAAGCCAGTTTATCCCTTGACAAGTTATTGGTGCCCAGTCTCTTAGAAAGTCTCTACCTTTTATACCTTCCAATTCCCTTTATTATCATGATAGTTTTCACCAGGATAGCACAATGTTTTACTAGGTGATCTGTTACCCACTCACCTACCCAGCGTGAAAGGACCTTCAGCATGAGTCCACACTCTGCCCTGGACATGCATGTGCCTTGTACACGCTGACTTACAGGGTGGGTTTTTTGAGGCAGTCTGTGGCACAAGCGCATCCTGAGATTCCCTGCCAAAGTAAAAGAGGTGGAACAAAACCTACTTGGGCTCATTTCACCCTCTGGAATATTTTCCATGAGACATTTCTTTTACAGTGACAGAAATGTGCATGTTTCAATGGAAGATGAGATGCTGCCTTCTTCATGTGTCTTGAATGTGTGATTCCAGGTATATGCCTGTCCTATGCCAGGTCTTGTCTTTTGAATATTTTGAAGCCATTTCAGTAGGGAGAAATAAGATAAATGTAGCTATAACTGAGACTGGTGACAGAGCTGGGTGATATTATGTGGCCATACCTGCCAATTTTGTTACTCACTCTCTGATTTCTTTCCTTCTTTCTTCTGTTTGTCTGTCTCTCTGTCTCTTTCACCAGTAGCAGCCATACTATTACACGGATGTCCTGACTGTGGGGTGTGCTGTGGGTGTTGGCTGCTGCTTTGGCACACCACTTGGAGGCAAGTGGCTGTTCTGTTTCCTTTTTCTCAGGTACCTAAATCCTCTCCTGACTAGTCCTCCTCTCCTCTTCCCCTTTCCTGCACCACATTTTTGATCTGTCATTTACTTTGGACAAAGCTTACCTTTATTGTTACCAACCTCTCCAGCATCTCTGACACAGTCTTTTTTTCCACATGTTGTCCACCTTCTGGAGGCAAGAGGGGAAGGCTCTCTAGAGCAGTGGTCTCCAAATTGGGGTGCACATTTCCCAGGGGGTACACAAGGTTATCGATTGGGTGTGGGAAGGAAATAGCAGAATTTTTATTTTTTTAATATAAAAAACTAAATAAATTAAACTTTGCTAACATTAAGTATACGAATTTGCAGTGGTGCCCTCTTATGTCATATGGCCACTTATCACATACAGTGCATGAGGCATAGGGTTGTTCCCAAAGCAGAGAGTTGACCATGGTGCCTCAATCATTTGCTTTCTTTCAGCATATTGCAGTGTATTGCAATCAATATGTGCCCATATTGGATTAAGTGGATTTTTGGATTATGTTATCTAGTGTTACTAAACTAATCCTCACAAATTCGACAAGTGGCTTAAAAAGATCCCTGCAAAGAGGCCATGGATTGAAGATAATACTAATAATGCAAGCTCAGACAAATGACAAGAAAATGGCAGAGCTGACACTTCTGCTCCTAGTACAGGCTCTTAATCAGCCACACTATGAGGTGCAGCAGTGATCAGCTAATCAGATCTGACAAGAAGTAGGACAAAAAAATCAGAATTATCAAAGGCTATTTTAAATATGGATTTACATCTGCTATCATTAACGATGAACCTCACCCTAAGTGTGTATTGTGCTTTGAGAAGTTCACTAATGATTGTATGAAACCATCAGAAATAGTAAGACATTTAAAATCTAAGCATCCAGAACATGAAGACAAACCTCTACAATTATTTTAGTGATGTTTCAAGTCATGTGACATTCAATACAGTACAAAATTTCACTGAACTTAATAATAAATTACACTTAATGACATTAGTGTAGAAGACAGGAAGGTTTTTCTTGCTTCACAGTGAAATACAAAAAGCCACATACCACCGAGAAAACACTTGTTCTTCCTGCCAAGGTAAAAGTGTCTGCAATAATACACAGAAGGCAATAGAGCAGCAAACTAAAATGCATTCCTTGGTCAGCAAATGCTATGGAAAGATACATAGGAAACATTGCTAAAGGTTTGAAGAAACAGGTATTTGTACAAATTACACTCTAGAAGCAGCTTCCTGTTTGGATGGAAGAAAGTACAGGTGTTTCTAAAATGCCTCACATTATGGTATTTGCCAAATTCTGTTTCAATAGTGAAATACATGCAGAACTACTTTCCGTGAGTCACTGAAGGAAGGATCTAGTACAGAAGCTGTGTTCTCAACAGTAAATCACTTCTTTAATAAAAATACTTTACGGAAAAGCTGTGGAGCGGACTAAGAGAAGGACTGGGTGGTAAGGTTACATTGATAGTGCTACATCAGGAATTTGTTCACTGTGATGTTCATGGGTGAGCTATTGCAGCAAAGACATGGGAGACAGACATGCACAAGGTGCTAGAGGGTATCATTGATGTGCTTCATTTCATAAAAACAAGACTGAAACAGTAGAATCTTTGCAATACATTGTAATGAGATGGGGGGGAGGCAGTGACCATGAAAATTCTACAGATATTTGCTGATTATCTCATGGCAACTGAATTTAAAGAGCAGTTACACATTTTTCTTTTACAAAAATGACAAGTCTTCTGAATTTGCTGATCTTTTCTGTGATGACAGGAGTCTGTCAGTAGCATGCTACTTAGCAGTTATTTTTGAAAAAATAAACATACTTGATGTATGTACTTGATGTACTTCAAGGTGAGAACAAATTTTTTTTGCTCCATTAATAAATAAAACAAATACTTTTTAAAAATTTTTGTTTATTTCATCATCTCATCTTTTTTGTGTGTGTGTATGTTTTATATTGTACATGATATTTTAGTACAGTAATGCATGCATATTATTTTTAAATAAATACACTTATAAAAGGGAGGGTACATGCTCAAAAATCTTTTATTGATAGGGGTATGTGATCAAATAAGTGTGGAGACCACTGCTCTAGAAGGCTATTTAGAAGCCTCTCTCATGCTTCTAACATTGCACTTCTGATTTTAACTTTTCTCCCTTTTCAACTCTTTCTAGGGGTACTTTTCAGCATTGAGGTCACTTCCACTTACTTCGCTGTGCGCAATTATTGGAGAGGTTTCTTTGCAGCTACCTTTAGTGCCTTCATTTTCCGAGTTCTTGCAGTTTGGAACAAGGATGCAGGTAAGCTAAGAGCTACTGTCTTCGTACTAAAGTTGCTGTATTAATGCGTTACTTTCCATCTTCCTCAGAACCACAATGTTCTACAACGTTTGAAACTTCTGCCACAACATGTGATTTCAGCAGTACAGAGAAGAGAAAGTGTCGTGTCATAGATTATCTAACCTAACCTATTCCTAAGTGTGCTGAGGATATGACTGATAAATGACAGAATATGAGTGTTTGGCAAGCAAAAGGGCCCCTGAGGTGAGATTTTTGCCTCTACTCAAAATAATATGAAGGCTGTAAATACAGAGATATCCCATCACAAAGAATGCAATACCTACCACAGTGTATGCTGCTGTGACTGATGGAAATACCATGGTCTATTTGATCATCTCTTGACTAAAAACATTAAAACAAATAGTCAAGAAAATTGAGATGATTAAATGATTAAGAGGCTACAGGATTGGTAGGATATGACTGAAGGTCCTGAAAAAATAACCGTCTCAAGTAACTGAAAAGCATGAGAGTGACATTTGTGCAGACAGAAATAGCACAGGGCAAGCTTCTTCAGGAAAGCATCTCAGACACTGCAGGAATAGAGCTCTGGTGCAGAAGGATGCCATTTCTGTGTAAATCTCTTCCTTATAATGCCTTTTTATTTCATTTTTACAGTTGTATCTATTTTATTGACCTGAGCTCCATGGGGGCAGTTTGCTTAGTTGAAAGTGCTATAACTTGTGTCTCTGGGCTTCACAGGGCTGGATTTTTTTGGAGTTTGAACATACTCTTGAATATAGAAAATGACTACACTTTCTACTCGAATGTAGAAAGTGAATACATCTTTGTTTATGTCACAGTGCCTAAAAGCGAGGGGTATTCAACCATTAGATCTGTCACAAAACACCCCTCCCACCAATCTTTCTATTCCTTCCATAAAAAAATATAAGAAATTCAAAGAGAGATAACAGGAGATAATCTCCTGTCCTTCACTTTGTCTACTTTCTCAAATCACTAGAAATCAGCTTAATCCTGAAACATCTTGACTCCTGTCCCTTCTTCAAAATCATCCAGACAGCTTTAATATCCATATTAATGGCTCCTTAAGTTCTGCTTCATTGACTGTCTGGGTGAAAAAGCTCCATGATTCAATTGTCTATTACAAATTGTTCCTTTTCATAGTTCTGAATTTTCTTTGTCTGCGTTGCTAGTCTCCTTGTTCTTGTATTAAGGAACTAGAAATTTTTGTCTAGCTAAGTCATTCATTATTTTATGATCTTTTATCATGCCTGCTCTAACTTATCTTTCATGTCTTTTCTTGCTCATTTCCCTTGGAAGTTACAAGCACAGTCTTTTCAGTCTTTGTTCATGCAAGGGTTTTTCTGTTATGCCTGCTACCAGGAAGTAGCAGGTAGGGAAGTGATCATATCAGAGTAACAGATGCAATTAAGTTGTGCAGCATCTCACCAAAAGTCTTGTATTTCTTAGACCCACAAAATCTTTGCCTGCTTCTAGATACTCATGACTTTCTTGGCAGGCTTTACACCATAATCTGTACTTTCCAAATTACGATTGGCCCACTCTCTTTGACTGCTGAAGCTTAAGCCCCTGTTTGCCAGCCATGGAAGACTGGAGTTCTACAATTTGCAGAACTTCTGCTTTACCATGTCCCGAACTTTCATCTTATTTGCCATAGTGTTTTATGCCTTGCCTTCCTCCTGCTCCTTCTGATCACTTCTACATGTTATTTTAAAGTGTTTACGTGTTATTTTAAAGTTCAAAGCTATTTCTAAGTAGACTTCACATTAACTAGACTTTCTCATTTCTTTTTACTTTTTCTAACCTTGTAAGAATTGAACAGCTACTCTAAAGTGATGAAGTTTGTAGCCAATGGAGAGAAAAAGGCTTAGACATTCAGTTTCAGTATGGGTTAGCCACTCAGGAAAGAGAATGAAGATAGGTGCGGTGAATCTTTCTGTGGAAAGTTCTTTCTGTCTTGTGGGAGTAGAGAGGGAACCTAGAAAGACTCAGACTAAGTGCTGTGACTGTCTCCCTTTGTCTGGTCACCCTGTGGCAAAAGTCTTTGAAAATGAGCCCTACTATATTTTTTAGTGCACTGCCATTTAGTGGCTTGGACCATCTGCTTCCTAAAACTGTATTGAGATGATCCCTTTTTTGGGCTGATCTAACAAAAAAAGAGGATATCTCGCTTTTCACCATCTTCGATTCCCCTCCCTTGTACCATCTCTGTGTTTGTTCAAGCCCTCCATTCAACTTGCCTTCCTGGCAGAGGACTAATTCAGGAAAAGAGCAGATAGGTTTTCTGTCAGGTTGCAATGAGATGAAAGAACTAAGTGAAGGCTGTGGGAATGGGCACGGTGGGAAAGGAGAACAGTGCAGCTGGGAGGGAAGGAACATGGTGAAGAGGCAGACAGCAAGATCTTCCCAATTTGGAAAGTAGCTAATGTAACCCACAGAGACCTGATTAAATCATTACCCTAAACCTAGTTGTCAAGGTTGCCCAGCTTTATGCTGTTCCAGGTCCCTGCAGCCCCCCAGCCGGGGCTGGGAGGGGGCCAGAGGCCCCAAGGGGCACAGAGCCCCTACCTCGTGGCTCACAACATGGCCACCTCTCCTACAACCACCAAAAACTACAACTCATCTCTTCCGGTCAGTTTGTGAGATGTTGACATTTCTGCAGGAGCGCCCATTGGGTAGAATTTCAAAACTTCCAGAGGTTTCCACCCCTTGGGGTCTACCACTTTTCAGCCTCTGGGGAAAATCAAAGTCCAAACCACTACACTAGTGCTGCCTGAACAATTAACAAGTAATTAATGCCTCCTGTCATTGCTATACAAGGCTAGATTTTCACTGCTTCTTTTATTTCCTCATTTTGCAAATAATCGCTTCATCCAGGGCAAATTGGGATTTACATCCATCCTCATTCAGCTGCATTTCCACCCTATTAAATTGCTAATTTGTACTTCACCCATTGGCATACAGATATGTATGGTTTCCACACAACAGTGTACCTCCAGATAAAAGTAAGACAGGTTTCAATATTTCGTTTTAGCAGGGCAACACTACCAGGAGGAGTGAGCTGGAGAAGATGGTGCTTAGCTGATCTTTTCCATCTCTCATTTCTAAGCCTTTCATTGTTTTGGTACCAGTCAAAAATTTTTCAGATGTAACTTCAGAGAGGATCTGAGTTTTGTTTCTAGAAGGCAATCACAACTGTGGGTGACACAGCTTCTCCAGATATGCAAGCACTGCCTGCCTCAACAAAGAGACCTTTTCAGAGTCAGTGAGTATAGTGAACAGAGCTTTTTTTTTCTCTGCAATAGTGAATGGATGGTAGAAGAGAAGAAAGAAAAGAAAACCCTTTAAAAATCTGGGATTGTAGTTATAAAATGTATATAGTCTCTGAAAACAAATTTATAATATCTGGGGTTGCAAGTGCTCAAAAATAGGCACTACTAAAATCAGAGCAGTCTGCCAATCTGTAATACTGTATATAATGTCATGAAACCACACAGGAGCACATATAAACTAGTTTCCTTGTCCCTACTCCTAGATTTTATGGCATTTAACTTCTCACCGCATTATTACCTTTCCTCCTCTACCTCCTTGTTCTCTCACAGATACCATCACAGCCCTGTTCAGAACAAACTTCCGTATGGATTTCCCCTTTGATCTGAAAGAGCTCCCAGCGTTTGCTATAATAGGGTAAGTTCCCAGAAAACTGACTCCTTGCTCTACAAAGTTATAATGTGATCTCTGTTAGGAATTCTTCTGCCAAATAGTTATATACATCACTTTTAGACACTTTGGTTGTCACAAATAAGGCTTCTACTTGTTGGAATTCCTCCTTCAGAGGGTGTCCATGTAGCACAATGGGTAAAGAAGGAAATGTGGGTATTATCAAGTTGTTTGTCATTTCCTTTCCACATATCTTCTTGAAAAATTAAGTTTGAGGAAAAAAAAAAAGTACGTTTAACTTGGTTGAAGTTCTGGGAATAGATTTACTGAATGGGCCTTTAACTGTTTCGATGGCATCCCCAAGTGAACCGATCCAACAAGTATGGCCTTTTCACATGATAAAAATGGAACAAAAGATTTAACCAGAAGTTTCATTTTCATCAGGTCAGAATGGTTATCCTTTTCAAGAGAGGTTGGTACATCCGACATGGTGGCAAGGGCAACTGAACTGCAATTGGATTCAGTGAGAACGATGGTTAATTTATTAAGATGAGCATCAGTTTTATTTTGTTTGTGGAGATATCTGATTTGTTTTCATTTGTGGATGTGGATTCTTTGATTGGGAAATGAAAGAATGAACTCAAGAAGAATAAATATTGGGAAATACTAGAGAAAACCTGAGTTTGGAATTGCTGTGAGGAAACATCTCTGGTTAGAGCTTGAGAGAGGCTCCAGAGAAATCACTGCAGAGCAATAATGAAGGGAATGTACTCTAAGAACAAACACCTGTACTGGTGTGGTGATCACATTCTGTTGCAAGACCTGGATCCCAGACAAGGAATGTATTTGAGGTTTTCCAGCTCCTTTTAGTAGGCTGCCCTCCTCTTAATTTATTTGAACATGAACTGAAGTGGAATTTTTTGAAGACATCAGATATATTGAAAATGCATGAATATACACGAGTTCTTGCTAATAATATGTATCCATTTTGTTCTTCCCCTTAAACAGACTTGCATGCTGAACTAGGGGAATCTATTTGTTTAGTCTGGCAAGGAAAAAAGTAATCCTGATTTACAGCTGATTGGTAGAATGCAAAACTTCTGTTGCCATGTTTTGAACAGAGTTGACAGAGCTGGATTTTTTCGGTACTGCGTATAGGCTAGGAAAAGGAGTATATGGCAACTACAAAATACTTTCAAATGCCTAGGTGTTCAGTGTGGTACTTAAAATAGAAGACAACTCTAAAGACTTGGATAATCTTGGATAAAGTCCTGATGCCAACTTGGAATGCTCCAAGTTCTCTTAAATCTCAAAGTTGAACTCTCTTTCTGTCCAACATATTTCTTTGCTTTCAGGTAGGACAAGCACTATCAATAGGTAGATCTTGTTCTTCCCTGTCAGCAAATATTAAATTGCATAATATATACAGGAAGTGCACTTCCAGTTTGTTGGCAAATTATTAGACATGAATGGAGAGATCTATTTTTAAAAATAAGGTGTTACAGAGAAATGTAGTTCACTGTGAAGTCCTTAGGCCTATATTGCCTGGTCTATTTTAACTGTAGTTCTAAACAGTGCTTGCTTAAAATATTTAAGAGTAGTTCATTGGACATGTTTGTTTGTGAACAGCTTTAGATTTAGTTTAAACTTGTTTTTATGCAATTTTTAAATTACCAAGCAGGATTTTTTTCAACATGCAATGTTTTAAGTATGCTAAATTAATCTTTGAGATTTGGCAAAAGCATGCTTAGCACATAACAAGGAAAATTCCACTCATTTAAAAAATTAATAGAATGAAAATCTTATCTGTTTATTCTCAATATTATGTGGATTAGTTATGTGCCACATAAAATAAGGCTTCCCCTCACAAATTCCAAATACAGCTTTTTTTTGTTCTTTTTTTTTTTTTTTACCTTTAAATATTAGGCCCTATTTATCCTGGTTTCATTAGGCTACAGAGCATAAGGATAAGACCACTATATTTTTTTTTTTACTTTATTAGGATCAGAAACTTAGGCCTAGGTGATTAGGATCATAGAAATTACATACTTTGCTCTAGGCAAAAGAGTTGCAATTACTTTTAGTATTTGTTTTAGGCATATAATTTTGCTGAATCAGAGTTAAACTCCATTTTAACTATTTCCTGTTCCAACCTGATGTTTAATTTCTGACAATACTGGTCTTTATCCAGTTACTCTTTGACAGCCCCCACTGAGAACTTGCAATCACTTTTTATAGATTATTTTACAGATTTTTATAGATGAGATTTCCCCCTCTAAGCAAGAGAAAATTTAAGTGTTAAAATGACATTATGAATGACAAAGAGGTCCGAAGTAATCTCTTCCCTTTCATCAGGGAGTCAAAGTCTTCAAATGAGTTGCTGTAGGAGTAACCCTTTAAGTGACATTTAAAAGACTTCATAAGCAGCTGAAGATGAAACTACTTAAATTCATTTTCTTGGTTGATGGTTTGTGCATTATCTGGTTTTTTTTATGATTTTATTTATTTTTCTCCATATTAGCATATGTTCTGGGTTCCTGGGAGCGTTTTTTGTTTATCTCAATCGCCAAGTGGTCCTGTGCGTCCGGCGTCACAAGGCTCTGAGCCAGTTTCTCACCAAATAGTGAGTGCCTCTGAAGATACTCTCTTTAGAGACCAGATTTCTACACCCTACTGCTATTGGATAGTAACAAATGCTTGCTGGAAGGTATTATAATATTTCAAATGTGAGATAGTAAAAATATGAGAAACTGCTCTCATACAGGAGTAAGATCTCTGTAACCATCAAGAGAATTTTTCCGCACTGGATTTTCTTCTTGATCAGCCCCAATTGTTTCAAATAGTTTACTGGTTTAGAAAGGTGACTGTAATATTCATTAAGAGGACAAGGGAAACTATTGATTAGATAGACAATATTTTCCCCCTCTCTAATAAAGTCCTAGCCTCCAAAGATATAATCTGAAGAGGAAAAAAATGGCTAACTGTAAATATCTTCAGTCTCTTTAACAGAAGAAATCTTATGCTATGAGAGGTGTGGAGGGCCTACATTTCTTAGCAAGTTGCAAACCTGAGAAGAATAAAACTACTAGATAAATAGAAGTTCAAACTAACTTAATTTCTTATGTGGAAAACAAATTGTCTTTCTTCATTATGTAGCAGTACCCACAAGCATCGGTAGAGCCATCAAATTAAGTTAATAACAAAGTGAAGCAAAGCCTGTGAAGTGGGAATTTACTTTAATTTTTTTCAGAATTTTGTAGGCCCTTAGACTGAAAGAAATTAGTTTATATTTTGCCTTCCTGAATACCACAGCATCTCAGAAAACACTTCCTATAGTGAACACAGTAACTTGCCAGGGGAGACATGACAGGATTAGTCCAGCATGTAGAAGTAGCTTAATGTTGTCCTAGTGCTCATGAAGTGTCTCAGTTTACCCAGAAACCCACACTGGGACTGGACACAGCAGTAGGAAAACACAGATGGCTTCAGCCTGCTCTCCAGCTATGGCCCAGTGGCCCAGCACATCTAGACCCACTAAATACCAAGGACACCTTCCCCAGAATTGTGATGGTCAGCAATTCCGTGGAAAGAGAAGCAGTTTTTCCCATAAGATTTAACGCAGTAGGGGGTGCCTGCAGGAAAAAACTGTACATTAAATCCACTAGGACAGGACACACTGCATGGGTGATGAAGAAGCAATACTGGCATAATCAGAACAAATGGAGGAGGTACTGGCTTTTGACAATTGGTCGACACATCATTGCAAATACAAGTTTCCCTGTGCACATTCAAGTTTGTGCATTTTGTACATCCCTCTCTCTTCCTCCATCCCTCCCATTACATTAACTCTGGTTGGAAAAAGGGCTTTGCTGACAGGTGAACTCTATGAATTATGATGATAAGTGGAGCCAGTAACAGCACTCCAAAGCACAGGATACAGGTACAGAGAGCTTTCACAGAAATAGCATTCGTAGTTCTGAAGTGATAGTGTTACAAGAGAATGTGGGGTCATATTTTAATAAATTTTTCTTCCTTTACAGCCGACTCATATACCCTGGGGTTATAACCTTCCTTATAGCAACTGCGACATTTCCTCCTGGATTTGGGCAGTTCATGGCAGGAGAGGTGAGAGTGGAACGTGTATTAGCAATTCCGTGCAATTCTGCAGAACAATCTCTTTCTATCCTGTGCCCCCATAACTTTGTGTCATGGAAAGGGGAAGAAAGATATGGGAGGAGTTTGAACTGAGGAGGCACTATATGATCCCTGCTGTCTCCTTCATATAAAACTTGAAATAGGTCCATTCTCCTAAGCAAATAATAAGGAAGATGTCACCCCATGTGTAAAAGTAGTTATCCTTTCACCTGTTCAGGTAAAGTTTTATCTCTCTTCCCGAAGATGAAAAATGTGAATTAAGTCTAGTAATCATGAATTACCAAAGTAAAAATCTCCTCCACTTTCTTGCAACAGTTAGAATACTTACTCTATCTAATCTCATGACTCACACCTGTTTTTTTGCTGCTCAGTTGATGCCACGGGAAGCCATCAGCACTCTCTTTGATAACTATACCTGGATAAAACACACTGGGGACACTCAGATCCTAGGGAAATCTGCTGCGTGGATCCATCCTAAAGTCAGCATCTTCGTCATCATCCTGCTCTTCTTCCTTGTGAAGGTAGGAAGCACTGCTCCCTAGGTCAATCTCATCACACATTCTGATGAATGACCTTTGATACTCACTGTATAGATGCTGGTAGGGAGGACTACATTAGGAAAGATTTATCAAATTCCACAAAAATAAATACTTGACTAAAAAGCTCTCAGATAATATATATTTGATCTAAATAAATTTTGATACAGTCTATTTTATATTCCTGACTACAGATAGGAGACAAATAAGAATATGTGAGGATCAAGGATTTGTTACAATTTCTTTGTTTACCATAATTGGATGGAGAAATACATCTGAAAACAGTTTTACTTGCATCTCAGAAAGCAACAGCAGATTAAAAGTTCTGAGCTGACATGGTGCATGGAAGTTGCAACTGTTCAGCCTTGAAAGGATCAGTTGTGTAACTGATACAGGACAGAACAAAAGAAAACATCTGAAAGAAGAAAACATGGTATTCCAGTTTTCAAAATACAAGCAGCAAGAAAGAGGTTTTCCTAAGCTGGAAAAAAAACATATAAAAGGATAAAAATATCATAGAAAAGGTCCTGTTTTATGCTATTTATTGCAAAGGAACAGAAGAGCTGAGGCCACTTTGCAATGTCAGTCAAACGTTTCAGTAGATCAGGAATGGACATCAATGAGTGATTGACACAGCTGTTTCCACCTAGAGTAAAACAGTCTATCGAATTTCTGACAGGAGGCTAAGGGTTCTGCTTGTGTGATAATTCTTATTATAGTGTTCCAAGCAGATAAGGTCTCCTTCAGCTGAATAAAAGAGGTATGGACTATATGGTGTATCTCTTCTGAGTCCCTGTTTTTGTCTTTGGAAGAGCTGTATCCTGAGATACTAGAGTCATTGGCCTTGTCCTACTAACTAAAGGCTTTCTCAACTCACTAGATAACTGTGCCAAGCAGTTTATTTTCTTCTGGATATGTTCAGAGTTGAGATAGACCATATAAACAAGAAACTGCTGTTTTTACTCTGGGCAAAGCCTTGGCCTGATCCTCCACTGCACTGTAGTTCCAGTTCTCAGCTATATTTGGCCAGGTTTGGTACTGCAAAGACAGAGCTTAGTTAGCAGTACTCCATTTCTGCAGCTTGCTGGCCTCTGTGGCCAGTCAGGAACTTTTCCTCAAATGGCTTATGGAAGGAAGAGCACATTGGCCTTTGAGGTATTTTTAAGACTGTTGCCTCCAGAAGAAGTCTGTATGTGCTGGGTGAAGTCAGCATTTGAATCAGTCTTAGCAATACCAGAACAGATTTCATTATTTTGACCAATGTAGTGATAACACAAGAGGCAACAGACACAAGCTTGAGTAAACAAAACTTAGGAGTTAGGAAAAAATTTTCCTGACTGTGGGTCAGCAGTAGCACAAATATCCAGAAAAGCTGGGGAATCTCCACCCTTCAAGATGTTTAGAACTCACCTGGAGAAGACTCTGAGCAACCCCATCTAACTTAGGAGTTAGCACTTCTGGGAGCAGGGAGTTGGGGAAAAGGCCTCCAGAATTCTCTTTGTACTGAAATCTTTCTGAATCAGTGAATTTTTGACAATCCTGTTCTATAGAAAGCTAAGGTGTTTGGAGCAGTAGGAAATACCAACTCCTGAGGTCCAAGGCAAAGGAGTTCTCCTGTTCATCCATCCCCTTGGTGATTCAGCTTCCCTGCCACCACAGGGGTCACATAGAGGTCCTCTGCATCAGTGTCGGTGTGTTGCCACAATTCCTCCCGCTCCCTTTCATGCCTCACAGCCCCTTTATCCTTTACTTTCTGGCTGAACTGTCAGATCCCTCAGAACATGATTCCTCATAGATTCACAGGATGGGCAGTAGAGTGAGGCTGCAGGAAATGCTATTGCTGCTCAGTAACAACTGCACTCTCTGCCTCTGTTCTAGTTCTGCATGTCTGCTGTTTTTACTACTATGCCAATCCCCTGTGGAGGCTTCATGCCTGTTTTCGTATTAGGTGAGTCTCAATTTTTTGTTGCAGCATATACGTCTGACAGGTGGGGAGGATAAGAGAGTCATTGCATGCATACATGCCCAGTAGGTTTCTTCCAGTGTATGAGGAGTCATCACATGATCTCTATGACAAGCTTGATTAGCAGTCCATACACCAGCCTCTGAATCTCTGTTTTTGCCATTCTCCCAACCCCCAAAGCCAAATGCTGAGGAGAAAATCCCTGTCCTTTTACATAAGGAAAGCCACACTGCGGGAAGACATGCTAAGCCATGGCCTTCTAATCTCTCTGCCTCTTCACCTACAGAGAAACTTTCATCCTACAATTCATAGTAATTACTCCTTTCACTCCTGAAGGCCAGCTAGAAGAGACAACCTCAAAACTATTACCTGCTATGTAATCTATGACTTCTTCATTTCTTCTGACTGAAATGTGATAACAGAAGTTTATTGGTTTTTTAACTGGTTTTAATTCCAATAACAAAATATAATATTACTATTATGCTAATGTTAAGAAAGAGAAGCTAAATTAGACTGAATTATACAAACTCATGAAGTTCAGCATTAAGTACCCACAAGTCAAACATAACAATGTGCTCTAAGGACCTACATGTTCTTGCAGGCAGCTACTGAACATGAGTCAATAGCATGCCCTTGCAGTGATGAAGGCTAACTACAAACAAGGCTGTACTAGGAAAAACCTAGCCACCAAGGCAAAGAAATTGGTTATTTCCCCGCATTCAGCATTTTGGACACAATTCTGGAATATTGTGCCATTTTGTGTCCACCAATACAAAAGATCCTTGCAGACTTGTAAAACCTGTCTGGACAAGGCCACAGGTGCCTTGATCTCGCTTTGAAATTAGCCCTGTTCTGAGCAAGGATCAGAACAAGACCTCCAAAAGTCCCTTCCCACCTAAACTTTTCTGTAAGCTGTGATTGTAATGTTTGGACATTCAGAAAATGTCTGAAGGGCCTCAACTGTGATTTGGGCTGACATGGTACACAGTCTGAAAATATGTCCTCCTGCCTGAGAAGCGCAAGTACAGCTGTGCCTGGTGTGTCCAAGTGGATGAATGAGGGGTCAACTGTATTTACATTCTTAGTATCCTTTTCTCCTCCTGGAATCTAACTTCCATATTTTGTAACTGAGAACTACTTTTTAGTCCGCAGTGTCATTTTAATGTAAGTTTTGGCTTTATTTCTGTTAGAAAATATTCAAGTGATTGCCCAGCACAGCTGCACAGGACAGACTGGATGTTCCTTAAATGTTAATTCTGTAACTGTCAGTGATATTTTTCAGGTGCTGCATTTGGACGTCTTATTGGGGAAATCATGGCAGCACTTTTTCCCAACGGGATCCTCTTTGATGATATTGTTTATCAAATCTTACCTGGAGGTTATGCTGTCATTGGTGAGTCTCCATGTCTTTCTTTGTCTCCGCCTGGTCCCATCATTGGAACTTTCCTTATTTACATGACATGCTGTTTCTATATGATAGTCTTCTCTCCTTGTTCCTTTTCCACCCTACCTGGGAAAGGTGCAGCAGCTTTGACAGGAGCCGTGAGCCACACTGTCTCCACTGCTGTGATCTGCTTCGAGCTGACAGGTCAGATCTCTCACATCCTCCCTATGATGGTGGCTGTCATTCTTGCCAACATGGTGGCCCAGAGTTTGCAGCCCAGCCTCTATGACAGCATCATCCAGGTGAAGAAGTTGCCCTACCTGCCAGACCTGGGCTGGAATCACATAAGGTATAGTTGTAAAACAGAGGTGGAGGCAGGGAGTGGCAAAGAAATAAAGCAGAAAAGGATAAGACCACAGGAGGAAAAAAAGTATGGAAACAGGATAGTACTACAAAGGAAATAAAAAGACAGAAAAGGCTTGCAGTGCAAAAAAACAAGTGATGGAGTAGAAATAGGGTTCATACACAAAAACAGAGAAAAGTCCTCTTTTTTCACTGAAAGCACAGGTTTGAATGACCTGTGGTGTTACTGAATCTGTATGAAAATTGCCAAATTGCTTTAGTTTAAAAATTTTAAATAGAGAGTTTCATTTATCTTAATTCAGTGGGGTTTGGGTTTTTTTTTCTTTAACAAATGTTTGAAATATCATTTTATTTGGATATTTTGCTTGAAGCAAAATTCAGTTATTCATACATATGACTTCCTCTCTAGAGTATATGTAATATACATAGGCAAGTATATAAAAAACATCTATACATATGTGTGTATTTTTTGGTGTAGGGTAATGAGGTGGAATACATTAATGTAATGTAATACAATATGTAATGTAATGTAATAATACATGTAATAATAACACTGTAATGAATATCCAGTTAGTCTGTGTTGATCCTGTTGGAAAGTCCTCTGATTAGTCATGCAGAAGATCATTTGGTATTTGTATTTTCAACTTTCACTTTTTAAAGAAGTGGTCATTTATGTATTTCTTTAAGGAATTTACCTGCTAGGCATTGTTAATATGCTAACTCTTCCCCTTATTGTCCATAAATTCACAGCAAATACAATATCTTTGTGGAGGATATTATGGTCCAAGATGTGAAATTTGTCTCCTCCAACTGTAAATACCGAGACTTGCAAACTGTACTCCAAAGCACCACAGTGAAGACTCTGCCTTTGGTGGACTCACCAGGTAAGCAATGTGAAGAAACTGATCTTTCCTGAAGACTGTCTCAGCTTAAAGAGCCAGAGAAACTAGCTTTCAAATTATATGCTGTGAAACAGACAGTGTGTACCTACTACATAAAAAAATCTTCCTAAAAATCTTTCTCTGTGGATGATGTATGACAGGAGGCTGTTCCAGCTGGTCAGACAGGTAAGCTGGAGTGTGGGTGGTGAAGCAGATATAGCACATAAGGGAGGTGTGTGGGAAGTTTGTAGACTGAACTGTGATAACAGGGCCCTCCTGGGATCTTGCATAAGTTAAGAGCCTGCTTCTGATGTGGTGCTGAGGAGGGGCACAGCTCAGGAATGGTGAGCTTCCTTACCACAGCCTAGTAGCAACTAGCACGGCTGATTAATGACTCCTGTATAGCTGTAGACAGAACGAGCCCAAGCACTTTGAAGAGCCATGAGGGAGGAAAGGGACAATCAAAACCTTGAAGTGGTTTAATGGCTTCTCTGCTCCGTGTTATGCAGAAACCATGATCCTTCTGGGGTCTGTAGAGCGATCGGAACTGCAAGCTCTCCTCCAGAGACATATAAGCCCGGAACGACGACAGCTCCTCAACAGAGAAATGCAGCAGAAGCTGTCTGAGGCACCTTACGATGGACACAGCCAGGGACCGTGGGCAAACCTGCCAAAGCTGAAGCATGACTCTTTTGCTTATGTTGATGAGGATGAGGATACAGATGAGAAGGGAGAGGTGAGGGAGACAAGTGGAGAGATTGCAACACAGAGACTGCTTAAGAAGCAGTAAGGCATTTGGAGATGCTGAGAAAGAAATGACACAAGGTGGACTTTATTTTCTCTCCATAACAGCTGACTCAGCCCCCAAGTCCCACTCCCAGTTACCCAGAGGAGCCAAATGGCCTGACAAGTCCTCTTAAACAAATGACTGAAACTTTGGAGCCCCAGCAACACTCAGGTATGGTAACTTCTGGCATGCCTCAAACACATCCTAGCCAGCTTGGGGAAGCTTTCATACTAACTGTTTGTACGTGCCTGTGCAGGTGCTAGTTTCCCAGAGACTGAGAGAAAGAGCTTTCTCTGCCATTCCAGTATTAAAGATACTTTGTCAGTGCACCTCAAAATCAGTGTATTGTACCCGGAAAGATCTTCTGTTGTGATCCCTCAGAGAGCATGGCAAAAGTAGGCCCACTAAAGATGCTCTCTCTCTTTTAGTACTCCCCACTCCACCCTTTGCAATAACATCTCCTTGGACATTTTCTGGAGAGTCTGCATGGAACATCTCTTGGCTTCTTCACCACATGGATTAATTTCCCTGGGGAAAGGAGCCTGAGAGCTAAACAGCCGCACTTGGTTTTTGAGTAGCTTAGGCTGTTGTTCAGCCTTCTCCAAAACTGAACAGTTCCTCCCTTAGACATGCAACTCTTTGATTCAGCTACATTAATATGATGGACAAATACTGATGTATTGTGTTCTTTGTGTACCAACCCAGCCTATATTATCTTTGCTCTCAAGACTGTACTCACAGTGCATTTCTGATTCATATGTCATGTATATTTGATACAGGATGGTGGGTTGTTTTTCTCCTTTACGCATCCTGAAACATGCAGAGAGTGAGTAAGCACAGAGATATACCTCAGTATTGAAAATTAATACAGAGGATAGGACTCTAGCTCATGCTTTTAGGCACCCAGAGGTTAGCATATAATACAGCATATAGCAAATTCTGGTTCATCAACACGCCTCATGTATGACTAAACCTCTAAGGCATAGAAAAACCCATGCTATGCTTTCACAGCAGTGGAGTGCTGGAGCAGCCATCCACCTTCCCTACCAAAGCAGAAAAAGAATCACATATGAAAACAAGGACAGTGTGTGAGACATTTTGTGGGAAGATAGTACTGAGTGACCCAGGAACAACAAGAGGAAGTGGTACAGGAATGACTCTGTGAGGCCTTGCCATTTTTAGTTTTGCTCATAGCTATCGTTTCTGACCAAATTTCCTCCACAGCCTTGTTTACAACAGCACAAAATTCTCTCCTGCTCTTTGCTGACTCTTGCCTATGCTGCGTGGGAGTATAACTCTGGTCTTTTCCATTCCCATAATTACACTGCTGTTACAACCCATGGACTCCTCACCCCTTTGCACCTGTCACATTCAGTCTGTTGATATATTTTGTCTTTGAACTGTTTTCCAAATTCTTACCTCCTTTGCCACATTCGTCCTCCAAGTCACATTCTCTTTGTGGACTGCAGAAACCTCTTGTCACAGCATTTTATCCCATGTATCAGATTGTTTGCTGTATTAGTAGTCCTGCCTTTGGTTTGTTGTTTTGTTTTTTCTGATCTATGAATATTATCTGCAAAGACAACTTTGTAATGGTTTACTTCCTATCTTTGAAAAACAGATATTGCATGGGAATATTCATTCTGGAATGTCCCAGACACCACCTTACAAATTCAATGCTAGATTGTGACTGACAGCCCTATCGTATCATGTCCCTCATATTATTTCCAAGCCTGCCTTGGGTAAGGGGATGGGCGTGGGGCTTTGTATTTTTGTCTCTCATTTGTTCTTCTCTCTTTTCCATGTGTTTGTTCTCATTGTTCAGGCAATTCCAGGCATTTGAGGCAACTGATTCAGCAGCTTTTGTGCCATTGCAGCCGTCCACTTGAAACAGAGAGCACTGTCCAGGTTAGAGCTACAGAGAGATTAGTAGTATCCTGAAGAAGGAAGGGAATGCAATGGAAATAGAACCTACTATTCAGAAACATTCAGCATTTGGCCAAAACATGGACACAATTATGGTCCTGAACTCTGACAGCATCAGCATTCTCCAAAGAGAAAGGGTGTGATTACTGTAAAGGACTGTGTATCTTCCTCAAGAGCCACCTGTGCTCAGGTGTCAAGGCTGCCACCATGATTGAGTGTGGGCATTTTTTCTCAGTGAAAAAATTAATGATATTTTGGATAACCTGCAATAAAGTGCAGTTCTATTCCATCTGGCAAACAGTTTTGGCTAGACAGAGAAAAATTAAAAAGTGCTTTTGGCTCTTGCCATGTTAAATGTCCTTGGTTATCTGACACGTCTGCACAGGCTTTGTGGATATCATAAGGAGCTTATGGGAGACCCATCCACCCTAGAGCAGTGGTTGGACCCCACATGGGATATCTTGAGAGCATCTAAATCAGTACTAGATGCCCATGTTTGGGCACCTGAATTGCTCCACCAGAATTCCATGGTGAATTGTCATTGACAAGAGAAGCACAGCAAGAACAAGGTACACCTTATACTGGATGAATATAAAGAAAATCTAAGCACTCAGTAATATACTATTTGGAGCAAAAAGGGGACCACGTGGGTCTGTGCAGGTTTTTATTTTCTGTACTCAGTGAAACTGTGGGGGTTTTGGCTGTCCTGAAGAGTGTTTTCTCCTACAGGAGCCGGCGGAAGTTGTTGAGACAATGACACCAGAAGAGGTAAGACCAGCTGCAGAAAGGGAGTGAGGTTAAGTGAGTGCTTCTTATACCCATTTCCTGTCACTTGCAATACTTCCTGAACACCAGCAACCTCAGTGATTGCCACATAAAGCCATGGCTAAAGCCATTTTCTTCTTCAAGTTGCACAGTGGGCAAGTCTCACCCGATAAGAGCAGATTGTCTGGCTAGATGTGCTGATAAGGCTCTGACTAATGTGACCTACCTTTGAAGTCAGCCTTGCTGCAAGCAGTGTTTTGGACTGGAGACCTCCACAAGTGCCCCCTCACCTAAATCTTTCTGTGGTCCTATGTTATTCCTTCACTTTTTACACAAAGGATCAATTGTCTTGCAATGACAAGAGGAAGATGCACTCAGAAAGGGAAGCAAAAGATGTTCACTCCCTCTTTAAGCAGGAAGAAGCAAAACCATTTTCTCAGAAAACCTCTGAGGTACTGGAATTGCTCTGTTTCCACAGGGATTTGACATCAAGCAAGAAAGGGATGTGAAACCTCGGGGGGGTGATATAATGGGCAAGATGAACAATCTACGTAGGAAGGAAGAAGCATTAACAGAAGAAGGGGACTAGTTTGGGTACACAAGGCAGCAACACTGCAGATCACTGTAAGTGATTCCTCTTCTTTCCTGTGTCAGATAGATGCTTGGGAACAGGAGGAGCTGAACAAGAATGTGTGCTTTGACAGCTGCCGCATAGACCCCTGCCCTTTCCAACTGGTGGAGAGAACTTCCCTGCACAAGGTGGGTGCTGATGTCTCCCTGAGGCATATATCATTTTTCTCCATCCTATCATTGCAAGTTCAGTCTATAACTTATTTCTTCTCCTTGTCTTCACCTACAACTACTACCACCAGCTACTTCCACATCCAGTTACAGAAGTCAGTTTGTTCCTACAGCCTTCTGTGTGTACCTCCAATCTCCTGCAAAACAAAAGGCTGTGTGATAAGAAGTCTGAGTGCATTTATTTATAAACCTTTTGGACACCACACAGGATTTCCCAGCCACTACCATAACACTGTAGTAGAATTGTATGCCTTGCTGCTGTGGCATTACACTGAGATTTACACTCTACTTTGTCAGTGTGCAGTACTGGAATGAGTACTCCTGGATTTCTCCAGGGTGTTTCTGTCAGGGTTTAGAGTCTGCCTATATCATAGGTTCTTCATTGAACTGAAGCACAAGGAAAGAGGAAACTGGATCATGCAACTTCTAGAGTCAACACAGGATGACTGGGGATTAAAGCAATCATTGTATGTTAGGGGAAGAGAGGGCTGGTCTTTCACTTAATGGAAAGGAAAAGCAGTCTACTGAAGTGAAAGTGCACAGTGCCTGTTTTTATAAATATTCATTTAATGTGAATGGTCAGCATATACCTTTCACAAAATTAATTAATTGCTGTTATCAAAGGGTAAGATAGCCTTGAGCAAAATAAGAACAGGTTAGCATATAGTTCAGATGAGTTTGGTGTTTTCTAAAGGGCTGGCTGAAGTGATCTGAAAACCACTAGCATTTATCTTTGAGAATATAGGGGTTACAAGAAATTACACTTGAAGGCTGCAAAAGGGGAAGTTTTGTACCTGTTATACAAAAGAGCAAGTGAGAAACTCTGAAAAAAAGAGACAAATCAACTTAACTTGGATGCACACAAAAAAGCAGGAATAAATAATCAAACTATCTGAGGTATGCACAGTTAGAGCTAAATGTAAGACTACTGACAATGGCAAGAATATAACTGTTTACCATGATCAAACTATATTTAAGCAGTCTCATTTTCTTTTACATTAGGGTAAAATGTCTTGTTCCCGAGAAATGAGATTTTTCCTAGTTTACACTTGAAAATGACATTCAATATCTCGTGATGTAAAAAAACAGGCAAACACCAACTGTGAAAGGATGACTAAATGTAAGACCACAGGTAAAGTCAGCTAGAGCTCAGCTAAAAGAAATTGAAGGTTGGAAATACACCATAGATGAGCACTGAGAATGTGGAAAGTTTTAGAAAGCCAAATCTATGAAGAATAGTAAAATAACAGGGTATATTTAAGCTTAAGAAAAGAAGACTGATAACGGTGTGATATTTGCCCTTTCAAGGAGACTTCACAAGAGAAAGGGAATAACTTGTTCTCAGTGTTCTCACTGCACTGGATAAGCAGCAACAAGCTTAAGTTTTAATAAAAAATATTCTGGAACAGGAAAAAATAAATCTTCTATTGTTAAGGAAAGCACTAAAATAAATAACCTAGGCAGTTTCTGGCTTTACATAGGCTAGGTCAATTTCCAGCACCAAAATGAAATAGATCTGTGTAAGTCCTCAAATACACAACACAAGGTTATTGCATGTGAATCTCTGCCAGATGCAGGATGAGAGTGACCTTGAGAATGATGTTCTCCATCATCAACGCATTCCCAACTATGGGTGCACAGCAGAAGGACCAAAGAGCAGCATTTGGCAAATACAAAAGGGAAGGCAGTTTCTCACTGGGATAACTGCAGACTTGCATGCCTTTGTGATTCCCATTTCTAAATCCCAAGTACCAGCTCTAGCACCAAGTACCATGCTACCAGTTTCCAAAATCCCTAAAATGGTCTTTTGTGGTTTTGCTCATAGACGCATACGTTGTTCTCATTACTGGGCCTCAGCCATGCCTATGTAACCAGTATGGGGAAGCTGAGGGGAGTGCTGGCTTTGGAAGAGGTAAGTACAGATCCCTTTACCATCCTCTTAATTAACTGCAAATGTCCTGCGGATCACTGCAATACCTTACAGGTGCTGCAAGTTCCAGCTGGGAATATTTATAATTATAATTGCTGCATTTTCAATCCAGTGTTGAATTCTGAATCAACTCTTTGGAAGCCATGTAGAGGAATGGATGACTGCATTTCAGAGGAGGCAGCAGGTGTTGTTTACAAGAATGTTAGAAGGTTCATCCTTTTCGTGAATGTAGGGCTCTTAACTGAGTGGCTATTGCTGTTTCTGAAAGTGGTGTGGAATTTGTTATTTACCATGGAATTTTTCATTACACGACCAATGTAAAATATTATCTCCATAGGCCTCAGAGCTAGAGCTATGACTCTATTTGTGGTCCCTTTGCCCTGGGGAGTAGATGAACTTCTGCTGAGTAAGGTTGGATCACCCTTCTCTTCATTTGTTTCTTCTGAACTTTTTCTCTTCTTACAGCTCCAGAAGGCGATAGAAGGTTCCACACGCTCCGGGGTTCGTCTCCGCCCACCCCTCGCCAGTTTCCGAAATACCAACCGGACTTCCACCAAAACTGAGGTCAGTCAGGCCACTCAGGCGTGGAGCCGGGAGGACAATGGCATGGTGGCAGCACAGCAAGCAGCACCCTTGGGCACGGAGAGCCCACTGCCTCCCTGCCCGGACTCCCCGCAGCCCTCACACTCGCATGACGAGGGGGAAGTCCCATGCTCCACTTATGCCACTGATACTGAGTTGGAAGAGATGGAGCTTACAGGGCCAGTTGCTGAAAACATCTCAGACATCCTCAAGGACATAAGCCTCCGCACCACTGACTTGGATGAAGATGAAGATGAGGATGAGGATGTCCGCTTATAACTGGTGTGAGGGTAGTAGTCCATCACACTCTTCAGTGAGCCAGTCTTCTTGTGTTTGCTCCTCAAAGAGAAGCTTTTGGATGTTCTTTGCAATCCCCACAGAGGTATGATTCAGCTGGGAGGAGGGGCATCAGACCAACCCTTTCTTCTGCTGCATTGTCTCTGTACAAAGACTGTTGGGCTATTGGACTATACAGGTGTGTGCAAGCATCAGATGTGGACTGGAAGGCGCCAAAGTACAGGCTCATAATGCTTAGGCTTCTGCCATGTCTACATAACGCAGCAGAAGGGGTTGTAACAGGATATGAATACTGCTGGACACAGTCAGGATGCTCTGGGTCAATCTGCCATGTGGAAAGTGGAAGAGGAGCAGTTCTTCTCATTTAACATTGCTGTCATCCTTCCAGTCACACCTGGCCTGCACATACCAGTGTAACACAGCCAGGCCCCCACCCTAGAAGCATATTGCTGCTTCTGACTGCAATCCTGTCCATGTTGCTGCAGCTCCTTTTCACTACTAGCTCTTATCTTGCATCCCCCCCCAAACATTCCCATGTAGAACATTTTTATTCTTTCTCAATATTTACTCTGGGATTTTCCTGGATGGGGGTGCAGTTAGGAGCTTCTCCTCTGTCCTTTAGCTGAGCCACGCCCTAAAAACAGATATAAGGAAAATAATTGGTATATGTCTCATGTCTTGAATTCAGCCAGGGCTTTAGAAAGCACTGGAAGGGAGAAAAGCCTCTTTGTTTTCCCCTAATCTCCGGAATTTTTAAACAGAACGTGAAAATTTCAAGTGGGGGCATTCTCAGTGTTGGGGGAAGAGGAGTAAAGCAGCATATATGTACTTATATTTCAAATACCTGTGTTTGTCTCTCTGAATCACTGTTCACAATTTTTCCACAGTTATAGTCTTAAAATACAAGAACTCAAAATAAAAAAAATATGGAGTGTTTGCAGGCTGCCAAGAAATATAGCAGAGGGAAGCCGCATTTTCTACACTTTGAAAACAGGTTTCTTTCTGAAAACTGCTTTCTTTCCTGCTAATTCTGCACTGCCTACTTTCCACATATTTCTGCATACCTCATATCTGAGAATTCCAGCTCTCACTTTTGCCAGCTTCTCTCCGTTGTGACTAACAGCAGAGACCTCAACCCTTGTCTACAGCATCCCTCTCTATTCCAGTTCTAAATCTGGAGCAGATCTTGATCTGCATCTTGCAAAAAGATGTCTTGTCAGTTCGTGTCATGCATGCAAAATCTTAGCATCCAAAGATAAGATGCTGGTTTGTTTAACTCACCGCTCTTGTGAGGTTTTCTCAGTAAATAGGCAAAATCAAATTCTGTGTATTCTGCAGCTTTCTTCTAATAGTCTACATCTCTTTCTATCATATTTTTGGTGTCTCATGGCACTTACATGCAACCCCAAGAGGCCTATTGGATGCGTTTCCACTTACCAGCAACAGAGAAGAAATCCAGGCTTGGAGAATATGTTCTTGGGGGTATTCTCCCAGATGCTGGGTGACATCCCCTTTCCTGATATTATTATAGCATTACCTAAACTTAGAGTGGCCAGTTTCACCTTAACAGGTAATTTTCCACAAGCTCTCTCAGTAGCAAGTCAAAAATATCATTACCTCTAACCCAGGTGCCAAAGGAAAATTCCCTCCTGGCTTTAATTCCAAGGATTGACATTGACCTTGCACCAATTCCTCTCTGATGATGCTTATGGGTGGGAGAGTCTGTGACAAGATTATAGTAGAAGGAAATTTTACCAGCTAGTCTCACGGAAAAATTTATTTCTGCTGCCTGGAATTCAGAGCCCACCAGCTGTGTATTGTCTTTGGCACATGATCCACCTTTATGAGCTAACTGGGGACAGCCTTTCCCTTTCTTCTGTCCTCCCAGAGTCCCCCTGTCCTTGTGAGAAGACAACACTGATCTGAGGGCAAGTCTCTTGCACACACCAGCTGCTTGCCTCCACCAGAGGGGCACATTTCTGTCTGCCAGGCATCAGCACACAGCCTCCCCGCTACCTTTGTGTCACCTTCTGCTGCCTGCAGAGAAGAGGCAAAACAACTGCTTTTTTTTCTCAGGGAACTGTGATAGTCCTTTATATAAGCAAAGGAGAAAGGACATTCCTTTTAAACCCACACAAATGTGCAGTGAGTGACAACACTGAGACCAAATCAGATCTGAGGGTACATGTACCTTCACGAACGACGAGTTTCTCCAAGTCATCCCCAGCCTTACAGTGCAGATTTACATTTTGTAGCTTAAACAAATGCTTCCACTGAAATAGATGAGACAAGGAGAAATTTTGAGACTGGAGTCAATACACCTCCCCCTCTTCTCTCCTGAATACAGATACATGTTCTGCTCCAGTCCCACACTTCTCCTACAGTGTGTTACAGAAGAACTGGGATTTTGACTAGCTGAGAAAGCAGATGGAGTCTAAATCAAAGCCAGTGAGCATGTGAGTCATTACAGACAGACTGTGAGCTGGGGGAGATGAAGCTGGAACAAAAATGATGCACATGGAGAGGCTTGGGGAGCTTGGAGTAAGACACAAGCTAACCTGGAAAGCTTCTTGAGGTTTGTCACCTGACAATATACAAGCACACACATGTGTGCTCACACATTCACACACGTGTATTTCTCCATTCCTATTGCCTTTAGCTTCTCAGGCTTCCTATGAGGAGCTGGATTTCTCTCTGTGGGGAAACTGAAAGGTGAGTGTAACTGCTGCTTCTTGTAGACACTACTCAAGATCCATTCCAGGTATTGCCTCCACCCATGGAACAGAAGCAGCATTCATCTGCACCATTTTCTCACCTGTATTCATACATGAAAAAGCATAGGGAGTCAGGATGGGACAAAAAAACATACTGCAAAGATGGTCTGCAAAGGCTGAAGTTATTTCCACTTCCATTTTACCAATAAAATCTTCACTGAGCTGATGCCAAGTACTTTAATAGGTGTAAAATGTGTAGTAAACTGACACTTGTGAAGGGAACTCGCTCTCCCTAGTAAACACTGCTGTCTCGTTAAACTGAGACAGCACCCAACATAACAGTATGAGAAGAACACAAAAATGAAATATCTCCATCAGAGCAGAAAATCTGGGGGAAACACCACCATCAAAAACAACTAAAGAAAAACTAAATAAAATCCTTTGACCTTGTATCTTCAAAATAAGTGCATTCTTAATTTCAACTAATTGTCAGTTCACTGAAGTAAATGAAGGCGAGAAGTTATGTCTTAAATTTTAATCTAGCAAAAAATAGAACTCTCACATGGCATTCAAAGGTGAAAGCAGAAGATTTGTTTTTAAATGCATCAATATAAAGAATTAAAAAAATAGGGGAGACTTAAGGTTGGTAAGATAAGAGGTAGGGCTTTGGGTAGCTATGATAAGGCTAGGAGATGTAGTCATGAGTCGGATGAAGGAGAAAACACATGGAGATGGACTATTGGACAATAAGAAAAATTTGCCTGAACAATGTAACTTTTTTGGTTGGCAAATTACTTGAGACTAAGAAAAATTCTAGTTTGCTAAGCCTAAGGACAAAACCACGTAGTACAAGCAGAAATAGAGAGACAGATAGAGTCCATGAAAATAACTTCCCTCTTCTTCCCAGTTATACAAACACTGTATAGAAGTGTGTGTTTTGTGGCCAAAGAGCACAAGACAGGGCAGTAACTAGCTTAGCAAGTAAAGATTCCTCTTTGCCAAATTAGTCCAACCCTAGGAAGGGTATAATGAAAAACACACTATTAAAAATATGGTCACAGCAAGAACTAAGTTATTCATGGTCACATAAGCACATATCTGGGCACAGCTCTCATAAAAATTTAATAAACACTGGAGACCAATAATTAATAATTCCACCTAAAAGCCATGCCTGAGCATTAGTATTCTCAGAGAAAAATATTTTATATCTTAAGCCATGTGATGCAAAACTTTTTAAGGCTTTATTTGTGGGAGGCAAGCTTAAGTTAGTCCTGATCAAAAGCCACAGGCTGTTCTGTGTCTTTCCCCCTGCCACTGGACAGACAACTCTGTGAATGTGTACTCACACACACTCAAACATCACCTCCTTCAAATCACAGCTGTGCAATAGCAGAAAGCTCTGCAATTCAGTTGCCTGTGCCCTGAACCAAATCTCCCCTTCACTCAGCTTGCTGGAAGTCACTAAGTCGCGGTGCAGCCTCAGGGAAAGACAAGCAACTAAAGACACTGCTGGGGCCACTGCTGGGATTAGTGTGAAAGCTACCTGAAGCCAGTCTCAGCCAAACCTATTACTAGTTCAAGCACTGGCCTTTCAAATGAGCATTTGTTCACATCCCAGCTGCTTTGGCGTGCTGCTTGTGCAAACATTTTCTGTTCCACAGTAAAACCATTTACTGAAACATATTCAGCCAACTTGAAGGATTGCACCTGATATAGAAGACAATGTATGCTGAGGAAAAGTCCTGTAGCAAATTTATAAAGAAAACAGAATGTAGAGAAATGAAAATGTGAATTGCCTGCTTTACATGAACAACAACCCAAACACTGCTAATATCTGACTATTTACTGGATAGCTAAGTCTGAAGAACAGAAGGTAAAAATACAAGACATACTGAGATATACTCAAAAATAAAGTCACACGAACTTAAATTAGAAGCTTTTCAGTTTTTCCACACAGAAACAAATGCAAAAGACAGTAATGGAAGATTTATGAGGAATGCATTTGCAAAAAAAACCCCAAAAAATCTGCTTTTTTTTCTCCCCCTCAAACTTCTACAGTGCACTTAAGCAAATGGGCTGTGAAAAGAAATGGGAGCTGAGATGGTTGGATTATGACCAAACATGTCAGAGAATCTTATGCTTAAATCAAATTTGCAATTTCTCTGGCACAGAAGATATGAACTGTTTGAGGAACTGTATAGAAAATACCCTTGCAGCTGGCATAGTGCAGATCCAGTGAGGTGTGCAGCAAAAATGCTCTTATGCCCTTTTTATTTACTGTTTTCATAAACGACTTAGAAGTAAGATAGGAGAAATTGTAAAACAGTAACATGAGATAAACATATGGTAGGTTTGCCATCTAGTCTAAAGAGAGAAATAAGCAGAAAGTGGAAATCAGAGCCTGAGGCAGACACCATAGAATAAGATTCATGTTGGGGCTAAGCAGCTAAATCCAGAGGAGACAAACCTAACTGAGGGATATGTCTAGCCTAGTATGATGGTAAAAGAGTTCTTTTAGGTGAAGCACTCAGCAGCTGGACATCATCTTCATAGCATAACGTGAAATTAAGAAAAAAAGACATTGCAGAGATACGACTTTCAGGCCCAGAAAAATCCTATTTTCCCAAGGACTTAAACAAATGTGGAATAATTGATTTCATCTGGCACATGTTTAAAAAAAACCAGTAGTGACAATTTAAAGGCCATTTGGAAAAAAACCCAAAAGACAGAAAACCCTCCACAAAACCAGGAGAGAGTACTGTGGGACTTACAAGGATTGACAAAAAATAAAAAAAAAAAACCTGAAGAAGTTAAGTGTGTCTTATGCAAGTCAAAATTAATTATATGCACATAATTATGCAGATATACATACCGAGTGGTAGGTGGCAATCTATTCAAGTAGTAAAAGCAGGTAAACTGGAAAGAAGCAAATTAACTTCAAATAGAATACAGAAAGCAATGATCACCTAAATAGTCCTGATTGTGAAATATGCTATGCCTTAAGCACGGCAAAGGGACACTGCCTAGCCCCTGGAAGAACCAGTGGAAAAGCACAAGTATCTTGACAAGGAAATATATATCTTTTATGACTAGAATTTAAAAGTCTCATATGGCAAGCAAATAGCTACTGGATCTGGCCTAATGTCCTAGATCAGAAGCAGATGATACAACAATGTTGGAAGTGCAGAGATGTTCTTTTCCCTCTGGGTCAACTAATTCCCCAATCTGCTAAGAGAACACCAGGCTGAGATGCACTGATTTAAAACTGAAATGTGAACTCAGAGTTGTGCTACCCAAAGTCAGTGCCTAAGCATCAAACTCCTCTTTGTGTCCAGTCCTAACCTGCTGCTGTGAAACTTGTCCAACTCTGTGCCAGGTGTGTCTGCATGTCACCAATATCGGGACAAAACTTACATCTATCCAGTGTAACAGGAAAACTCACTCTATGCTAAACTAGAGGATTCTGTTGATGTGATGCCATCTATCCTCAAATCTGCCACAATGGCCTGGGATTCGTGTCATGGTAGTCACAGACACACATTAGATTTTAGCTCTGTATACTCAAACATTCTTATCTTCTTAATGAGAAAGAGAGTATCAGATATTTCCTACTCTGGAATGCTTCTCCAAGCCACCACGGATCCTTTTCAACATGGTCCATCCGACTATGGAAACCCACCCCCTCTTCCTAGGATCCTCCTTCCTGAGACGCAACTCCCCTGGAATCAGTCCCACAGAAATAAAACACTTCCACCAGCCAGGATGGCAAGACCACATTCTGTTTAATAACAACTCCATAAAGGACTGTACATGCTATTTTGAGCTACCTCCCCTCCTTTACTGTGGTTACTGCCACATACAGGCATGGAGGTGTGTAGTGCCATATAAATTTCTAAGTCTATATGTAGTGTGTGCACATGTATGCATGTGGTTGTACATGTATGTATTTATATATATCTTTGTAGAAGTGTTATCTCATAAGTCACATTATCAAAACATGCGAAGTATATCCAACAAAAATTTTCAGGCAAACATGTTTTGGAGCTGGAAGACCAAAGGCAAATCAGACTCATTTTAGTTATTAAGGGCTAGGGTGGGACAAGGTAAGGATGAAAGCTTTCAATAGCGGGTCCCTTTCCCTTGTTTTACTTCAATTCAGTACTTTCTCCCCAAACATCAATGCACCTCTGTAAACACTAGCTTGAAAGAAAAATATAATCACCATGCAGCCTCCCCGCTACAGAAAGTGTACAGGCTTGGGGGAAGCTCTTTAAAATTGCTTTGCAGCAACCTCCATTGTCCCATACACTTATGCTAAAGTAGTTTCAGATACCAAGAATACAACATTTAGAGACCCAAGCCTTCAGTTATTTTTATACATGCTTCAGGAATCCATTCTGCATGCCACCCCTGAGACTCCCATCCACCACCCTTGTACCTCCCAAAACCTCAGTCTTTACCCACCCCTATCTAAAAAGGAGCTGAAACAAGAGAAATCCTGTTCCTCATTAAATTATTTTGAGTCCCAATTTTATAATGTAGGGATTCCCAGAGACCTCCAGTCATGCACAACATCCACAAATTAGAGAAGAAAAATTAAAGCCAAACAAGAATATATACCTGCAAAAGAGCTTTTGGCTTGCTACATTGCTCAAGCATGCAGTATCTGAAAGGAAGGGAAATCCACTTGTACTTGCCTCATGGGAACTTGGCAGGGCGCTGGAAGAGGGTTCTTAACCTTTTGGCCTCCAACTCATGACCAGATTTCCATGCCCAATGAAAATGAACCCAGAAGGCCAATGAATCTGGACTAGATGCCTGTATCTTATTAGAAGCAAATCTTCATGCATGATCTTGTCTACATAATGGAGAAAAGCCTTTATTGTCTTGCTAGCATGGACATTTGATCCCTTATGGGAAAGCAAAAACAAGACTAGGTTTCAGAGGGCATTTCAAATGTCCCCAGTCAAAGGAGATGAGGAAGATCCACAGAACACTGTAATCTCTCTCTTCCTAGAAGACAGCAGTTACTACTTATCAATAGGTAAGTCCTGCCCATGGCAGAGGGGTTGGACTAGACGATCTTTAAGGTCCCTTCCAACCCAAACCATTCTGTGACTCTATAGTATCTGCACTGAGAACAGTCTTGAACAAGTCTTTACAGTTTTAGTAAACATAATCTTTCTTGGACCAAATTTTTCCTCTTCCAGCAATGTGTATCTGCACTGGAAAAATATATCACATATTTATTCTCTTTTGTGCAGACCAACACTTAACAATCACAGAGCTTCTCTTCATTTCCAAGGAAAAGATAACACTTTGATCTGCCTATGCTGGGGAAAAATGCCAGTGCAAGGATGTAAATAGACCCTAATGTTCCAAGTGCAAATCGTCCATGTCCATTTGTTAACACAATAACCATTTGTCTTCATGCCTACACCTGTCAATTCATGGAGCTGGTTGTGCTGCTGAAAGAGTGTAGTGTCTCCAGGTTCCATGACAAATTCTGAGAGAAAGAGAGACATTGATCCGGCACACAAGTCCAGCTCTTCTGCTCCTGCGCTACTTAGCCTGGGAAAAGCCTATGATACAAAAGAGGCACCTGACATTGACTTTACAGCTTGCAATCATATTTGAGACTGTGCTTTAATGACTGTAGTCTGTCCTACACATATGTTTAGTTCTAATAGGCACTATTTTACTCACATTTTCCCTGTTTATTTTTCCTTTCCCTGAGCCATGGCATAGAAATCTTTCCCTGTCAGATTGCTACAGGGGAGGAAAATCAAAGATGAAACTGTTACTTAGTTACATTTTTCTAGATGTAAGGGCACCGGCTTTTTTTTCTCTTTTTTCTTTTTCTTTTAGAAAAAGTCAAAAAGTTAATTTAAAAGACATGCCAGAGTGGTCTGAACAAGAAACATTGGAAATTCCACCTGGGAGAAATCAGAAGGAAGAGCTTAGACTACGTCAATGTTGCTCTGCTTTCTATAGCATTTAGAGGTGGATTTATTTGAGTTTTTCCTTCCAGACAATTACCAATACATCAGTTAAGGCAAACTGAGCTGAATTTAGGTATTTTAAGTTTCCAATGAGAACAAAACTCACATTAACTTCATTTGGACAAGGAGTAAGTTCTTACTTGGTGTATTTCTCATAAGATTTCCCTGAAGAACTAAGCATGTTGAGAATGGTTTTTCAAAGATAATGAAAAGAAGCTAGCAGGTACCCTTTCCTATCACTTTGTCTTACAGAAAAAACAGTGTGGCTTGGACTAAGGAGTACTATAAGCTGCAACAATCCTGGATTTACAGCTTGTGCAGCAAGTCTGCCATGAAGCTTCCTACCCGAATTGTGTAAACAAAAGACATTTAGCTTTTCTTGACCTTTTTCCCGAGCCTTTCTCTCGATGTCTTTCCCTCTCTAGCTAGACTTCTCCTTGCCCTTGCACAGAGCACACATAGATGTCCACAAGCCTGTACTGTTGCACACTACCTTGCCTCACCACCATACCTCATACCTCTGTCCAACTAAGAGAACAATTTCCTCTCTCTGGTTCTCTTCTCTGGGGCTACAACTAACATTTTTTCATTGTTGCTGTATACAGTACAGCACACACAGACTCTGTGTAGGTGAGAAGTGCTCTTCTGGATCTCACACTAGATTGGAACTGGCTTAAAGACAGGAATAAGCCTCCCTTGCTCCAGCTGTGCTCCACTCTTGCACAAGGCTCTCCTCTTGCAATTACAGGAAAAGACTTATCAGTACCTTTAGCTGCCATGGAGTTTAATCACTGAGTGCATATAAGATTTATGCATGTTAATTTTATTAATTCCATGCATCTATCAAGTTACTCCTGTCCTCCTGTCCCTTGCAAGGGTTTATCTCAAAGGAGCCTTTGGAAAGGAAGGGAATAGTGAGGGAAATAACAGAGCATAAATAACAACAAACACCAAATCAAGTAAGAGCATACTAGAAATTCCAAGAAAAACACTATGGGAGAGAAAGGGAAATATGTCCTTCATGGTGCCCCAACTGGGTTTATTCTTTTCAGACAGGTACTTCACAATTGGCTTAAGCCAATTTAAGTTGCATTGGCAACCAGTCTTCCACGTGACCATCTGCACATTTTACCAGCCCTCAGTGATGCTTGCCTCACCAAGTGAAGCAATATGAAGAGTTCATCCCACTGAAACCCTTATTTTGATAGGGGACTGGGTTAGTTTTCAATGGGACCAGTTCCTGAGCAGGCAAATGAGTGCTAGCGCTGGTGCTTTTTAGGCAGTAGAAGTACACAGCTGGTGCTGGCGGAAAGGAGGAGGCATGACAGCTCCTTCGAGCAGCTTAGATTCATCATGAAGATGCCACTTCAAAGTGCACTTTCCCTGTTTCTCTAACCTGATATAAAGGAAAGCCAGCTGCTGTGAACAGCACTATCTCCCCCTCTGCTTACAGCTGTTCCCTCTTCACTTTTATAGTAGGGTAAAAGTGCATGGTTTGCTGTGGGTCAGCTGTGCATCAGCATCAGCACAAGGCTTGTGGGAGGTGAGCACAGCCAGGGCAAAGGGCTGCCTTCCTTCACAGCAGCTGACCACTGGATCAGCTTAGAAGCATGGTTAAACTGTTCTTTGCTGCAAGTCTGTCGCTAAAGGTAACATTAAAGTTTTTAAGGGGGAAAGCAAGTGGATGACTTGTCAGCAGCTTTCCAGAAGAAGGTGATGGTAATTTAGAGGCACAGAAACTGAAAGGAGCAGACTGACTTCTCCATCCCAGAGTCTGAGGTAATGGAGTTGAAGAGAACTCAGAAGGCTTATAAAAAAAGCTTCAGATTTATAAAAAAACCCCCAACAACTTATGAAATAGTGTAATCAGGTATGAGCAATCATGGGAAAAGGAACGAGAGAGAATTTTCTTGCAGTGGAAGCTTTTAAATTAGGGTCACCTGTGTTTAAGCTTTCTTTGTGTTTAGCATAATAATTTCAACAAGTTCCTATTGAAGACAAAGGCTTGGGGAAAAGATGAGAATCTTCTACCTCCACTGCTTCAAGAATATCCAAATTTTTCTGTAGTGCAGCTCTGCTTTACAAAAGGTTTGTGGAAACAAACAGCAGGCTCAGTTTCTTAGTAACTGCAGATCAGGAATATTGAGCTTACCTTTCGTCTTATTTTCAGCCTCACAAATACAATTTGGGCTCTGACTATTTGGCTGGACTCTCTCCAACTCATCCCTCCTCACCAGGATAAAGGGGTTGCAGGCCAAATTTCACTCACAGAGCACCTGTGCCTCCCATATGCTTGAATAGGTGTATCTACATAATAACAGCTTTTCTGGGAAACGTACACTAGGTTCCAGGTCTCTCTCTAATATTGGATACACACAACCAGCAGGCCTGTTACATAAGAAAAGGCCAGGTTATACAAACAATTTTCCACTTTCAAAGAGATTCAAACTGCCTTTCCAGTTCAGCTCAGGATGCTCACGCAGGTGACAAGTGTAGACAGGCAGATCTGCTCTCTCTGGTCAAGCTCCTAGCAAATACAGATACATTTCTCTTTTGGATTGTGGAGAGGTCACGGAAAATAGCCTTTTTCTTTCTTTCAGGAAAAGGCTGAAATTTTATTATTCACAGAAAGTCAAGACCTTTATGAAAAAAAAATAAAATTAGTAAGTTTGGAAGTTTTTACAGAGAGTAGTGTTCAAACCAGTCTGTATTCACAGAGAATGAGGCTATCTACAGGTTTCTAGAGATCAGGTTATGGAATTATACAGCAGGGTATAATTCTCTATCCCATTCCACAGAGGTTAATTTTTTTCACACTTCTTCCCATGTAGATAATTCCTTGTCACTGTCTTCCACAGAGATAATGTACATCTTTTAGACATGAGTCACACATCTTAGTAAATGTACCACATGTCCATATTAAAGAAAAAGAAGGCCTGGACAAGCTGACCCACTTGTCCCAGTCCTGTAAACAACACAGAGGGATCATTAGAAGCTACTCTAAAGTCACCGTAAACATCCAGATTGCTCCTGGAGAGGCACATGGGAACAAAACGGTTTGGAGAGGAAAACAAGAAGCCACCCAAATCTCCCAGAAAGAAACATACCCAACAAATGTTTGTTTCCCTGAAGGATTTTTAAAAAAGAAATAAGAAAAGGTTAACACTCATTTGTCATTTGCTGATGTGCTCTTGGCACTTGCCTCATCTCCCTTTTCTGTCTAGCGTGATTTCCTAGGTCCCGCTCTAAGGCTAGACCCAAACCAGTTCAGGACAATGAGCTAGCACTGGCCCTGCAAGAATTATAGAAGATCATATTTATCAAACCCTCCTGCCCAGGGGAGGTTAGCACCTGAATGTGTAAACATCTTTGAAGAGATATTGAAAGGTCATCATTCAGGAGAAGAGCTACCTCCTTAGAGAGATGTAAGCAAGACCAAACAAATGAGTAAAAAAAGATGATCACAAAAACTTTTCCCTCTTACCTACACCAAATTACCAATCTTACTTAAATATCCCAAAGGTCTTTCCTTTAGAGGTGCAAGAGAGGGAAGACAGATCCGCTTGAAGTGGACTTTGCTGGAACGACTCAGTTATTGAAAGAGGAGTCCCTCTTCATGCAGCTGTCGGTGTAAGTGGGAGAAAGCTGAGTGGGGTAAACTTCTACCTGAGAGCCCCATTCCTACTTTTCGTAATTCCTGGATGTCACCTGCTTTGACTGCCAGGAGCTGTCTGAACTCTGAGACTTGATGGTATTACTTCAGTCACAATTTATTCTCCTTAGACATTCTTCCCTGCCAATATGAAGGAACTAAATCTGAAGCAGGGAAGGAGCACGCATCACTCTCCTGTCATCCAAAAAACACAACAAGCCTGAAGAAGAGGCAAAGAAAAATCAAATGTATCATGAATTAAACAGAGCAGATATGAGTCAGAGTAAGTGAGAAAGAGTTGCCCCTGGAACAGTATGGCAGTGCCCAGGCAAATTCATTTCTCTAGCTCATCAGATTTAGCATCTGATTTACACCCATGCTCTGCCGATGCTTTTTTGCAAGACGTCTTGCAATTAAAACTCAGCATTTGGGTAATCTCTGCTGGTTCTGTTCAGTTCTTCAGCAAAATCAATAACCTTGTACAATTTTTGCTTTTGTCTCTGCTTTTTTTTTCTCTGGCGAGAGCTCAAAAGGAGACAATTTCCTTTCAAAACCTCTTCCTCCCAAAAGGAGGTCTGTAGAAACATGGTGAGGAATTGCAAGAGACCAAATTCCCCTAGTCAATGAACCACGTTTTTTTAACAAAAAATGTAGAACCCGTAAAAATAGGGAAAACTCCTGAAATCAGCTTTCTCCACACCTAAAAAAGAGATGGGAGGGAAAAACAAACAGACCAAATACTGAGCATTATTGATACTGCTTGGGCGTGGGAAAACAAAAGAAAACATAGGCAGGAAGAAGACAAATAGGAGGAGAAAACTTCCTCTCACCCCTTTTCCTCCAGCTACATTTGGCACTGCAGAAGGAGTGGCAGAAATGGGAAGTGAACAGTATTTTTGTTAAGTCATGACTGGAGTACAGGCCTTTCCTATTATTAACTGCTCTGTTATTAACACTTATCCAGCAATATAAAAAGGTTAAAAAAAAAAAGCAAAAGCTGAAAACTCTAATGTAAACTGGGTATCTGTGATCTCACAGCTGTACATGCTGTTCCTGGATCTACTGCCTACTCTCTGGGTCTCCCCATACCACTGGCAAGGAAGAATACAGAAAGATGCAGCAGCAGCACCAAGATGGACATGTTCTCAAGCCTCCTGCAAGAGTCAGCTTTTTATTACTATCTCCGAGGCTGAAAATGTCCTTTCTACCGGCTTCCAGTGCCCAATGCCAAAAGGACACACCGCTCTTGCCAGCTCCTGGGAAGGCAGAAATGTCAAATAAAGAAACAAATAAATGAAAGAAGCCAAAACATGAATATCTGAGAACAGGGTTAGATTCACATCTGCATCCATTCCTCCATGCCACAGCAGAGCCTGGCCCACAGAGCCACACCATCTGTACAGCAGCATAGCCTGTGCCAACGGAGCACAGTTTGTATCCATCAAACCTACCATTTTGTATCAAGGTGCTATTGAGGATCTGGTTACACAGCAAACTTTCATTTCAGTACAATATGTATCGAATACAGACTTATAGTCTGTATTGGTCACAATCACACAATACTAGTGCAATCTATATTTGCAAAGCCAAATCTTCATTTTAAACCAGTTTATATTCACATATTCTATCAAAGGGGACCATGTGCACAGAACACCATCCATTCTGCCAAGATGAATTCTAGCCACATAGTCGCTCCCTATACCCAGCCTGTCTCATCAGCCATATCCCCCGTACCAGAAGAATTTGTATCCACAGCCAAGACTTTGTATTAAAAAGATTTAGAAATTATTTACCAATCCAGATCTCTACAAGCACCTCATGTGTTGCCCAGAGCAATGAAAATCCAAAATATATGTCCATGGGGGAGGGGAGAAGAGGTTTTTATGTGTCAATCACTTTGAGATTTTCCTCTTGTTTAAAAAAATAATTAAATGTCAAGAATGGAAGGTGTGCCTCCTCAGAAACATGGGGAGCTGGAGAGAAGAATCCCTGTAATTTCATTCCTTGCCACCCCTCTCTTTGTTCAGCAGTGATGAGAACTTCACAGAAAGCATCAGTTATTTGTTTCTCCCTCTTCCTCATCAAAGGACTGCACCCCAGAGGAGGTGACATCTGAGACTTTGCGGCTCAGTGCAGCATGTTCCATCTCCTCTCGAGGAGATAGAGATTCCAGGTCCCGGCACACTGCATCATCCTCCTCTGGAGAGGGCTTCTTGTTCAGGAGAGGAGCCTTCTCCAGCCGTGGGTTCCCTTCATCCTCAATGTGGTCCTCCATGTATGTGCTGGACTCAGCTCCACCCCCACTCTGAGCAGTCTGCAGGGGCCACACGTGGACCAGCCCCGTGCTCTGGATGAAGTTCTGCTCCTGCCGCTGTTGCTGCAGCTGTTGCTGCTGGAGAAAGCTGCTCTGAAGCAAAATGCTTTCCTGAAGGTTTGTCTGGGACTCATCAAAATTCTGGCCTAAGTAGGAGCCAGTTGCTGGGGAAGCAATGAGGGACTGGTCACTGGCCTCCCAGGCATCAGATGAACCTAAGCAATACATGCCCTGCGAGACGTAGGAATGAGGCCAGCTATCATACTGCGTCTGGGCCATATGCTCTGCAAGTAAAGGAGGGAAACAACACACAGTTAGACACTCTCTCTAGGCCAAGCTGGCTCACTCAGGTAGTCTGTGTGCCTGTGCATTGGCACTGCACTGTACACGGTAAAAGAATCCCTTAGAGGGAAGGAGAGCGAAGAGAAAACACAGTTCTAGGCAGTAGGCAGATAACCCTGATTATATCCACAATTGACTGCAATGGCTGGTAGCTTTCCACAGTTGTGCCCGAAAAAAGGCAAAAGGAACTGGACTTTGGAGCCTCCCTGTTATAATTAGATTCCTTGAACAGCTCCACAAATAGGAATGACTCTACTAGTCACACCCCCAAAGACTGAGGCTGCAGAATAAAACAGGGTAAAGGGAAAGACAGCAACGTGAAAACAAGAGGAGGAAACGGAAGTTTTAAGATTAGCAAGAAGCACTGGAGCTCACCTTGGCTCTCCATCAGCTCCTGATAGTTCTCAGAGTAGTTGCTTGCTGGGTTGTCCTGATTTGAGTTTACACTCACATCCTCACCATCCATGGAGGACCAGGCCATGAGAGTTGCTTCAGAAATAGCAAATTGCTCCATCACTCCTGTGCCAAAGGAAACAGGAAGGGTAAATAGGGATCTGTGAAGGTCTCCATTTCTCATCACCCTCCTTAACCTCATCTCTTGGTCACACTGTCCCACTCTTGTCCTATCTCAGCAACACCCATCACCCACAATGGGCCCTGACCCTCTCACATTTGCATTCCATTGGCAATCCTTCAACCACCAAGTCTCTCTCTGTTTTGGCCATCTGAACCACCCACAACCTCTCCTACGTGGTCTCTCGGGGATTCTGCTCTGAGTCATCTCAACCAATCCAATCTACATGCCAGAAAGTCAGTGCTACCTGCAAGGAACCGGGCCTCCTTCTCCCCATCACTCAGGTCTGAGTAGGCGTCGGCGTCTTTGCGCGCTGTCTCGTGCGTGTGCTGCTGCTGCTGGCTGTTGGCTTTGCCCCAGCCTTGCCACTCAATCATGTGAGCCACACGGCCTTGGCCCATTGCTGTTGGCTTTGTGACATGGTCCTTCATGCTGCGAGATATCCCTAAGGGGCCAGACATTAGAAAACAAGGAAGGGCTATTACACAGTTCCACGGTTGTCTGCCATGCTGTTTACCTCTCTTAGAAGTGGAGCTTCTCCCCTCCTTTCCTGACAGGATTCATGCCTGCGGCTGGGTGTCTCCCAGTTTCCCTGTATCACTCTCCAGGAGAGTTTCTCCATGTTTCCTTGGACTAGCTCTCAGAAGGGGGAAAAAGGGAAACCCAAAATCTGAAAGACCATTTCCTTCCTTGCCTAGAATCCATTTAGGATAGAGTTGGGCATGAAGGATGAAGCCTGGAAGTGAACAAACTAAGAAACAGAAAATGGGGTTAAACTCAAGACTGTTTGAGGGGAAGCAACTGAAGATGTCTGAGCGGGGGTGCACGGTGAGAAGTCAACAGGAGTAAGACAAATCTGTTCTTTGAAAGGGCAACAACAATGAGATCTCTGTATTTAGAACCATGGTGGTGGAGACTCCTCTAAGGCCTTGAAAAGGCGAGAGTCAGAAAGGAGCAGGTGTGAGAGCAACAAAGAGATATGGGAAGAGGCACAAAGGCCTGTGGAGAGAAGCTGCCAAGGATAAACTCAAATTCTGAGGACCTCACCAGAGAAAGATGATTTAGCCAAAGCCCCAATCCCATAAGCATTGGAGTTGCGTTTCAGCTTGGGGAGGATGGAGGTCGTATCTTCCATGGAGAGCTGAAAAGAGAGAGAATATGAAGAAATGATATACAGGAAGGAGAAAAGGAAGTGAATTGGAGTGAGAAATCAGTAGGTAGTTGGAAGATGAGGAGCAGAAGCAAGCAATAGGAACAAAAGAAGGAAAGGAAAAATTAGAGGCTATTTAACCAGGACTGGGTATTGCATAGCACTGGGACTGAGTGAGGCAAGGTCAGAGGGAGAGGCAGAACCAGGCTGTGAGAAGCCTCCCTTTGCTGCTGCCAGTCCTTCATAGACATGCAGCACCGTTCCCAACTCTTTGTTAGAGATCCAAGACAAGGCTGATGAACAATTCAGGGAACTTCCAATGGGGAGCTGTCAGTGCAAATGGCAAGGCACAGTAATTAATGTATCATCATACTAAATGTATCATCATCATACTAAAGTTAATAATTTTTATATGTCACTTTGGGGGTTTTTATTCTTCTCATATGGTCTTAATAAAATGAACATGACTGTATCAGTGATGTGTCCTGTTTCAAGCACCTACAACTACCTGTATATAAATGTGGTATATACAGCTCTGCTAATTTTCTTTATTGTCTTCTCTATGTTCATCCAAAGTCCCAGAATAACAAGGACAGGACACTACTGGGACAGTCAGCAGTCACAAACATCATCACGAAAATAATCTCTCAAGATGAATTCATCAGGCTTCTTCAGAGATGCCACGCATTTCATCTGAGGCTTAATTTTCACAAGGGCTAAACAAGCATTGCTTCTGCTCTTCATTTCAACCTCACTGAAAATCAAGGCCAGAATGTTTGAAACACAACAATACTCAAAAGTAGTGACCATGATGCCGGAAATTTTAAATCCTGACACAAAACAAGCATTTGGTCACAGGCACAGACCTCACAAAAAGTGAGTGGAGCAGTAACTGGGCAATGAAATAGCTGGAGGCAAAGAAAGGCATTTTAAAGATGTTGAACTGCATATAATTCCAGTCAATTGCTGAATTATGAGAGATGAGGTTTTCTGGAAACTGAGCATAAAGGCAGCAGCTAAGGCATTCTGTAACTTTGGAGCCAGGAATGTCTGTGTGTAACACGAGCTGAAGAAATCACAAAGCAGGGGAAGAACAGTAAAAAGTGAGAACACATCCCTTATTCCATGATGCATTTCCTTAGGTGATGAAGCTTGTTGGAGAAAGTCCATCTATGCCCCCACAGGTCATTCCTGCCTGGGCACTGCTGTTCAGTATCCACCCACTTGTTCCATGACAGCCTGCGGGCTGGGCCATGAGCTGCCTCATGGAAATCGGCCAGAGAAGAAAGTAAAATCAGGGGGTTTCTACCACTGCAAGGTTGGAGAGCTATGACATGAAGGCAGAAATGAATGGGATCAGAAGGAAATTAATGATCCAGCTTAGATACCAAAGAAGGTTTATGGAATTACACTGCGAAAGAGCTGCATTACAGAAGAGCTCCATGGATTCTGAATGGGTTGGAAAATGGGAAACTGCAAGTAAGGAAACTGTCTTCTACTTTCTTTAAGTATACATGACTGTGTACCTTGCTTTGAGATAGACAGAGGTGCAATGAGGAAAAAAATCTGACAAATTTCTTCTAGACAGTTGCTGCATGCACCATTATTTTCCTGCACAACTTGTTTCTCTAACTGATCCTAGGCAAGAGACCCCAAGCCATAAGTGCTACAATAAAAGAAGTATCAGCAGGGTGAGAATTAGTTTAAAAAATGTCCTCTTGATATTCAGTGTCCCAAGCGCTTTTAAACCACAGATTACCAGAAAATTACAGACATTTTAAAAGTTTTGAAAGTATCTGAAATATGAAAATATTTATACTACTTAAAATGAAGCTTCTAATCTTGCCTTTACAAGTGTACAAAACTATCAAATTAACTTACGTTAAAATACTTTTTAAGCCTACTGATCAAAAAAAAAAAAAGAAAAAAAACTTTGGTAGCATAAATATGCATTATTCCTTTTCCAGGATGTTGGTTTTGCTTTTGTGAAAAACAAAACAAAAAAAACCCACATTTTTTTGTTCATAGCACAGGTATTAAAAGCAAAAGAAAATGTTAAAATGTTTGCTTGTTTTTTCTTCTGCTTGTTAACTGAAGTTAACTAGTACTGACCATCTCCCCCGGGGGACATTAAGAATTCTTTTACTTCTGTATGCAACTGAATATGAGAGAGACATTTTTCCCAGAGAAGATTAAATTATGACCAAGGACTAACAATCTTCTTAACATTCTGGACAGACACCTTTCTTATGTAGCAGCACCCAGAAATTTCAAAAATAGAACATAGGAAACATCACACATTTGTCCCAAAAAGGATGAAGGCAACTCAATAGCCATCTGCAGATCTAAATACCTGCCAGACAGCAAAAAACGGAAAGCAAAAAAAAATTTATCACCATCCTTTGAATCACAGACAGTTCCCAGAATTTCAGTGGCACTAAAAACTTTCAGTCGTATTTCCATTCTGGCCTCCACTGTATCCAATGGCAGACAAATCCTGGTCTTCCTATAACTAGAAATTTGAACAGTAGTGTAGCGCATACTCACGTTGATGCCATCCCAGGAGAAATCTGTCCGTGTTTGCTAAAGAAAGTAAAGAATGACAGCACGTCAGTGCAACAAACAAGTTGCGAACAGCCAAGCAACTCTAGTAGTTTTGCCATAATCAACAACCGCTACGTTATCTGATATATTAAAAGAACCTTGTGTCTTTCAAGCTGGTTTCATTCCCTCCTGTTGATTATGGCGTCTGTAGGTGTCACGGTGCTTGGAAGTGCAATAGCAGATAGAATGATAGAGGAGGAAAGGGAAAAACACTTTTTCACAAGGCTCCCCTTCCAACTGTGGGTGCTGTACCACTTTGAGGCTAACACAAGGAGGAGCTACACCACCTTTATATTTTAAGTGTAATACAGCAAGCAACAGAAGTCTGCTGAAGTTATTTTTTCTTGTAGTGTTTCGGTTTGTCCATTCTGACTCACTCTCCCCTTGCAAACTACAGCCATTCACTATATCAGCCATCACAGCACCAATTCACAGTGTGTTTCCTTCAGCTGGGAGGACTCACATCTCAACAACTTGGTTTTGGGGATGTGGACACAGGAAAATTTAGATGAGTCAGTTATATCTATTATATCCATTCATACAAATCAAGATGTTCACTGAGGTGCAGTTTATGCTCATTGACTTTTAGATCTGCATTTGATTTAACTGAATCTTCCACACAAGATCGGGCCCAACAATTTCTGCCAGGATTCCATGAAACTCGAAGTTTCTTGAAGTTATATTCCAAGCCAAAGACATATAAAAAGGAAATAAAAATACTGATACATTAATATTTTTAAAGGTTTTGCAAACTGTATGTTATTTTTTATGGTCATTTGTGAACATTATTTGTAATTCTTCAATATTATGCATTTAAAATAGCTTTGGTATTTTTATTAATCATCATTACATGCACTAAACCTTACAAAGCTGAAAATTCAGGTATCTAAGAGTGCAGAAGCTGCAATAATTCAGAACAGCAAATGAACCAGCCCTTGAGATACTGCATGGTAAATCAATTGGCTGGGAGTTACTAGTGAATGCAGCCCTAAAAATCAAAATGTAAACAAATCAAAAGATTTTATGGCTATGCTGCAGAAGCTGGGACAGACATAGTGCTGGACATTTCAATATTAATCTGTATTCAAGGAATGCAGACCTACAGGCTTGTGAGAACTGTCACTGTTTACTCCACGTCGTGTTCCACTCCCGTCATGAGTGGTTAAAAAGCACTTTCATTTGCAAATTCTTACTCATTATGGATCTTGTGAAGGAGTGACTCAACTCTATTCAATGCAAGCCAAACTACACAGGTATGAAAGTCTGGTGCTCAGGTGCTCATTGGCATTCTGGTCCTCTCCCAGATGATGCCTCTGTGATGCACAACACGCGTTTCTGACCTCACAGAGAATTCAAATTTTCTGATCCCCTTGGGTAAGTAGGTCTGGGACAGGCACTTACCTCAGTGGAAGGTCGATGGAAGCTGCTGCCATGCAGTGAACTCGTGCTGTCCATATTGATTTGGTCCACATCTTTCAGTCCCTTCCAGTCTACTGCAATCACCTCATTTCCTGTGGGAACACATCTGGTCAGGCTTCTGAATGCCATCACAATTTGTTCTATCAGTCTTAAGCCAACTCAGCTAAGCAAACGAGAATCATTGAGTTTAAGGCCACAATAGTGGCCTTAAATCAGATATTCTGGTTTTAATCAGACATGTACATCATCAACTATTATATTTCTCACAGCTATCTCCACATGAAGACTAGTCACTCGTGTTTTTCCCAAGCATAATGTATGCTTGGCTAAAGCACAGATTCATCCAGTCATGATGTGTGACTGAAAAAGAACCAATTCTTTTGATATTCCCTTCCAATATTAAACCATCATCACTTAAAAAGGCATTTCTCAATTATAATTTTAATTGGTCTGACATCAACTTAGGGCTGCTGGAGCCCTTGCTTTGCCATTCTTAGCAAGATTAAAGACCTTCTTAATACCTGCCATTACATTTCAAATTTTAAATATCAATAACATAAAATACAAATGATAAAATTTAATTAAGATTAAAAAATTAAAGAACATTAAATTTAAAAAGCGAAACTAAATGCAAAGAAGCACACATAAATAGTCAGCCAAGTAACCAGGACTGCTCTGTGCTGTTAGTGATTTATTGTGCCTTCAGCCTTTGTGCCATCCTCAAACTCTGCTTAGAATTATTTGCTGCCATGTCAGAGAGGAACAATTGTACTGTCTTTAAACTTGAGCCTTGCTAGAACCTGGCAAGAAATATAGCTCCCCAAATGATCATTCATTCCTGGGATCAATTCAGCAATGTCTAGTCTATTTGGAATGCCACTGAATGTGAATGGTTCTATTTCCATCAGCTTTTAGCTTTTTATTTACTCTTCATAGCAAATTTCTCCTCCACAAACATATGCAAACTCCCTTGCTCATTCCAGCAGCTCTGCCGCATATACATAGTTCTCATCAGTGCACTTCCCAGGTAGAAATCTTCTGACAGGCAAGAGATGCTGTGCTCCACCCCACATAGGTCTGCACTTATGGGTGGGAAGCCTGAGGCATTCGTCAGCTAAAATTCAAAATGCAAAGAAATAATTTGGTCCCCTAGAAAGGCAATATGTAAAATATCAGAAAGCAAATGTTATTTGTATACTGTGGTGTCCACCACTCCTTCATATCTTGATTTTCTCCTGTACAAAAATATCTCCTTTCCGAAAGAACTAAGGGATATTTTTCCCTTCACGTCCAAAGTGTGTTTCTGTTCACCAGGATTATTCAAACCAAGTGTTTTAATAATATCCCCCATATGCTTCTAACTAGGCTGAGTAAAGTTGCAGTTAAAAGAAACTTAACTTAAAAGAAACTTAAAAGAAAAAGGATTCCTGTACTGTATTCTACAAAGGTGAGCATAGAGATCAGACACGGACAGACTTCAGGAAAAGGCAGGACACAGGTATGATGAGCATGACAAAGACCACCTCTCAAGGTTATGATCCACCTAACTGATTTTCTTGACAAGCACATGCATACATTTGGACTCACTGAGCTCTTGGTGACTGCCCTGCCACTGATCAGAGTGGCAATCTTGAGACTTGGGTATTTTTGTATTCAAGCGAGAGGAGCAAGGTCTTAACAGGCCACTCACGAGTTGCTTATTTCCAGCATGCCTGGAGACCTCTTAGATCTGGGGTCCAAACAAATCTTGCAAGGCTGGAAATATCTCTGGCAAGGGGAAGTGCCAGGCAGAGCTGTGAGAGCCCAACTGACAGTCCCAGGCACATCAGCTGTAAGGTTTGGTTGTGGCTTAGAATGGAATTTGGTCTAAGGAGTAAAGGGGAGAAGAAAGGGGCACTGTCAGGAAATGCAAATCTAGGGAGAACAGGTATGGGAAGGAGCAGAGGGGTTGACTGTGGTCAGGTTGAGCTGAGGGATCAACAGAGGTCAGTGGGAGGATGAAACTGGAGTGAAGAGCAGAGCGGGAGCCCGTCCTTGCATGCTGGGATCCAGCTGCCTTTTTCTGTCTGTGCTCCTTCCCTCCACCTGCAACCCTTCACACTAGAACGGGAGAGCTGGGGCATTCCTGCCACAGACCTGACCAGGGCAGGGATGCTGGGGAGGCAGGAGAGATGCCACCTCTCCAGAGCAGAAGGCAAATGTACCGAAGCCTTCAGTGCAGGTAACAGTGTCACGCCTGTTTTATCTGTTTACCTGAGGTCGTTTCCCTGTACTTACAGCTGTTTCTGAGCATAACACTGTGGCCCTTCTGTAAGTCTACACAGACATCCTGGCACACACCACAGTCTGCAGCACAGCTCTAGGAATGCACTGCAAAGACACCCCCACCCCTGCCAAAGAAACAGAACAACCTCAGGGAGCCTGCTGCTCAGCACATGTGTCTTGACAGCCCAGAATTTGGCAAATGACACCCAACCTTTGCTCTCAATTCTGCAAGCCCACTAATGGTTTCCTTGAAGTGTTAAGACCGTGGAAAATATTCCAAGAACCACACAATGCTTTGGGTTGGAAAGGGACGTTAGAGGTCATCCCGTTCCAACCCCACTACCATGGACGGAGACATCTTTCCTTAGACGAGGTTGCTCAGAGCCACACTCAACATAGCCTTGAACACTTTCAGGGATGGGGCATCCACAGCTTCTCTGGGCAACCTGCTCCAGCGCCTTATCACCCTCACAGTAAAGATTTTCTTCTTAATATCTAATCTAAAGCAAACCTCTTTCAGTTTAAAGTTATTCCCACTTGTGCTATCCTTCCATGACCTTGTAAAATGTCCCTCTCCAGTTTTCAGGCTCCCTTTAGGCACTAGAAGGTGCTATAAGGTCTTCTCAGAGCCTTCTCTTCTCCAGGCTGTATACTAACATTATTCTGGTAGATGGTGGCATCAAATGGTTGAAGAACAATAACATCAAACAATTATTTGTCTCAAAGTCCACGCCTGTTCCACAATAGTAGAACTAAAGGCCTACAGAATTTTATTTATGACTGGTTTTCTCCAGTTGAAATAGCTCATCCACCTAGTTTTCAGGGAAAAGAATGAGTAATACATGATTTTGCATGCTCCATAAAGACTGAATAATTATTGAAAATAAATTCTTGATCTAAATAGTTTCATAGGTACTAAGAAAGAAATATATTGAGAGAAAATAACTCTTTAACATCTGTTAAATGCTTTTAAATGCAGTAATATCTGCTGAAGAGTTACATCACCACACACTGGCTGAAAAGAAAATCCCTGTGTTCTAACTGGTGTTGGGCATGGACCAATGTTACTTTCTCTTATTGAAAGTTGGATAAAGGTTACTGGGTTTTTTTCTCTTCTGCTAGAAATAGCAAGAGCAACATTAACCCACAGACACGAAAGATCAAGTTCTGCTCTGACAGATGGAAGGAAAAAAACATGGAAAATCAGGAAAAAAAAAAGTATGGACAGTGAAGTGGAAAAAGAGAAACTGAAGCAGTACACTGTACATTAGCATTGTTTTTATCCAACCTCTTGTCAACTTCTTTCTACCATCAATTTGTGTGGGTTTTTTTCTTTTGTAATGGTACGTTTCTTCTCCAATATAATTTATTTTCTCTTATCCATCTTCCATTCCAGCTTCTGCTAATAATCATGACTAGTCCTTTTGTAATTCTATGATCAATCACCTCTTACAGAATAGTATTTGCTCTTCTCCATATAGAACTGATAAGCATTTTAAAACGAGTGGGCCATAAACCTAATTTTAAAGTGGGATTTTTACAAACACATGCTATCAAATTTCTCATTTAAATATTCTGAAATGAGACGATGAAAGTTGAAAGATAACTGCGTTTCCGATTTCCTTGTCATTGTTTCTGTATGGTGTGTACAGCAAGGATATAGAGGGAATTCATTTTCATTAAACTCTTAAGAGATGTCTTCATTTTATTTAAAAATTTAATACGTGTTTTGAGGGTTTTAAACATCATAAATTCTGCTCTGGAAGACTCAGTAGATGACCGAAGAACAAGTAGGAAGCTGATTACATGAAGCAATGAGAGAAAACCAAAGCAGTTGAAATACATAAATATACTAAGACATTATGGCAGATCATCGTTGCTTTGTATTTTTTAACATGAATTAGATAAAAAAAAACTCTGAAAGACACTCATTAGAAAAAGGTCTCTCCGTTACAACTAAAGTAATATTCCAACTCAAGTCATTTAAGCCTTTGGGGGAAAACATCATCCCTCTTTCTCTTACATTACTGTTAAGGTAAAAATCAAGATTTATTTTTAAATCTAGCCTTTCTAAATAATAGAGATGAAAAACACTCAAAGCAGAAAAAAAATGGAAGAAAGAAAATACCCTTTTCCCTACTTTTTGTTTTGTGGGTTTTCTGAGCATCACGGACTCTCAGAAATTAGAAAATGTATGTACCAAGTGTTCCCCAAGCAATGTGACCATTTTGATGAATGCACTGGAAAAATCCAAGAAACCATCTGGATGACTGTATCCTGCCTTGCTGATATAGTATAACTACTTTTTTTTCCCTATTTCATTAGTTCATTTTGCCACATACCTTAATTTACCATGGAGACACAGACATATTTTCTTAGTTAGACATATTTTCAGTTTCTTTGCATTTCTGTGATCATAAGAAATTCACTTCGGTTTGAATTACTCATTACTTAATCTAAACAAGTCCATTCTCCTTGGGTTTCCTCTTGACATTTTCTCAATTGCTATTACCACTGTGCATTCGCTGATACTATATTTGGTACCTGTGCCTGTATTTTGTTCATTTAACAAGGTATACGTTTGAATCAGGCTTCTGCATCTATGACTTTAATCTGCATCTATAGCCTGTAATAATCTGTTGTGTTGTAACTTCTGTGCTGGGTATTAATCATCTCCAACTTGTCTTCTCTATTTTGTTCCACACTTAAGTAGATCAGTACAGTTTTAGAGACTTAAATTCTGTTTTTCCCTTTTGGACATCACACTAGTGAAGATGTACACCGTATACCAAATATGTATTTGTGTCATTTGCTTTCTGATGTGTCATGCCAATTAACGGAAGAAGAAACATATTAATTAAACAATGACTTTCCAGCACTGCTATTATCCCCTGTTAGCACACTTTCTTCTATTTCTCAAATTTTACTTTCCAGCAGAGAGTAGAAACCTTATCATTTGATATCAGTAGCCAATGTTAATGTTGGTAAAGATGAATATTTAGAGTACATGATTCATTATTCTTTTTCATTCCCTTCTTTTCCCTGAACTAAGAAAACAACAAATGTAATTGCAGTAATTATGATCAGTCTGTAAATTGTTCTTTCCCTGGTACCAATTTTCATGATACTTGTGGGAGTGTCTGTCAAACACAACATCATCATGTCTTGTCAAATGTGGTTGAAATTAAAGCAGCTGAAGCTACTGGGAAGGACTGACAGATGGATGGATAGCATAACCATAGAAACCTTTTCCTTCCCTGCATGCTTTATACAAAACCAACCAAAGCTAGCCAAAAGGTCAGCATCAAGGAAAGGAATAAACCTCTGTGAGTCAAACAGTCCCTGAGGTGAACCTCCAGTGGAACTATTCAAATTCTCTCAGGTAAAGCAGAGAAATCAATTCACCTGAGTTATTCACAACTCCATAAGTATTCCAGCTTGTACTGCATAAGGAAACATAAAAATTAGTTAGCTGCTGTTGGCACCTACCAACAGGGTCACTTGTCAAAAAGGACCAGAAAAAAACCCTGTTTTCTTGGATGAGACAGGACTGATCATCAGCTCAGCTGGTGTTCACCAAGGCAGAGAAATGTCTCGGTCTCCACAAAACAGATGTCTTGGAAATTTTTTATAAAAAATGAAAGCACCTACAGCTCTGAGATGTCTGTAAGAAGAGGAATCAGATGAGCAGTTCTCAGGATCTTTGCTTTGGATTTGGATAATTTCAATAGTTTTCCAGACCATTCTGCCTCTTTCTGCAGATGGGTCCCCTTTTTAGAGCTGTTTAGGAAGTAGAATTAATGAACAAAATCCAACACCAACATTTTTCTTCTCGACTGGAAACATTTTCAAACCAATACTAAAGGCTACTGCATATCACATCCTCGAAACTACGAGGAGATGAACAGAGAGCATAATGCTAGACACAGGCAGTTCTGTCCTGAGAAGCAGTCATGCCATTTAAGCTAAGGAGGTACTGCAAAATGAAACACATCCAATTAACACAAATTTAAAAAAAAAAAATCTCAAAGCCCTGTCTCATTTGCAGAGCAAGTATCAGCCAGCATGAACAGTGGCGATGGGTTTATCCTCATTCTTCACTGCCTCTCTGAAGTGCAGAGAATATGTCCCCAGGGGCCTCATTCAGCACAGTAAGTATGAAAACGTCAATATGAACCAAGGTAGCAGCCCTTTTTTGCTGGCCTACAGCCAACATTACAGAAGTAATACACAGCAGGCAATTTCATATGTTGCTCTCCATATGTGTTTAAATTTTAATCTCTCTGTAGCCCGCATGTCACATGGGCACTGTCCTGGAGCATAAAAATACCATTCAGTGTGACATCTATGTGCCATTACTTCATCCGTAACAGTGCGGAAGAACCATATCCAATATTCCTCAGGAGTCAACCAGCAGGTGACCACATCCTTCTCCACCACAGCCACCGCACACTCAGTCACAGTCGTCATCAAGCACCTGGTTTTGGAACAGCAGCAATGGTCAGAGCCAGCCAGGAGGCACTGAGACTGCTGACTGCCTCTCACCACTCTCCCCAAAAACCAAAGTGTGAGAGTTCACAGAGGCAGTGATACCCTACGTCATGACAGTGACCTCCAAGCCATAGTAGGTTTTCTTCCTGGCAATACAAACCACTCCATGGGAGGCAATGCGTAAAGGGCTCTCGGCATCAAGCCCTTCCAGGTGCTGGGTGTAGAGGTGACACTAACTTCTGCCTCACCCCTTTTCCCAATGTGGTTATTCTCATTAAACCTCCCTAAAGAACCTGGTATTTCCTACCATCTCTCTTCTGAAGGGCTGCAAAGGACAACTCCCTCTGCCAGTGAGTCCTCATCCAGACAGTGAGGCAGGACATGGCCTAGAGAGCTGCAGAGTCCTTTACATTCATCATCAGGAATCTCTTTGTGCATCCACAGCTCCTCAAGGGACACTTCTGAATTGCCTGCTTTCTGACCCAGGAAAGGGTCATTAACCCTCCAAACAGTGAAGCAGTGGTCACAAGCAGATAGCCCACATACCTGGGGGGACCCCATGCAGGAGGAGAGGGCTGTTTACAGGGAAAAATTGTTACTTCTCATGCCTCCTTCCTCTGTGCATTCATTGTTATCTGAAGACCCAAATCCTCTCCACCGACAGCACTGCATGGGGTTGTTGCGACCCAAGTGCAGAGCTCGGCACTTCACCTTGTTGAACTGGCCTCAGCCCATCAATCCAGCCCATCCAGATTCCTCTGCAGAGACTTCCTGCCCTCCAGGACATCAACACTCCCACCCAACTTAGTATTGTATGTGAACTTACTAAGGGTGCACTCAATCCCCTTATCCAGATCATTGATAAAGATATTAAACAGGACTGGACCCAAAACTGAGCCCTGGAAGACAGCATCTGTGACCACTTGCCAGCTGGATGTTAACTCAGTTCACCACCACTCTCTGGCCTTGGCCATCCAGACAGATTTTTACCCAGTGAACAGTGCACCTGTCCAGGCCATGAGCAGCCAGTTTCTCCAGGAGAATCCCATACAATCAGAGAATGATTTGGGTTGGAAGGGACCTTAAAGAATATCCAGATCCAAGCCTCCTGCCATGGGCACGTACATCTTCCACTAGACCAAGCTGCTCAGAGCCCCATCTGGTCCCACAGACCTGTGTGTGTCTAAGTGGTGTAGCAGGTCTCTGACCATTTCCCCTTGGATTATGGGGCCTTCATTCTGCTCCCCATCCCTGTCTTCCAGCTCTGTGTGCTGAATATCCTAAGGACAACTGGACTGACTATTAAAGACTGAGGCTAAGAAAGCATTAAGTACCTAAGCCTTTTCTTCATCCTTTGTCACTATGTTTCCCCTCATATCCAATAAAGGACTGAATTTTTCCTCAGCCCTCCTTTTATTGCTAATATAGAAACATTTTTATTGCCTTTTATGGCAATGGTCAGATTAAGTTCTAGATGGCCTTTGGCCACTCTAATTTTCTCCCTGCACAAACTCACAACATCCTTGTAGTTTTCCTGACTGGCCTGTCCCTTCTTCCACTCTCCCTTTTTTCCTGAGTTCCAGCCTAAGCTCTCTGTTCAGCCAGTCCAGTCTTCTTCCCTGCCATCTCATCTTTCAGCACATGGGAATACCCTGCTCCTGTGCCTTTAGGATTTCCTTCTTGAAGAATGTCCAGCCTTCCTGGACTCCTTTGCCCTTCAGGACCTGCCTCCCAAGGGACTCTGTCAAACAGACTCCTAAACGAGCCAAAGTCTGACCTCCAGAACTCCAAGGTGGCAGTTCTGTTGAATCTCCCTCCTTACTTCTGAGAATCAAAAACTCAATCCTTTTGTCATCTCTTAGCCCAAGATGGCCCCCAGTCATGACAGCACCCACAAGTCCTTCTCTGTTCACAAAAAAGAAGTCCAGCAGGTGCCTTCCCTAGTTCGCTTACTCTCTAGCTGCATGAGGAAATTATCTTACACTCCAGGAAACTCCTAGTCCGTTTCCTCTCTGCTACATTGTATTTCCAACAGATATCTGGTGAGAGAAACTGTTCCCAATCCTAAAAATCCATGAGCAGGGCTTCAGGTGTCCTCACCAGACAGAGCAGCACAGCTCCCCAAGCAACTGGGAAAAATAACAAAGACCTGCTAACCCTGAGACTGCAGCAGCTGAGCACACCAGGCAGAGCTGCAGGCATAGAGTGCCCAGTCCTGCCTCCAACTGCCCAGCCCTGTACCTGCTGGGGTGAGGCTACAGTTCACCATCACAAACACCATCACACCCACCCCTAATCCTACCCCACAATTTTCCCTGCTGGCCCCGAGGGCACAGGCACCTACACGGACCAACCTTCAGGGGGTACTTACTGTTCATGAGGTCCCTCTGATCCCCAAGGGCTACCCCACTCCCTCTGCTGTTTGTCCTCACATCAAAGGGACAGTCACTGCTCTCTGTTGGGTAAGTGCAGCAATTGTTCAACCTCCTCCCCCTTAAACACAACCACAATATGTGGCTGCAGGACCACTCGTTTTCAGGAGAGAATGAGGAATCCTGGCTGCCAGTTTCTACTTCAAGCTAATTTCATGGACCATTGGGAACATCATTGGGAAAATCCTTCATCAAGCAGAAGGCATAACTTTCTTCACAGGACCCCCCCTAGGTCATGTTTCTTCTGCAGTCAGAGGAAGGCTGACACACCAAGCATGCCAGTCTTCTGACTCCTCCAGAACTTACTATTAAGATTCTGGCTGCGCTTCTCACATCTTTACTGTACAGTTCCTATCCCAAGACCCACTAAATTCTGAGCCCTCTTTATCAACTTTCCCCTTTCTCATCAGGCTGGCTATCTTCAGCCCCAGGAGGAGGAAAATCCCAGATCTCAGTAACTAACAGTGCTATTTCTATTCCTTGTCCTGAACAGGGCATCACTAGGCAGTGTTTACCAATTCCTGAATATACAGGAGTGCTCTGCTCGCTGTTCCTCTCTGGTTCCCTATTTTCAAGGTTTTAGCCTGTTAGCCTGCTAACCTTGTACTCTTTTCTTATTTCTTCTTCCCATTCCCCACTCCAGTGACTGTCTTTTTTTCTCTTTGGTTTCTTTTCTTCACTTTTTCTTCTTTGGGGGAGTAGTGGGAAAGGAGGCATTTAGTATCTGTTTGGGATGAATATGAGCTTGCCCCTAAAGTGAGAGTGGATGTATAAGAAAGAGTATACGAATAAAGGAAATAGCAGTGATATTTTCCCAAAATACTTGTCCTAGCCTGTCGCAATTTACACCTCAGGTAGTTCCTCAGACAGAGACATTGCCTCTGTATTTAGTCATCTTTAAAGGAGTTTTCTTCTATTCATCTGTTCCCTTTTTAAACTAAAAAAGCCTCTTATAAAAGCCGTAGCATCCTATGCCAAGTAGTTCCACAATTTAATTCTGTGTCGCATGAGGAAGTGCTGACTTTTATTTGTTTGAAACTTGTCACTTGCTAGTTTCATTTGATGTCTAGATTCTCTTTAGAAATAGATAATGAAGTATTCTTCCCTCATCATTTTCTCCATGCTCCTCCTATCACAGAGAAAATTCATGATTTTATAGATGTCTGTCATAACTTTCCTTAATCATCTCTTTTTCATACTTGAGAAATTCCTGTCTATTTAAATGGCTTCTTACATATTCACCGCATGATACCTTTGATTGTCTTCGCTGCCCTTTTCTGAATCTTTTCCAGTTTGATTATGGCCTGTCTGAAATGGGAATGGACAATTAGGGACAACATACTATATTCAAAATAAGGGCACAGAATGGATTTACGCATAGTATAATGCTGTTTCTCATTTTATTCTCTTATTCTTTCCTTAATTGCTAACATTTGATTGGCATTTTTAGTGATACTAAGCATTAAGTTACACATTATAATCCCAAGATCTCCTTCTTGCATGGTAATAGTAAACTCAGAACCTCCATCATTGCAAATGTAACACTAGAATTGCTTTACCTGTGTGCATCATCTTACATTTATCCACCTCAAATTTCACCCATAATTTATGTTATTCGATATTGTGAAATCAAATGACCTAGTAATTCAATATTATGAAATCCTTTTTCAAATTTCTGCATGCAGTTTTTTGCTTGCTTCCCCAAATGACTACTGTTATTATCATACTTTGTTACCTCATTAGATACCCCTCTTTTTTGTATCATTTATGGATATGCACAAATCTGAAAAAAATATCCCTCTTTCATGCTAATCCTTTTTTCCTACCTTTACCCAGCTCCTTAATAATTTCAGGAACTTCTTTTTGATTCAACAGCAGATTTATGTCTTTAACAGCCTGGGGTGAGTGACCTTAACAAATGTTCTTTGCAAACCCAAGTAGACTATAGTTACTGGATCTCCGTCAATATGCTTGTTGAACCCCTTTTAAGACTTATAAATTGTGATGTTCCTTAACAATAGTAGTGTTAACTCTTTCTCAGAATATCTTATTTGTCCGTGCATGCACTAATTCTGTTCTTCAGAGTAAAGTATATTAGCTTGTTTACTAGCCTATAGTTTTCCAAGTCTCAAAATCATTTTAAAATGATTTTTAAAGGCACCACATTATCTACCTTACTATCTTCTTGTACCAAAGTAATTGGAAACCATTACAAACAATAATCAGTAGTTCAGCTCTTTCACATTCAAACCTGTCAAGAAGTCTTGCATGAATACCATCTGATGACTTTTTTGTCTACCTGTTCTGCAGCCTCACTGAGTCTTTGATTTGAAGCTGATCTGATGCATCTCCAACATGGAAAAATTCCACAGGATAAAATTCCACCACTTCTTCCATGATGAACAGATATAAAACTGTTGGGGTTTTGAGGCTGGGGGGTGTGTGATGTTCTGCCATGGTCTGAATCTCCCCAAGTCACTTGAAGCCTCTTTAGTAGTAACATCATGCACTAAGTCATCCTAGTCACTGCACAAGGCAAGTTACTCTTTCACAGTCTCTTGAATAGCTCCTGAAGTAAACACTTAATCTGCCAGCCTACACGTAGGGTTAACTGAAGTCTCTGTTACTACTGAGTTTCCTGCCTTCACAGGCTCTTTGATCTTCCTCTGGCTGTCACAGCTTTCTGTGACCATCTTGGCCAGTGAGCATAAATGATCAGTAGTATAAACCCTAAAACTCTTTTTCCCACGTGGAATGTCAATCCACATGGTCACCATTTGGATCACTAAACAATTTTCTCCAATGTACTTTAGAAATTTTGCACTGAAACTCTTCTGCAAGCCATGTCTGATCAGTATCTGCAGATACAACCACATTCATTTCAGGATATAGGAATTACATTTCCTGTAAAAGTCTAGTATACTCCTGGACTTGAGAACTTGTAGCTTAAACTCAGAAAGAAACATCCTGATCATCTAATCTCACCTCCTTGAAATAAAGAGAGGCTAATGGTATTCCCTTTGTTAATTATACTTTCTGCTGCTGTGCTTGAACTAGAGCATTTTTTTTTAATCTTGATTTGTATATGTTCACATGACAGAGGGCTCACTACAACTCTTGGTAAATAACTCCAATAGTTCAGTATATTTACCATTTGATTTTTGCCTTATTTCCAATCTGAATGTATCTAATCCTTCCATCACATCTTAACAATTTTCTACTGGGTTGAAGAGTCAGATGACTTCGAGATAGTTTTTTTCTTCAGTCAAACATTTAAAGACTGTCATCAAGTCACTTCTGTAAGTTTTTATTCAGGGTTCCATGTTTATTTTCTGGCCATTTGCGGTATTTCTCAAAGTGATAATAATAGAATTAGACAAAGTAGACGAAAAATAATTTTTTCACAAGTGTCAAATGCAGAGAAAAGATGTCCTCTCCTCCTGTTCAATATTCAGCTCTCAACAGATCAAAGAACCATATCGGCTTCTTTAGCTGCAGCATCACAATAGTAGCTGTTGATTTACTTTTTTAGTGTGACTGCTTTCTAACATAGAGTTCTGGTCCTGTAAATACCATTCACGCTATTCATTAAATATATGAACTCATATTTGGCTAGATTGAAATACACACTGTCTGTCAGGCCTCAGTACTCAAAATGAATCAAACTTTCCATATCACCAATTTATTCTTTTAATTTGTACTTTCATTTTTAGCAGTTTTTCCAGTATTTCTAGATTCTACCAAGTTTATCAGTATTTTAGATCTCCCTTAGGATTTTGAGCAATATGTTAAAATCACACAGTACTGTCAATTGCATTGACAGATGTGGGCTCACATAAGAACACAAGTTTTTCAACAGTGATTCTTTCTTTACTATTTTGCTATCTATTGAATTTTGATGCCCTTAAAATGTACTGTATTCATATGTTATTAGCCAGAGAATCATGTGGTGCTGAGCCGACTGCTAACTGATTAGTGTTTTTATCTTTTACCAATCTCATGTTTTAGCTCCATTACTGTGGTTGTAGGTAAAGGTACTTCTATCACAGAAGTACTTGGCTGCAGGGAGTCTCATAAAAGTCAAGAAATTAAGTTAGTTTGACAGGATCTGTTTTCTATAAACCCATTCTCACTGACATATTGTCCTTCTAATATTTTATTGGGAATTTTATCAGACTGACAAAATTAAGTACCTAGGTCATCTCAGAGAACTTTTAAAGTTGTATTAACACCCCAGCTTTTCACTTCAAGTTCTTCCTCACTGTTTCAAAACTTCGAAAAACAAACAAACTTTTGATCCAAGCGCTTAAAAACTCTTGAGTGCAAATTATCTTGAATTGGCTGTTGTAAGTACCAGTCTAAAATCAGGGTTGTTTACTGTTGGAGAGCTTAACCTTATTAAACAAGCTGAAAACTATTTTTTTCTACTTCCCCTCAAGAAAACGGACCTACAATATTTATTGATTAGTTTCATTTTTTCTGCTTCAATACACATCAGTCTATAGAAGTCAGACTCCCAGCTCTATCACGCCAAGGAAAAACTATTAGTTACTTCAATTTTTTCATCAGCTCCTTCATAAGTTTTCTCATAATTCTTTTATATTACTGTCCATAAGAGTTCACAAAGTCAGTATGTTGTTCCTGAGTTCTGTTCCTCAAAATCTGTTGTGTTCCTCAACATCTGTTGTGTTGTACACACATACACACAAAAAAAGTCTGAGGTCAATCAGCAACATGCCAAAGATTGCTTTCTAATACTAATGACTATTGCTAACATACACATATCTTGCACACCTTTTTTAGTACTGTTTCCTTATAAAGCCAGGCTTAGGCAATCATGCTATTTGCTAGACCTCTCCCCACAACAACTTTGAAACAACTCACCTATGTTTCAGAAACCCTGACAAGAGAAAGAGAGCTCTCAGAGACGATCAGTTTGTACGCTCTTCATGACAACTGGCTGCTAGGTCTGGGAGACGGTCTCTGTTCAGATCCTTACAGGCAGAAACAAATTCTTATCCCTGAGCTCTTTACTTGAGTTTTTAAAGTGATCAGATTGAGAACTGCTCGAAAGTGAAAAAGCCAGACTCGGAAGAAATATGAGTAATGAATTGAGAACAACCTCAAACCAGTCTAATCTGGAAGGAAAGGTATCCCTTTGTCCCTCTGTTCTGCTTGTCTCTCCCCTGGGTAAGAGAGGAACAGTATATCCAGATGCTCATCTCCATGTATTCCAACACTGCCTATAAAGCGGCAGCGTCTACATGGAGCTCTGTGCTCCTTCTCCTTCTACCTGTGTGCATGCAAATAAATTAATATATCCCTACTTTCATGACTCAGTTTCCTTCTGCATTAACATTTCCTCTCTGAGGCTTCTCACTCTATTTCTTTTCACTGTCTCCCTTATATGTTGAAGGTGGAGGAGGGAGGAACTGGACACTGGGCCTCTTGATATGTATGATGTATGTATGCAGACTGGATGTCTCAGTTTTTCACACTCCAAGTGTGTAGACTACACTTGCCATTCCAGATCTCACTTTACACACCTACAGATCTGTGGGGGGCATGAGTAAGGAGAAAAATGCAGGGGATGTTCACTGCTTGCTCCAGCTGCTTTACCCCCTCTCCTGTCAGTCTCCTATCCTGCTCCCACTCTGCTGAATCTAAAGTAGCTGGATTAGAAGTGGGTGGTCTTTGGCTCCACTTCTCCTGCTGTGGATGCTATGAGCCACTCATTTACGCTCAGTATAGAACATCCAGTGCAAAAGCAATGTAGAAAGTACGTACTGCTGCCTCTGCAGTACGCTGACCATTCCTCGTAGAGGGCAGTCCAGCAAGCCAGGTAGCTGGCTTTGGCCAATCAGATTTGACCCAGAGACTGAAAAATGAAAAGCACTGCCTTTACCAGTCTGTATGGTCAAGAACTGATAACTCGGTGCATGAGCCTAGCTATGGCTTGGGCTGTTTCTTACAAAACTGGCAGAGCAAAAACACACGGGGAGGACTTCAACTGACAACCGGGATTATCATGGTGAGGGATTTTAGTACTCTCAGTAGTTAAAGGAAAGTGGTGACTGGGGGAATGTATAGGAGTGTACTAACAAAATGTAGAAGACCTGGGGTCCTCTGACAGAACAAGACTAAAGCAATGGGTCCAACCTGACTCAGAAAGGCAACCATGCCAGGCTTTAGATCCTAAGCATAGGATCACAAGATAATTGGGTTGGAAGGCACCTCCTGAGGTGCAAACTCCTGTTCAAAGCAGAGTCAGCTATGAGGTTAGACCAAGTTATCTATGGCTTTATCCAGTCTAGTCTTGAAAACCCCAAAGAATGGACACTGCACAACCTCTCTGGGAAACCCCTTACAATGCCTGACACTCCTCACTCAAAAAGTTTTTCCTGATACCCAGTGTGAGCATGTCTAGTTTCTCCTCTCCCACACTTCAAAAGAGCTATTGGTTTTTAATTTCTTGGAATATTTTCCCACCATTTTACATTACTTCACAAAACATGTTTGCTGCAGGCTTCTGTGCAAACACATGAGAGAAATCAGAGACAGCACTGAAATAAAAACCCAGAGAGCAATCTTGAGCTTAATAGGCTTGAGTTTTCTATTAATCTAAATCCATTCAGGAAATTAAAAGAAATCTTGCCACACTAGTCAGAATAGCCAATGTTAGGAGATGTCTAAGCTGTGGTCAAAGGTACACTTGCAATGCATTCATACATCTATGCAGGCCTGAAATCCTAAACTTGGCTAATTCAGTTACTGACACCAATCAAGCTGATCTTTGGCATTTAGTTGGTACTCGAATATCTGCAAGTTCCTAGTGGATTTTACAACCTTAACTATGTAGCAATCTCAGTGAAAACCTCCTGTACATTGCCTGAAATTGAGTCCCAGCTATGATGAGAGTTGCTAGATAGCTCTTTAAGAACTATGATGGGGTACCACCAATACAAAGACCTGACTTGTAGCTATTACCAGAGGCAGAAGCCAAGCTGCAATGCTCATTGTGTAACTGCTATCATGCCATGTTACACAAGGCACATGTATAACATTGAGATGTGACTGGATATCAGCTTAGACTTTTAAGATCACTTTTTAGCATATTCCATACCCCAAGAAATCATAATCTGATCATTACCATTGTGTGTGTCCTCTATAAAACTACAAGATGTTATATGACTCTGTTACGACCCTTTCAATTACTTTTCCCCAGGGAGAAATAACCAGAAAACTCATATTTGGGAAAGAAAATGTAAAGTTGCACATCACTAAACATGCGCAAACTATGACATCTAACTAGATCATAGTAAAACATCCCTGCGGGAGATGAAGAAATCATGTGGCTTGCTTAAAATTGGAATGGAAAAAGGCCTGGAGCAAGCTCAGGGCACAATCCTGCACAGACCCTTGTGCGGTGAATAAACTAAATGTGACTGATTATGAGCTTTCTATCACTAATTAAAACCATCCAAGTTCTGAGTTCAAAATCTGTCACATGCAAATTCCAAGGTAAAGCTAACACAAGAGTACCACTTTTCTTTTACCTTTAGGACGTCTTTGCAGAAACTAATTCTGCAAAAATCTAGATACACTATACAGTGAGAATACAAAGTTCTACTCATGCTAGGGTATTAGAGCCAACCATATTCTAGAGCTCAGACCTAGTCCTTTTCCCAAAACAGGTCTGAAGAATCCTTCCTATAACTTAGGAAGGCTGGAGTGAAAAATCTAGGCAGCCAAATAAGATTTGTTCTGAACAAAACCCCTTAGATGGAGGAGTCCAAATAAAACTCAAGGGTCCCATCTTCACTCAATCCAGCCTTTAAGACTGAGAACAGATGAAGCCCCTACTAAAGCAAAACAGCATAGAAGTTTTACACAAAACAGGCATTAGGCACTATCACTACATTCCTATCTGACTTCCATGGAGATTACAGTTGTGCAATCCCCCTTAGCGCACACCTTCATAACACCAGGTCAAGAACAATTCCTCAGTTAACTGTACAAATAGGTCCCTAATGTCCACTGTGCTATTACCATCTAGAATGAACATATACTGCATCAACCAAAAGTCGCTATCATATAGGGAGTCCAATATCTATACCATTAAGGTCTGTATTTAAGGACTGCAAGTGGCAGACAAATGATGCAATTATCATTATCCCATCATCATTTTAATGCATAGACACTATTCTATACTTTCATCTAGGCCCACATATCTGTATAACATTTATAAATATATATATAACTATATATATTCTCATACGAGAATGATACTTGCAATAGCTCAATTATACAAAAGGGGTTTTTTGTAACACAGATTTCAAGTCACAGACCATAAAAACACTGGCATGCATGGGAACAAATGTCTGTGTCGTTAGGTATGACAGCTTAACTACACTGGAGTGGAGAGTGGGTGCTACTAGATGCATGCTTTTTCTTTATTTCAAGTGTTGTGGTGTGGGAAGAGAGAACAAGAATTAACGTTGCTACTTCAGACACACATCAATAAAAGGCACGTGGACAATTTGCCAGCTAACAGGATAATAATGTCCTCAGCAGTGTGGATGTGTGAGGGATATGGGCAACACAGGAGGTGGAAGCAATATATGTTTTGCAATATATAGCAATATATGCTAGAGAGAGAGAGATCCAGGTGAGCTTGAAGAATCTTAAGGGAAATAATGCAGTGATCATTATCATGTGGACATTATAGAAGATGTCAGAGATTTCTTTAGGTCATGAGGACATTTGAGACCACTAAGAGACATAGGCTAGATGTGGGAATTAATTTCCAAAGTAGAAACAGGATTCTGTAGTTTAAGTTTGCTGCTGCAGGAGTAGATTCCCTGGAAGTGCTCACAAAGGGCTTTCCCACTGAGACAAGTGTCACAGTACCAGGCTTTGAGACAGCCCCTTGGATTTATTCTGGGGATGTGCTGCAAATCTGTTGTGCTCAGAGGTCTCCTTTTTTCACAAATGTCCCCATGCCCATGTGCTTTGCGGACAGGCTTGGTAGAGAGACATGTACTACTAAATGAACTCCGGTCTGCTCTCAAGAGATTCTTTTGGTGTCTTGAATGATACATCTCCATATAACTGATGACTGTACCTGTGGTTTGCACAGAAAGAAATTTTCCTGCAGGGAAGAAAGTGTGCCCAGGATGCTGTTTTTACCTGTAGAGACCTGTGCTTAGGGATCAAGGGATCTCTTGGTATCTGCATGTGTGTAGGAGGGGAGAGCTGGGTTACACAGCCTAAAGGCTTGGGATCCTCTGCTGTAAAATGTGCGTGGCCCACTAGAAGGATGCGATCTCTCCCCGTGTCCCCTCGCAATGGCTCTGCGAGAGGGAAGGGATTCACATTTGTTTGCTGTTCTCCATTGAAGTCTACGTAGGGGGAAGGGGGAGAGAAGAAGACGTGCAGATCATGCAGTGTTATGTATCCTCGGATAACAATAAACCGCTACCGAGCAAAGAAGGCAGCCGCCGTCCGCCTGATCCCGCTCCGGGAGGCACGGCACGGCACACCCCGCTCCCACCCCCTCCTCCGGAGGCGCCGCACTGACCCACATGTTCCACGACCTTCCGTCACGGGTGACACGGGCAGACGACCCCCCGGCCCCGGGCACGTCGCGCTGCCAGCGCCTAGGCCAGCGGCCGGGGCTCCGCGGAGCCCCCGCCACGCCACGGGAGACCGGGCAAAGGAGGAGGTGGGGAAGGGTCGCACGCAGCTAATGGCGCTGGACGGGCAACCAGAAGGGGGGCTGCGAGGGGCGACCCGCCACCCGCCGTGCCGGGGGCTGTCGTGCCGGTCCCCGGGCGGGGTCCGCGGCTGCCCGAGCATCCTCTAGCGCCGTCCCCGCCAACGCCTTACCCACGGTGCGGGATCCGATGCAGCCCATCACTCCGGCGGGGCTCCGGGGAGAGGCGGCAGCCTCACCAGCGAGTAGGCGGAGAAGGTGGAGAGCGGTGGAGGTCGGAAAGCAGCCGGTCCCTTCAGCAGGAGATGCCGGGATGGCCCAGCGGGGACCGGCGCGGGGTCATGGTCAGGTACGGGCGCGGGGTGCCCCCGCCGGGGCGAGGCGGGCGGGCGGAGAGCCCGCGGGCCAGGCTGTCATCTGCCCCCGCCGCGCCTCCGCGCTTTGTTCCGCGCCCCGCGCGGCTCCCCGACCGCGGCCGCGTCGTCGCCGGTGCCACTGCCGAGCCCCCGCCGCCCGCCCGCCCCCCGCTCCCGGCTCCGCGCTCCCGGCTCCCCGACGGGGGGCGGGATGAGATTGGGTAAACAGCTCCGGCCCGGCAGCGCCGCGCCGATTGGCTGCCGCCCTCCGCGGCCCGGGGAGGGGAGGCAGCGCCGGCCGGGCCGCCCCTCCTGCCCGCGGGGGGCACGGGGCGCGCCGGCGGCGGGGCGAGGCGAGAGACCCCCGGCGGGCGGGCGAGTGGGCAGGACGGGACAGGACAGGTGCGGGCGGCGCGGGATGGGGATGGAACGGGGGGGTGGTGGTTTGCAGCGGCGCGGGGCCCCTCCCACTGGCCTGGGGAGAGGAGCGGGGAGGGGCGGGCACAGGTGAGCGGCGGGTGGTGCCGCAGGCCGGGAGCCAGGGGGGAGAGTAGAGCAGGCGGGGAACAGGCGGGTAGGGGGCTCGTCTCCGTCCCAGTGAGAAGCAGCAGCAGCAGCAGCAGCAGCAGCGAGGGGCACGGGGGAATAGATGGAGGGATAGAGATGGAAGAAAGGATGGAGGTATGGATGGAGGCAGGCGGCAGCGGGCGCGGTTTTCCCGGTAACTACACTTGCGGACCCGACTCAGTTACCGGCAGCCCCCCAGCGGCCGTGCCGCGCCTCCCCCGGGGCGCGCCCGGCGCGCTCCCGCCTGGCTCGGCCGGCCCGGCGCGGTCCCGGTGCGGTCCCGGTGCGGTCCCCGGGAGCGGCCCCGCCGCAGCCCTGCCTGCGGGGACTGCGGGAGCCGCCGAGGGGCGGGCGGCCCGCGGAGCGGCCCCAGCAGCGAGCTCGGACAGGAGGACGGTGTTCCCCGCCCGTTCTGCCCCTGGCCGTGCTGCGGGACTCGGGGCCGCGGGGCGCAGACGCGCGGCGCCGCCCGGCATCTCTCTGCCCGTGGCCCCGCAGGTCGGTGAAGGAAGCTCATCCGTGAGGATGATTGCTGAGGCCTTTTCCACGTCCTCCCCGCTAACATGGCAGTGAGGAGGGATCTCTGCAGATGGAGAAGGTGTGGTTAGGTCAACTCCCTTCACAGCCCAAATTCTTCCTCAGCTGATGGCAGGAGCAACAGGCAGTGTCCTCCTTGCCCACTTCCCCTCCACCACAGTCTCCCCTCAGTCTGCCCATTCCACCTCCACTCTCTGAAATGCTCAGGATTTCTCCCTGGTCCTTTCTTCATTCTTCGCCCCCAAAAGCCTCTCTGATCTCGTCAGCATCCTTCCATTTATCTCTAGTTAATGGCAAATTGAATTTCGTTGATCCCAAATGAGCTATTTTGATTTTATCCTTGGGCCTGGAAAATTCAGGTTTTGTCAGCATTGCTGAGAAGTCACTCAAGACAGCTGAACAGCCCTCATTAATAGCAGCACCAGGGAATATGTAAGTTCATTCATTCCCATGCACAACTTACAGCCAGCCTAAGGAAGGAAAAAAAAATAAAGAAAAGAAAAGGACTTCAGGCATATCATATTTTGCCTGACCCTCTGAAACAATAAGCAGGAAGTCTACTCATACAAACTAAAATTTATATAGGAAGGAAATTTATGCAGGCAGGGGAAAAAAAGCACTGTCTGAATATATGCAGCTGTTGTATCTTTTCCCTTTATGGTATCGAAGATAGTACTATGTATGATGAACATGACACTGCTGAAGTGTAGGAAATCGTAGTCTTCTCCTCTCTGGGTGCCCAAGGCCAGTCTGCTCTGGTGCTATGATGCTTATCACTGGGTACAACACATTAGATCTCTGCTGAGGATGAAGTTTTTCCTGAAGTAAAATTCTTTTCCTTTTTCACTCCTCCTTCCACCTCCCCCATATATTTCCAAACCTATCAGTTTTCATCTAGTCTTTTTGAATGACTCACTGAAGATACTTTTCTCAACGTATCTGCACTCTTGAAACCCAGGTTATAAAAATACCAGGGAACCATAGGTCTAGCAGAGCTTCATGTTTAACCAGAGGTGTTTCACCATCTCTAAAAAGCAGATTTATATTGACTTGGAAGGCTAAATGCAAGGAAAGGGGAAACAAAAGCAAATTGCAATGGGAAGAGTGGTATATTAAGACCCAAATCCTGTTTCAGATAAATGTTTTTTGCTGCCCGGCCAACTGTTGTATCTGCAGTCTCCTGTGGACAGATCGATCAGGACAGCTGTCCTTAGGAGTTTCACCAAACTCCACCAAACAGCATTTGCATCTCATCCTGGCCTGAGAAGATGTATTACCGACACAGCTGTGAGGAATCCCTTTTCCTCTGTTCAGAGAGAGTCTGGTTTCATCTTAATCCCCTTCTCTCTCTCACCCACCCACCCAATCTAAATCTGTTCCTCAGTGAAGCTGCTTTTTGCACTGTGAGTGATCTCTGCTGAAATGAAGATTTCAGGTAAGTTGCATTGATTCTTCTTAATTCCCCCTGCATGATGCTTTAGCTTGTCTATTACTTTATCTCAAGCTTAAAATCACACCCCAGGTCCTAGCAAGTGCACATTTGGCTTTCCTTTCATTAAGCTACAATATCATTTACATCTGCTCTGACTTCTGCCTCAGGGTATGATTCTGCAGGCAGGTGGGCAAGTCCTAGCACTTACCCTGCCTGCAAAACTTCTTTCCAGTTCTTGATGGATTTGTCTTCTGATGCTTTAGTGAGCTGATAGTTTACATAGGGATCTGGCAAGCACCCATGTTGCTGCAAAGTAAGTGTCAGACATGCACAGCAGAAAAAAGGAACTGGAGAGAAGGAGGATTACACCCGAGTGTCCATTCATTCACTCCACAGAACTATTGGCCTGTCTTGTGGCTGCCTCACATGTCCTGATGCCACAAGCTCCCTCCTTTTTTTAATTTGGAATCAATATCACTTAGCTGCTGGAAGCAATACCTATCTTGGCACCTACAGCCATGCTTTGTCTGCCATTTTTAATATAGTCAATTTAATGAAAGGATAGACTCTTCACCATCCTTTGGTTCTTAGTCACACCTTTATTTATTATGGACCATGTTTACATGAATCTCCATATTTAAAGCAAATTTCATTCTCATTAGAATTTGAGAAGACTTTGCTAGACTATCATCTCTCAGCTTTCACCCAGTTGCTTGGCTCTTCTGTACAGTAGGTTCTATGCAATAGGGAGCTCATCATCAGTGAATAGTTTCTAGGTTTTAACAAGCCAATAACTAACTTTCTAAAATCAGTTAAAATATGTTTATCATACAGTAGCATAAGAAAAGTATCTATTTTACATTCTGAATCAGTACATGGTTTCATGAGAATTATCACCTAGGAAGGAAGTGACAGGACTGCATCTCTGAACAAGGGACTGAAACAGAGCATAAGTCTAACTGTCCCCCACAGTTTGTCCTTGCTTTTCCTTAGCAACAGTATTCCCACTGGTGCTGCAAGAAACTGGAGGTAAATGACAGAAAATAAATGGTTTTGTTTTCTTTGAAATACACTTTGACAGGCACTAAGTATTTTCTCTAAGCATTGTGGGTACTTTCCTGAACAATGAGGCTGTAATTTCATGTAGGAAATTGTGTACAAAATACCTTTGATAAGTGCTGATTTAAATGCTGGTCTGAAAGATCTTTGAAAATAAACATTTTCATACAGGGTTGGAAGAGAGATATTTAAATGTCTAGAGAGACACTTGATCCTTAACATAGCTGGGTATCTCAAAGGAAGGAGCAGTAGAAAACAGCCACTTGCAACCTCCTAAATTGTTTGTATGATGGATGAAATTATGTGCCTCTCTGTTTATTGTAGAGCTGTAGACCTCCCTTTCCACAGCCCCTGTTGTGAGAGGCATGCTGGGCAAAAGAGAAGGAAGGTTTGACCTCTTGTGGGGCTGTGGGTCACTGCCTTTAGGAACTTCTGTTTGCAGAGCAGAGCTTCAGTGCTGCCCAAACTAGGTCAAGGATGCTGGTGGAGGAAGTGCAACATAAAGCTCCCTTGACCTTTTTCTTCCTCCATTCCTGCACCTTTGTCCTGAATGCAAGAGAGAAATTGAGATGCCATAATCAACTCAATAAGCATGTGCTCCTAGGCAAGGGCCACCTATTTCTGGAATTGTGTGCCAAGGTGAGTTGGGAACAGACAAGCATCCGTGCCTCCAATGGTCTCTTCCCGCCCCCTGGCATTCAGACCGAGTGGTCACTGTAAGTCTGAGCAGGAATGAGTGAGGAGGAAAACGTAATTCCAGCAAAGCTAAAGATAGTGACCTTGTGCCTGGTAGAGGGGCTGGTAACAGCAGAGAGTAACGCAGTTTTAGATTAAGTATGGTTTTTAACAACTTTTTCTAAACCCACTCTGAGGCCTCTGTCATAAACCTGGAGACTGGCTTATGCTGTAAATTGTTAACTTCTTGTTTGTGTTTTAAGAGACAGCTGTTCAGCAGTGTTTATCTTTTCTATAAGCCATTGATGAATACATTAAACCTATTTTACCAAGTGTTCCCTATATCTCTATATAAATATAAAGATCTTATAAATTATAAATACCGGAACAGCATCTTCCTAAGAAACACTGCTTATAAAATACAGAGCTGTTGTCACTGTCATACTTGCTGAGTAAATTTATTCTTTTCATCAATTAATTATCAGGGATGCAGATTATATCACAGTAGGTAATGTGCCCCTGTCATCTCCCTTAGCTACCACTTAAACAAGTTAAAATGAAAAAAATACCAATATAAATCTTGCCAACTAATGCTCCACTTCCAAGTAAACATCACCAACCACGAAATATGTCTTCCTTCTGTCTACTCCTGTCCCCAGAGGTGACATTGGGAACCATGTCTATCTTCCCATGAAAAGGCTCTGAAAAATGAATGTTCGCCGCCTTCTGCTTCTCTGATGCTGTTTAAAATCCTTATGTAATATCGTGTGACCAACTACTATCCCAGAGAGACATGGAGAAACTTCCTACATGCTTCTTGCAAGATGTGTCTTCAGCTGTGGAAAATATACAGAGGCCTATGAAGTTCATGAGTAGGAGATGTTTACAAAAATAGTATCTATATCAGATCTATAGAGGCAGAAGTCATCCTCCGGGGACTGTAGCTCCAATATGCTTCTCTTCTGGCCTCCTTCCACTGGCAGTTTGGATTCCCCAGCAAAAGCTACTTCTGGCAGAGAACTCAGTAATTGCTTCATAGAAGTAATGGATAGATGCCATAAGAGTTAATTCTACATCAAGCTGTATTAGCTACTGATAGGATTTTCATGTGGACCAAAAAGGAAATGAGATAGCAAAATGACTCATATAGTTGTTCTTGTTCAGAGCTCCTTTGGTGCAGGAGACAAACAGAAAGGCTTTTTATGAGGTTTAAAGAATGAAAAAAGCAGTGTCAATGTAGTTCAGATCCTGAAAGTGGTGCAACTTACCTGACATAAGTGAAAGGCTGGGTCCTTTCAAGCTGGGAAAATATTTGAGGCTGTGTGAGTCAACTGAAGATTAGAAGGGACAACAGATGGAGAGAGGTAGGATATGTTTGCATTGCATATTGTGATATAAGCTCATGCTTACCTACACTCACATCTGAGCAAACGCGATCTTTTTCCGCCCGCACCCACAGCTCATAAATAACTTCTAGGAGAGCACATTAGTTCAGTGCTGAGATAGAACTAATCAATACAAATAATCAATACCTCAATAGTGTATTTATCAAAAAATCCCCCTGGGTATTTTGTCCCATATTGCTGAAGAGAGGTAATAGTGAGTGCCAAAACATTATTTTCCTCTCTCCTTGCATGGTGAGTTCTCGAATTGGCCTGTGCTGCCGAAGCAGAAACACGTGCTTTGTATATCTTGGCATGATCTATTGGAAACTGAACGTTGACAGAGCGCCCCAAATTAAGGACAGTCTTACTCAGAGGAATTCAATACTTTGATGTTAGCCAGATACCTAAAAACATACTAATTTCAATGCAAGTTGAGATTCTTAAAAAATGTATTTCTGAAACAAATTTTAAGAATTTCTGCAGTGGAGAGGTATGTCATCCCCAAACATAAAGTGCAGGCAAACAGTGGGCTAGCTGTAATGTAACAATAGACAGGGCTCACATGCGTACTTTGCTGCAAGATCCCTGTTATGTGACCTCGCTTAATTTGGTGGTATTTTATTAAAATGTAATCAACTTTCTGTATAACACATGGGTTTGACATATTGGTACACAAATAAATGTTCAGTACTCAGTGTTTGCCATTCTTTTCTCATCTTGATACTTGCCTTCCATTAGTTTTTCTTAGGAATTTGTAGCTTCAGAGTTTTTCAGAACTTTGCTGTTTTGTAGGTTTTTAGCAAGTGTAATATTCACTCAGAATCTTCATCCCTGTTTTGATTTTTATCCAGAGTCATGCAGAAGTGTCATGCTCTGTTTTGTATATATTAAGATCTCATTTTCATACAATTCCCATTTCATGACTTTACAGAAAACACAGAAAAGGAATTTACCATCTGGGACTGTGGTGGTGCAGCTTGCTCTGTTAGCATTTTACTGATGCCTTTGTAGCACACTGACCTACTGCATGTGATCATGCATCATCTTCCATTTGAGCATGGAGAACCATTGCTCTCTGGAACTGCAGCTCAGCATCAAAGAATTAGCAAGTCTGCTTCATCTGTCACAAACTTCACCCACTCAGCAACACCGTTCTGGCAAGTGTCTTTCATAAATCTATTCTGCATCCTCATATGTCCTTACCTTGTGTCTAAACCAGCTAAATGCCTGCTACACACAGAATGAGACTGAAGGTATTCCGGGCCGTTCTCTCAAATTCCAGTTTTTTCCACCATGGCCTGGGGCTTTTCCAGCAGCAAGTGAAGTGGGAAGATAAGTGATTTCAGATAAGGCACTCCTTCCCACTCCCTCCCTGCCAGGAAGGGCTCAGCAGATGCTAACAAATGAGGAGGAAAAAAGAAAGGAAATTCCAGGAGTGTTAAAAAAAAGGGAATTTGTTGAACCTCTGGCAGTCACATTGAGAATGTCAAGGTTCCTCACCATCAGGTTGGTAGTGCCAAGAGGGAAGGTCAGAGGAGGTGGCTTTAGAGGGTCAAAAAGGCTACTCGATATGCATTAGAGAAACAGACACCACTCATGACATAAATGTGAGGTGTATATTAGAGTGCAGACATCTTTGATGCAGTCTGAGTCTTATTTTACCTTTTTTAAAACATTTACTTAATTCTCTACTGAATGTCTCATTTCCCAACAGTGAAATATACAGCAGCTACTTCTGCTAAATGTCAGTTGAATCTATACTAGTGGTGTTGCTCAAACTGCATTTTTAAAAATAATCTGCAAGCAGTTAATGTGCTTTTTAAATTCTCAGTGTTATGTAAAAAGGCACAATATTTTTAGCCTTACAAAATATCAGTTGTCATCTCTTCACTTTCTCCCTTTGATATATTGGAGATGGGGGACTAGAAGCTCAGAGAAACTGTGGATACTCACAGTTTTAAAAATACATTGTTGTTTGTTTTTTTTTCCTGCAATGTGCTTCTGGAGTTTTACAGATCTTAATAAAAAGATATAAAAATACCCTAAACCTTAAAAGCAAGTCTGAACAAAGAAAGTACTTCTTATTGTAAAAGCTAGAGATTCTGTCCTCACTGCCAAATTCTTAAGTCTGGAATAGTGACAGTATAATGTATCCTGGAGCAAAATATTAACTTAAACTGTTCGCTCATGCGCTGACAGAATGGCCCTCACATTTTAAAAAATCTCCAGAAATTGCTCTCTAACATAGAGAACACAGCTGTTGTGAGTAGGCTCTGGCAAATCAACATTGACTCAAACTATTTTTGGAATCAAGTCAGGCCTGCTGCTGTTTCTGGAAGATGTGAATACATCTACCTGCTCTGCTCTGCTGTGCTGCAGTCCATAAGGAATATGGTGGGTTCCAGAATGTTTCCCTCTGTGCTTATTTGGAGGTGACCTTTCCATTCCCATCTGTTTACAAGTCTTCTGAGGTCTAATGTCTTTCCCTGCTGACAACCACCTTAATAAGAACATTTGGACCTGGCTTCTTTCTGTATTCTCTACTGGAATTTGAGGAACAGGATCTCAGAAGAGTCTGTCTTGCTGCCTTTTCTTCTTACTGTCTTGCAACACTTGACATCCTGATGGTACCTTCTGAGTACGAGGCATCCCCTATCAGAAGCAGCCCAGCAAAGAAGAGCATCCTGACCTCAAACCTGTTGGGATCATAGCTGATCCTTGAAAGAAATCCACCAATGCAATTCAAGAGGTGGCTACTGGAAAAATAATGTTTATTGTTGCACCACACACTCTGTGGAGATACTATGTATCAATACTGGACTTAAACAAAGGCTGTTAGCTTTTATCTGCTCTCACAGAAGGTTTGCTCTTCAGTTCTTTCTACCTTCCCAAAATTGTTTTTAATCTGCAGTAGATAAGAGAACATTTATCATACTTTCATATTTACTACTTCTTCCTCAGTTTACTGTCAGCTGGGAGAAAGAGTTGAAATTACTGTAGATGAGGAGAGTTCTGGTCTTGTGGTCCCTCAAGTCACATAAATAATTGCTATGTTTAGGAGAGTGGCACCATGTAACTTGAAATTCCATTCCTTGCTTGGAGGTGCAGGGATTTGGAGAATAACAATTTTCGAGTCAAAAGCAAACACAAATGGAGACTCTAGGACTCTGGTATAATCTGGTAAGACAGCAAAGCAGGATGCAGCATCAGTGTAGGCTGAAAGACTAAATGAATTCTGAGTCTAATGAGGGAGTCATTCCAGCCTAAAACCAAGCCAGGGGCCTGAGAATATGCAACATTAAAGAGTAAAAAAGTCTACAATTTAGTGTCCCTCTAATTTTAACTGCAAGCTAAGGTCATTAAGCTGAATTTAGGTTTTTGGCACCAAAAGGCTGATATCTGTCTCTGATGTCTGGCAGTGATAGCATCTGAGGAGTTAGAGACAATGAACAGCATCAACCAGACCAGACCTTCATCCATATTCTTCACAGATGAACTGTACCCTCTACCCTTTCCTGTCCCATTCCTCAAGAAAACTTATTGCAGTATGTAGTCTAGCCCTGTGGAATGCCTCCTTTTGAAATCTAAGAGGGAATGGATACAGATAGTATCCCATAAGTACGTTTAAATGTGGACCTCTATGCAGATTTCCCCTTTTTTGGATCAGGACAAAATGGGAGCAATTTTACTGCATTGGAGAAATGCAGGCTGTTCAGTGTGTCCCAAAGCAAGTGGACTATTGGAACTAAGGCAGCTCCCTCCCTGTCAGGTTATTTCATCTGAGGTTGCACTGCTTGCCTGTACATTGATTGGATGTAATGTGTGGCTCTTGCAATGTCTCAAATCTGCCAAGCTGTTACACTAATCCACGTTATTTTCTAGTTTACTCCAAAAACATTTTCAAACAAATATTCCTTTTTTATCAAATCTCATTTTTGTTTTATATTCTTAAAATAGAAGCTTGATGACCACCTTGGGATGATATAGTTTTGGAAAGCATGGCAATAAACGCCAAATAAACAGGAAATAAAAGGATTATTGGTGGTAAGACCCAGCAGTCCTTTTCATGGCATTGAACACTACATACCAAGGCGTGGGTAAGAAAGCTGTTGGTGGGAGGCCCAGGAAAAGCAACACTGATCTGGAGAAATAGCTTTGTAAATATCCCATTCATTTCTTTTGGCAACTAACACTGTCTCTGAAACCATCAGTTACTCTGCAGAAAATGGTTTTATAGGGCTTTCCTCATAACCTGAGCCTATTTTCATTAGCAACCTGATGAGATTCTGCTGGCTTAGTTTCCAAACATCTTTCACTACCTGCTGCTCCCAGCTTTTAGCCAGCACTGTCACAGGCATTACCTGGGCCTCAAGAATCCCAGGGAAGAAGTATATTTGCATATGAAGCCTGAACACAGATGACCTTCAGGCAGACTGCAACTGGCCAAATGCATATCTAAAGTGGTTTATATGGAAACTGAATGCTCTGGATAAGGTTAAAGGTTCCAAATAACTTCTTTCATAAGCCATGGAAGGAAAGGGGCGGGAAGTTTGCCAAGTACCTCGGAGACATGGTCATCATATTGACTTTCATCAAGGCAACTGAAGAATGCCTTGGAAATGCATCTCCAGAAATGTACATCCAAGCTGAGTTTTTTAATCACAGATTCTTAGAATCATTATGGTGGGAAAAGACCTCTAAGATAATGTTATGTCCTGAGCCTTTGCCCAGGCATCTGCAACTGACAGGCAGGGATGGTTCACAGTTGTGGGAGGAAAAGCACTTTGCATTGGTACAAAGTGGTGGGAGTCAACTGATCCAGAATTTAGGCTATGTCTCTGTCATGCCAGCACACCTCTGGAGAACCCAATGTGCAAATAGTCAATGACTTGGTAATACAAAGTGGAACACTTTTGAGGACCTCTCCTGCATTTTGAACAATAGCTGTGGCTACTTATCTCTCAGTGTCACTTAGACTAGCTACAAAAGCTGGCAATGGTGGCCTATAATTGCTACTACCCTATCTTGAACAGTCAGTGCTTGATCACTTTGCTGCATACAGAATGAACTTAGCACAGATCTTCAGTAAGACCTGTCACACCCTTATATTTTCAACCTACTGAAAATCATACTCTGCTTGAAAACCAGCTCTCTCCTGTATATTGTCACTTGTCACAGACTCCTAGCTGCCACTGAAAGGACAGTGGCTCCACTGCAAGTCCCTGCTAATTATCTTGACAATCCCATGAAACAAAGATTTTTGTCTGGTCTGTAGTTATCCTTTTATTCATACTGTCAGTAAATTAACTAGCAGAGGTACTAGTAGCCACAGGTACTAAGCCTGGGAACTGCAGGAAACTTCATATAGCCCCACACCTTTTGCTTTTGGAAAGCAAGGAAAGCTGTACTCAAATGGTGGTTTACTGTGCAGCTTGTGAGTAACATTTGGCCTGGGGTTTTTTCTTTTTAATTTTTCCCTTTTTTTTTTTTTTTTTTTTGCAAGCAGACTGTTGGATCATACGCCTGTATTGTCTATTTGGTTGGTTTGTTGCTTTGCTCCAGGTCTTGGTTCCATGATCATCTATACTGTGTACATACTAGGTTTTGCCAGGACTCTAATCTGGAGTTAACCAATTATTTGGTTTTATGAGAGGGTAGTTTGCTTCAGGATCCACACCCTATAGATAATGCAGGTGTGGACTATACCAGGCTTCATTCTTACTGACCAGAGCAATCTGCTTGTGCATGCCTAATGTACTCACAGGTCCAGCATGCCCTGACATATGCATGGCACCTCTTCGTAGGCACCACAGAATTAGCAGTCTCCAAAGCCTGTCTCTGCTTATCTGGCTATCCCAGTTCTTCTGCAGGAAAATAATAGCACTGGGATAGAAAGGGGCCATCTGTGGACTGGACTGATTAGGATCCTGTCCCAGGTTAATGTTACTGAGACTGTAGCTTGGCATCTCTGTCCCTCCAGTACCAAGCAGCTGCACCAGATCCTTCCCTGGGAAGCCACTACACAACTTCTGTTGTATGACATAGGAGGACACTCAGTATGATATCAAGAGAGTTGAGAACCTGCTTTTGCCTCTCAGCTTTGTCACAGGGAGGATGCAGGGAAAGAACCCTTTTCCCAGGATGTGGCACCCTCCCCCCGACACATATACTGGAATTATTTCTGGGACTTTTTTTCAAAATCCCCTAGGATGCAACACAGTGAGCACCCAGGAGTACCTGTGTCTATTGATTACACTCATTTGTAGGAAGGAGCATGGCCTGTTTGTGCCATGCTTACAAGACTAACATAATGGAGTGAAGAAAGGAGACTTCTGCACGAGAGCATGGCACTCGGGTGGAAAGAGGCTTGCACTACACACAGGAACTCTTAAATTAGCAGGCTGACAGATGTGTTTCTTTGATAGTCACTTCTGACAAGCAGTAATATTTGCCATAGAACATCCAAATATGTCACCGCTTGTCTTGCTGGTGGCAATGGGTGGGGCACACAGTTGAGGAAATGGTAAGGGTGCCTTGGAATGTGGAAATGGCAGCTTTCCGAGCAGAATGGGCTCTGGCGGCCGTCTATACTCAACCACTCACATGGGCATGCCCCAGGAGCTATCGTAGTTTTCCAGAGTTGCAGAACAGGTCGTACAGCACCTGAGGGAAGAGATATCCACTGGGACAGCCTGCTTGCATCCCTCATTCCTCAGGCACAGAGCCCAGCAGCAGTGAGCAGTAGGTGTGGGAGTGCCGTGTCAGTGAGCAAGCCTGTGAGTGCCTGTCAGTGAGCAAGCCCCAGGAGCCATGGAATTGCAGGCCTGCTGCCATGCTGAGAAGCAGATAGAGGCAGTAGCTTGGCAGGAAATTTTGGTGGAAGGAGATAAGGAAACAGCAGTGGCGATTCATCTGGGAGCTGCACCTCCTGCTCAGGAGGCCCTACTATGGCTCTGTCTAGGAAAGATCTGCCAGCCTTGCTGGAAATGGAGCTTCTTCCCTGGACAGACACCACCCAGTCCCCCATTCTCCTGGGTGCCTGGCTGCCATGACCAGTCATGTCCTGGCATGACCAAGGTCATACCACAGAGATCCTCTGCTCTCTCTTATTTGTATGTGTCTGATTTGCCTCATTAAAAAAGCATTTCACAGGTTTGGATTTTTTTCTATTTACAGCTTTTGGCCTATTCTAGTTTTTTAGTCAGGGTAATCTAATTGTATGTGTGTGGGCGGAGTGGCCTTTTAAAGTATGTACATATGTGCATGTGTACCATGCAATACCTTCACAGTGGGATTTGAGGGCCTTCAGTTGCAGAGATCACAGAGGCTCTCTGTAGCTACTAAACAGCTCCCCTTCTTGGGGAGGGACACTTCTGATGTGTGCTTTGAAGAGAATGAGCAAGGACACACTAGATATATGTCCTGGGCTGGTCATTCAGGGACTTCACAATTCGTGACCTTTGCAAATAGCATTCCTGACTGTGTGCCAATTTCACAGATGCAGGAAGATGACTAGGCTCATAAGGACTGCTGTCTCTTAAGGCTCTGCTGTCCCCAGCACAGCTCTCTGTGTTTGGCACACAGCTGTCAACACACATCCCGCAAGGGGACTAAGGCACTCCAACTTGAGCAGCACTCCTGCTGTTTGGTCAGGAGAAAGGCAGCTCTGCACACGTCATGGCCTCCATGAAGGGTGTGAGCAGCAGCCGTGGCAGGTGACAATCTGTGCCAGATGTAGTCTTTCACACGGAGAACGCACTTGAGGGTGGGAGCAAGGAGCATGCCAGGAGAGGGACGTGCTGTGGGAGCACAACAGATCCTAGGAGACCTCTTAGCAAGGTGCATTACATAGAATCATGGAATTGTTCAGGTTTGAAAAGAACTCGAAGTTCATTGAATCCAACTGAAACATCTGTTGGTCCATATGGATGCAGGCAATTTGCGGCAGGTGGTTCTGCCCTGGACAGTGCAGGCCTAACCTCATCTGTACCTCTCAGCCTGGGGACCAAAGCAGATCCATTACATATTCCTAACTCTTCCAGTAGGCTCAGACATAGCATTTAATACAGCACAGGGAAAGCTTATTAAGTGGTAACTTAGCAATAATCAGTAAAATGTGGTTAGATTAAACAGAAGTTATGTGACTAAAGCATCAGAGATTTGACACAGATATAAGTCAGAACTTTTCACTGCTTAGGAAAAACATGGACTCCTGTATGGCATCACTAATTGTTAACTAACTCACGCTGAGAAAAAATGGCACTAATTGATCTGTTGATATGAATAGAAATTATACAGATACAGACATTTTGCGTTATTAATAACTAAAGCACCCTGTCCAGATTCCAGATTGCTTTCTTCTGACATTAAACATATATTTAACACAAAGATTCCCACCTGCAGCTACCTGAACCCTACCTGGCTATCAGAACTGATTTTCTGCCCAACTAGTTTAATTCCCTGATAGTGTTCTGGCAAATAATCCTTCCTTTTGCATTCAAGGACTTATTTTTTCTTCTCTTACATCTATTTTTATTTTCATTTTATAGGCATCACTGCTAGCATACTCCTCATCCCAGTGCAGTATATGAATTTGCCACATCACTTCTGTGTGGCATTATTTTTTATTTACCCTTTGCATTACATGACTGAATTACCAGTGAAGATTCTTTATACCTGTCTCCATTGAAACTTAGTCTCTCTGAGGTGAGTGCCTTGAACTCTAAGCATTTCTAAGCTTTGATGTGATAGCCAGTACTGGGGCTTGCATCCTGTCATTTGCCTCAAAGAAGCACCCAGCTAGAACTTTGTCTTCGAAATGCCTCCAAAACCTGCTTTGTAGTGGGCTGTCACTTCACCCATTGTGTATAGTAGCATTCGCATCACAATATAATCCAAATATTAGATCGCTTTTAGTCATGGTATGGGACAGACAAAGTGATTTATGCAGAGGGCTGCTGCTAATTCCAGAAATAACAAGGTCTGGCACAAGCTAAGTATACCTGCTAATCCATGACTGTACCCAGACAGCTAAATGCCTCTTCAGGACTAATATTTTCCTTCAACTAATGAGAGTGACTACAACTGTGTACATCTTAGGGCTCTAATTTTAATTTGCAGTGGGAAAATGTCTACTCTTTCAAGCAAATAATTCCATGAAGGAAGGTTGCTAGCACAAGGAGATTCTAATTCTCCTCCTGGAGCAGTCAGAACTAACATAGGGAAGTCATCTTCATTTCTGATTACAAAACACAAACTTTAAGTCTACTATATGGCAAGCATGAAATCAGATTAGCTTCCCCCTGTGTACTGATATATTCTGATTTGAGAAGTCTACCTTTCACATGTGCAACCTGCAAAACACCTCTGTTTCGTATGTGTTTCTTCATAGTGAGCAATTAATACAAAATGCCTAAGACAATCTGCTTTTCTTATTCCCACTTTGCTTTATCTGCCTTCATGAACTTTTAACATCACCGCATGGGTGAGACAATCAAACATGCAAGCATCTGGTTTTATGGGGATGTGACCAGAAAATATGAGAGCACAGATCTTTTTTTCGTATTCACTCAGCACTTTTTTAATCTCAGTCTGAGACATTCTTTGTTTCCTCTGGAGTCAAGGCTAGCCCAGGGAACAGCAGCAGAGTTCTCTGACGTCAGGCTGATCGTGTAAAGGGTGCTGTGATGTTCCAGAATTTGGTTAGCAATTCCGCAATGAAATGTTTTTAGCTGTGCACTGACATCTTTACCTGAACGAGAGGGAAAAGGACTCACTGCACTAGAAAAGTGACAGTCTTAGAAGACCCAGCACAGAGATACTTTCCTTATCCTATATAATTACCTTGTGCATTAATCATAGGAGGTAACAGAGCTGATGCCATGCCTAGAAAAGCAGCAGTAACTCCAGGGTTATTTAGAACCCACAGAAGAGCTATATATGCCTAAGTTTAGAGCTATATATCAATGGTTGCAGCTATGTGAGGAGTGATATGCTCAGCATTGTTATGGGTGGCATTTTCATATGGTATGTAACACTGAAAAACCTCAGAGAGCCAAATTTTTCCAACTGTATCATCTGGTTAAATAAAAAGATATAACTTCTTTGTACAAGCCTTATGTGTAAAATTAAAGACTTGTTTACACTGGATTTAAGCCTTGGATGAATCTCTTTGCCTAGCTCTCTAGTGTGAGCATTTTGCAATAGTGCAGACTGGGAGTCTCACTGGTGTGGTTTGTGGCTTACTCACCCACCTGCAAGTAAACTACCAGTACTGAAAGATACCTGTGTTGATAGGTAAGTTGTAGGAGCAGAAAAACCACAAATCCCTTGAGCATTACCAAATACAGTAATTCTCCAGGGCATTTGCAACAGTAGGGCTATTAACCCCAATATTAAGACCAAATTCCAAAGTCCAAGTACAATGATTTCTCCCAGCACAGGAATTCTGTCTTTATTGGTGCTCCTCCTTCCTGAGAGGCTTTGAAGCAAGAAGCAGCAAAAGCTGGGGTTAAAAATTACATGTTCTGTTCCGCTGGGTCAGGTTGTCCCCGTTCTAGAGCAGGGCTGGAACCACAGCCAGCACTGGGATAAAAATAAAACCGATGTGCAGCACTGGCAATGCAACAAAGCAATTCCTGTGGATAGTATTTGATATAAACCAGCTTATAGCGTTTGCCTTGCAGCCAGTGTAAGGAGAACAAGTCGCTTTTCTGCACGGTGGAGTCATCTGATGTTTGCTTTAATTTCTGGCAGAATGAGGGAGCGTGAGTCAGATGCTCTCACAGCTGGCTTGGGCGAGGAAGAGGCCAGCAGGGACCCTGACTCACCAGAGCCGCCGCATTTCTTCCGAAAATCCAGCTCAGCGACTGGAAGTGAAATCACGGGCTGGGGGCAGCTCCAAGGTTAGGGAAAGCGGGAGGAGCAGGGCTCTATGCGGGGGGCAGTCAGCGAGCCCAGCCCAGGGTCGGTGCCGAGGGTACCGGTGAGAAACCCCGACAGACACGTCTCGCTCGCGTTCTCGGGCAGGCAGAGAACAGCCCCCTCCCCAGCCGGCACAGCCCAGGGGCGCTGTCCCGGCAAGCCCCGTCCCCCCGTTACCTCATTGCCACATTCCCCAGCGAGTGAGCTCAGCTGTGTGCGCAGCCTCGCGCCTTTTATGGTCAAACAACTTTGCCTGGGCGAGGCTTTTTTCGCGAGTTGGGAGGAAGCGCCGGGGCTCAGCCTTTCCCCCGCCTCTCGGTGCTGTTGCCTCTCCTGGCGGGCGGGCCGGGGCAGCCGAGGAGCCCGGCCCCAGCCCCAGCCCCAGCGCCAGCCCCGAAAGCCCCAGCCCCGGGGGTGGCATTTCCCGCTCCCCCAGAGGTGAGTCTCTTCGCTTGGCTTAGCGACAAAGCTTTTGTTCTTTGCCCTGGGGCTGGCGCGGGGCGTGGAGGTGTGTGCGGGTTTCCTGCCGCTCCCGCCCTCGGACAAGAGACCTTCGCTCTCGGTGGGGCTGATTTACGGTCGTGAGGGCGTTTGCCCCTCCGCAGATAGAAGGCTCGCGTGTGTGAGGTGAGTTTTCTTCTCTCTCAGTGCAATGGAGGCGGCTCAGCGCTCCCGCACAGCCCCGGGAGCGGGGGAGAGGGAGGGGGTGCTGCCGGGCTTTACTCGGGACAAGCTCTCTTTTGTGTGCGCATGGATGAGCGAGACACCTCGGGAGCCTTTTTCCAGATGTGTTTGAGAGAGGAATCTGGGGCGCTTTGTGTATGAAATTTACTTAATTTAGGACTTTCTATCTCTCTGGGAGTGCCATGAGAAAGCGAAGACTCAAGTGCTTGCAAAGTCGTAGAACTTTCTAACGTTTTAAATATGTTTGCATAGCTTTTTGGAGTTTTTCCTCTCTTTTTTTTCCTCCCTTGCAGAGGGAGGAGGCAAGCCCAGCATCTGTGAGAGAAGTTTGTAACTCCGAATATCCCCCTCCCCCAGCCCGGTTGCTTTAAGGCTCTACCTTGCAGCTTGCATAGCTGACTGACTTTTCTCTCTTTGAAGCTTTGTAGCTTTGGGGCAGGCTCGGAGAACTTTCTGTATGAAAATAAGCATAACTCCTAAATCCGTTGAATCTATTCTTAATACTCTTTTTTTCTTCTTTTTTCTGTAGTTCTCCTTCTGACTCCCCTCAATTGGGAGGAAGTTGGGAAATAGGGGAAGTGCAGATGCGGTGTATGAAACCACGATGCTGGGCTGGCTTTTACAGGGGCTCCCAGCGTGGCTGGAGCCAAACTGCTTTTACCAACAGAGGTGAAAAATGGCTCTCAGGTCTCTGCTTCCTCAAATTCCTCCTGCTTTCACTACCGCAGGAAAGGAGCAGAGCTTTTGAAAGTGGTATCACGGGATCAAATAACTGAAAGCTCTCTGGATGCATAAGAAGTGGCAGACCCACTACGGGACCTCCTGGGAGATGTCACTTGGTTTTGTCCTCCTACTTTTCCTTGCTGTCAGAGAGAAACAGTGTATGAGGCAACTAGGTATCCAGACTGTGTCCTTTGAGGGCATCTTTCTTCTGAGCTCCACTTGAGTCATCTTAAATACTGTTACAGGAGGTAGAAAAATCTCTCCCCTTGGGGAAAATGTGAGGATGAGAAGGATTTGAGATTAGGTCTCTTGGCATCACATTCCCTCTTCCATAGCTTTCACAATCTGCGCCACAGGACTTGCATGAGCTGTGTGTTTCTGCAAAGGCTTAGATGGCATTGGCAGCGCCCCAGGGTTGGGAGGGTGGCTCTGCAAGGCCAGCCTTTCTCAGGCGGTTTGGTCTGTGTGGGGGTGGACTGATAAACAGAAATAAGGATGAGCAGGGGCAGCTGCTGGATGGAGACAGCCCTGAGCAGAAAAGGGCCTTAAGTGCAACATAGCATATCGGGAAGTGGGCTTCTTTGGGTTAAGGGAGATAGCATCTGCTGGTAGCAAAGCCAGTGGATTTTTGTGAAGCAGCCAATGTCCCAAGACTGTATGTTGACCAGCTCCAGTATGGATCATGGTTAGAAGTGACATTGTCACTGTAGTGTTCTGCTCATAATGCTGTCAAATCTGGTAGGACTACTGTTCCACCATGCGGCTCACTACACCATAGTGAAATAGTCGAGCATGAGGTAGAAGTCTCTAAAGAAAAGCTGGAGGTCTTTTTAATAGCTTCTGTAGCTTGGCTGGAAGCTGTAGAATGGAGAGAGTTGGTCAGTCCCTTCTGACTTGCAAGTTTGCTTGACCCCTACAAGTCTGAGGGATTGAGGACAGACCTTGCTAATTACTCTTCAGCCTTGGCCCTTTCCTCATGCTGGATCAAGTGGGAGATGCTCAGCACAGCTTTTTGGCTAGTGCTTACTGTTTCAGCCTCTTTCTCCCTTTGAAAAGCCCAGAAGAGTTTGTCCAAGCATATGCAACTCATCAGCCCTTCACAAAGGGAAGGAAAAGTGCCTCAGCATGGACGTTGTGTTTGTGTTGTCACATGCTTGTGACCTGGAGAAGTTGTGACAGGTTACTATATCGTGCCACACTGCACTGAGTCGTGGGAGCGCTTAGAATGGGGCACGAAGGTCTTATCAGCAGCCAGGGGTAATCGGGGGTGGGCGGATATTTGTGGCACCAGGGCTGTCTGTCCCAGCAGCTGTTATTGTCCGTGAGAGAAGCCGGCAGTGTGGAGGGGCACTGATTTGGACATGCCAACGTGAAATGCTGGCACGGAGCCCCTGTGCTGACGGCAGCCCTATTGTGCTGGGGTGTTAGGAGGGCTATAGACATGCCAGGCTTTACAACAAAGCGTCTGGCTCCATGGAGGCTTCTCGCACGAGTGAGGTTGTTGGCCTGGGGGAATCCTGGAGATGCGCCTCTTCTCAGGAGACCTGGGGTTCCCCCAGCAGCCGGCTCGGTACGGGTATCCTCCGGCTGCTCGAGCCGAGGGAGAGGGGCAGGTTCACAAGCCCCCAGGACGCCTGGCCGAGGGGAGCCCCGGCTGCGGGGTGCTACCCGCGCCCCTGGCAGCCCAAAGGGGAGGGCGGGGGGCGGTGGCGCCGAGGCGGCATCCGGGGAGCGCTTCCTGGCGGGGGCGGAGCGGGCGGCGGAGCCGCGGCCAGCCCGGCCGTGGGCAGGGAGCAGGGATAGCGGGGGTTCTGCCTGGGGGTGTGACACCGAGGAGAGCCTCACCTGCCCCGTCGTTCTGCCTCTGCCGGCATGGAGGGGCCTGGAGGTAAAGGGTGGGGGGTGCCGGGGCTTGGAGTGGGGGCTGGGGGAGCGTTGCTGGGACTGTCACAGGCTGAGGTCGAGGGGAGCTGTCTGGCGTTATTGGGTAAAGGGGAAGAGGAAATGCTGACTCCAGTTCTGGGGGCACCCCTTGGGGTGCGGGGGATCACCCTCCTGGTCACCATGATCCCCTTCGGCGTGTGAGGCTCTGGTGCAGCAGAGATCTGTGTTTCTCTGTGTCCAGAACCCCTTTGTGGTTAATGCCATCCTGAGTTGAAGTGGTGAAGTATGATGGCTCATTCAAGCTGTCTGCAGTTTCTGTTCCTCCTTTTTCCTCTGCTTAGGCACCTCACCCTCTGGCCTGACTTAAATTCCTGTATCCCTCTGTTTCACATTCACATCCTCTCTATTAAGTTCCACTCTGGCTCAAGGATGACTTCATGTAGGTTTCCTCCGTCTTCTCTCCTGCCAGGTGCTGAGAAGATGGCTTCCCCAGGTGCCCCAGGGACCCGCATGACGTCCACAGTCAGCATCAACATTTCTACGCCCTCCTTCTACAATCCACAGAAGAAATTTGCACCCGTGGTTGCCCCTAAACCCAAGGTGAACCCCTTCAAGTCTGGGGGAGCATCAGAGTCATCGCTGCCACCGCCTCCTGGACCTGGTGCCCAGCGTGCTCAGATAGGGAAGGTGGGGGAGGTTCCATCAGCATCCATGTCCCTGCTGGCAGAAGGTAGGTGAGGGTTGGCATGGCAGATGTGAATATGCATTTCTAAATTCTCAAGGTGTGAGATCTGTGACTGGGCTAAACATGACAACAGGGGCATAAGTGCTATAAATGATGGATATTCTTGCTGTAGAGGCTGGCAGATTCCAGTCTCAGATATCGAGAATGAGATAAATGGATTAGAAAGGCTTCTCAAAGTATGTAGTATCTTCATTAGGAAAGGAGTCCTTCCCCTTCATTAGGGAAGGCAGTCCTGCATTGCACTAATGCTGGAGGAACGCAATGGATTTTTTGCAGTATTCCCTGGGTGCATAGTTGTGTAATTGCAGTCAGTTTCTGGCCAGCATATCTGAGAGCAAGTATGTCGCAGAGAAGTTGACCCTGATAGTGATGAATCATGCTGTTGTCCTTCTTCATGATTGGTTCCAGCTCAAGTTGGTTATCTCTGACTGTGGAGATCCTTCTTGTGGACCCTACAATTGCCATCTTTCCTTCTGGAGAAGAGGAGGGAGAAATATTTGCCTGAAAAAATGATGGCAGTGATCATAAACAGGAAGTGAGACTTAGAGTTTGTATGTCTTGTACAGTTTTGTACTTTTCCTAGTGGTTTGGGTTGGGTGTGTTTTCCTGTGTAGAGTGACTTCTTGATTCACTGTGGTTTTCTTTTTTCTTTCTTTTTTTATGTGTTTTTTTTATTTCCTGTGATGGTGGCATGTTGGGGTTTTTTTGTGTGTCATGTTTTGTTGCTTGTTTGGTTTTGTGTCCTCTAAGAAGCACGGTTGTGTGGTTCTGTAGTTGGAACTAATCAGCATAGGGCCATCAGAAATTTCCTTGAGGACCCCTTGCTAATGCTTGATGCTGCACGTTACCCCAAGGTTCTACCAAGTCAAGGGTGCATCTCAGTCAGGACACACATGTTCAGATAATACTGGTTTAAATTTCTTTCCCTGTTTAGCATAGACTGTGCAACACTAATATTTTTTAGGTTAGCATGCTAAGTTAGTGGGCAGCTGACCTGATGGTAGGAAGGCTGTTCCTGTGCTTAGAGGAGAGAAATTAAGCCATTTTTTTCCATGTCTCAAGTCACAAGGGCATGCCAGTGCTTTTGTCTCCTAGAATTGTACCAGCTAACTCTGGTGATCTATTTCTTGTATGTTGTTGGCTGGAATCTTGTATCTGTGGAAACCAAGGTCCCATCTTAGGCTTTGTGGTCTTCTGCTATAGTTGTGTGGATTAGGGATGTGTCTGTCAGAAGGTCTCAAACTGACACAAATACATTACATGAAGTACTAGACAGATTGATGTTAAATTTTTCAGTGTACAGTGTGAGTGGAACACGGGGTGTTGTTTGCTCTGCTTCTCTGTTCCTTAAAATGTGTATTGTGAATGAACTAGACAGAAAGATTAGCTAAAGAACCATTTGTCACAGACTGCTGTGTCATCATCATTTGAGAGCTGCCAGCAAGACATCTGAAGTACAGATGAACCACCAAAACTCAGTCATGAGAGAAATGCATCTGATTTGATCCTTTTCTGCCTTTCTCATACACTCCCCAAACAAAATGTAGTATAATATAAAGCCATAGCAATTGGTCTCTTTGTCTTAAACGACAAGAGGGCTAAATTAGTATTGCTGTAGGAATGTTATATTTAGTATTGATTATTCTATAAAACTGGTATAACAACTTTATGGGCAGCTTCTTTTTTTCCATAAATAATTAATAAAACGGGCTTTTAGTGTATCTGAAACAATGTGACAACAGATCAGGGCTTTGTTTCTGTAATATTCTTCGATTTCAATAAAACAAAAGGTAAGCATGTACAAACTGCACCCCAAACTGTAATTTCAAAGAAAAATTACAAACACAGTATTACTCCCTCCCCCCAATAGAATTTCTGTGGCACAAGAAGGCTTGGAAGAGGTGTTGCATACCAGGGCAGTTTATGCATTCCACAGGCTAATAAGATTTTGGCTTTCATTTTCTGAAAGGGCAGTATCGTCTCCCTTAGCTTACCGATCAGTCCTTATAAAGCTTGTTGACAACAGCTGGATATGAAGATGAAACAATTTGATTACTGCTGTTAGAAGTTGCACTTAGAGTAGCTGGAATGAAAACCTTGGCCTTTTACCCTACTGCTGGTTGGGGATAGCTAGGAAGAGAGGTGGGTGTCCAGAAGAAGGGATGTGGAAGTTACACCTCCTCATCTTTGGTGTTCTTGCTGCATGGTTGATGAGGACAACTTTACCCATACATGGTGAAGGGAAGAGGATTCACATTTCTTTGACTGTGTTGTAGTAGAAAATGTCTGGTTTTGCCTGTTTCGCATCTTTGGCAAATTGGAAACAATGGGGTTTTCTTCTAGGAGACTGAAGTCCTCTGGTGCTTTTTCAGCCTGCTTTAAAAGGTTCTGGAAAATTTCTCATGTACTGGGTGTGAGGACATCTTGGCCTCCAAAAGGAAAGCTGTTTTCATCCCCCAGAAAAACAAAGAAGTTTCAAAGATTCTTCATACGCATAATGGGCAGTTGCTGCAACTTGTTTTTTTCCCCCCACACTTGTTTCCTATATGCTTACTGCCCTGCTGTGAGGTGCCAGCTAATTTTCCTGTAAAAACACAGGTTCTTCAGGATCCTGGGCTGTCCACTGGCACTGTCATAGCTGCTCTGTATCCAGTAACTTGAGCAAGTTACTGGCAAGAAAAGCATATGCTGTGGACCAGCAACTGAGACAAGGATTTGGAAAGGACACAGTGAGATGTCTTTACCAAATACACAATAACTATTCTCAATGACTAATAGCAACAGCTATTGAGGAAAGATTACATGATTGTGAAAAGCTTTGGACAAGGTGGAAACCAGCCTGTGGAGTTCAGTTGTCCTTGGTGGGTGCTAGGATCCCCTGGGTACAGCAGAACTAGTGTGTGCTCACAGCTCAGAGGGCCAGTGGCATCCTGGGCTGCATCAGAAGACCAGCAGGTCAAGGGAGGTGATTCTGCCCCTCAAGTCTACTCTTACGAGACTCCACCTGGAGTGCTGCGTCCAGCTCTGGGGTCCTCAGCCCAAGGAAGACATGAACCTCTTAGAGTGGATTCTGGGGAGGGCCACAAAGATAATCAGAGGGCAGGAGCACCTCTCTGACGAAGACAGGCTAAGAGATCTGGAGTTATTGAGCATGGAGAAGAGAAGACTGGGTAGACCTCATTGCAGCCTTCTAGTACCTGAAGAGGCCTTATAAAAAGGAGGAACTTTTTATACTGGCAGATAGTTACAGAACAAGGAGCAATGTTTTTAAACTGAAACAGGGCAGGTTTAGATTAGATTAGATATTAAGAAGAAATTCTTTACTCAGAGGATGATAAAGCACTGGAACAGGTTGCCCAGAGAAGTTGTGGATGCCCCATCTATGGATGTCCACACTGGATGGGGCTCTGACCAACCTGATCTAGTGAGTGGCATCTCTGCCCATGACAAGGGGGTTGGAAATAGATATTCTTTAAGGTCCCTTCTAACACAAACCATTCTATGACTCTGTGACTCTACTTGTTGCAATACCTTTAAGAACCCTCCTGACTTGGAGTAAGAATGATCCAAACTTTTATTCTCATTCTTTCTTCCCCATAGACTTGCCACTGCCGCCTCCTCCTCCACCCGGAGAGGAGACAAGTTTCTCCTCAAACTGTGCATTTCCACCACCCCCGCCACCCTTTGAAGAACCTTTTCCACCAGCCCCAGAAGAAGCTTTTCCTTCTCCTCCTTCTCCTCCTCCTCCTCCTCCACCAATGTTTGATGAAGGACCTGTGAGCACGGTACCTGCCCCACAGGTGAGTGAGGTTCAAAGGAAGTATGGTTTCTGTGATGGTCTGTCGGTTGTGACAGCTTCTTGCTACTCTCTGACCTCAGCAGCAGGAAGCCCTGAGATCTGGGAAAGCTGAAAATGCTACCACCCCATGGACCAGCATAGGTTAGGGTCAGCTCTCTGGGCTGCAGCTCTGCAGATGAAGGACCTAGGGTTCTCAGTGGACAGTGAGTTGAATGTGAGCCAGCAATGCGTCCTTGTGGCAATAAAGGCCAACTGCACTCTGGGCTGCACTTGTGAGAAAAGGGCAAGGACTGTGATTATTCCTCCCTTCTGTGCTAGTGAGGCTGCATCTTGGAGGACTGCATCCATTGGGTCTTTTTGGTATAACTCCAGTGGAATACTGAAGGAGATGCAATCCAGTAGAAGGTCGTAGCAGTCATTGGGGGTTGGAGTAGAAGAAGCGGCCAAGGGAGGGATCTAACTGCAGTCTGCAATATCTGAAGGAGGGCTGGAGAGAAGACAAGATTCTTCTTACTGGGGCACAGCAAGAGACAATGGACAGAAGTTATGGCAAGAGAAATTCCTCTTGGACAGAAGAAAACCCTGTTCTGCTCCAAGGGTGGCTCAACGCTGGCACAGAGGCCCAGAAAGACTGGGGAACCTGCATCCCTGGGAATGTTCGGGAATCATCTGGACAGGGCCCTGAGCAACTTGGTGTATCTTGGGAGTTAGCTGTGCTGTGAGCAGTGTGTTGAACTATAGACCTCCAGATGTCTTTTTCCACCTAAATCTGTCTGAGAACTTCTTTGGGCTGTGCATTTGCCCACTCTTTGTAGACCTTGGAGACTGTATCCTGTTCATCTTCACCAACTTGTTATCCACTCAAAGCAAGGAGCAAATCTGTACCACAGTCCAAAGTATCAAAATCTGTTATTGTAAGAGGATGCACTCATTTCTCTGGCTGTTCCTGTAACATGCTCTGCTCCCTTTTTCCTCATGGATGGTGGTATAGGTACGTGGCAAGATGAGCAGCATTGATCTTGAGATTGACTCACTGTCTGTAATGTTGGATGACATGGAGAAGAATGACCCCTTCAAATCCCGGGTGAGCTCTCCAGAATGTTGCAGGTGGAAGAAGAGATGACTAGTTTGCTGAACAGAGGTAGTGAGAAAGGTGCTACTGAAGATTAAAATGTCTGGATAAACTATAGCATGGAAGTATTCATGAAGGACCAGAAAGCATAGATTTTGCAACTTGTCAGGACTGCTAAATATGTAACAGTTGGTACTCCTAGCATTCTGGGTCTGGGATAGCTGCAGACTTACTGCTCTGGGTGGCATATTTTCTCTTCCACCTTGCTGATAACTGCCTGTTTTCCTTCTGCTGCTTCCCTTTACAGATAACTCCAGGATCCACAGGTTCTCTGGAGAAACCATTAGCCCCAAAAGCCCATGAGGAAATGCCATTTGCACCCAGAGATACTCCTCATTCCTTTCCTTCCAAGTTCACACCAAAGCCAAGTGGAAGCTCATCTTTCAAGCCCCCTGGAGTTGATTTGAACCCCACTCCAACCCCATGGGCAGCCCCACAGCAACGCAAGGAACCCCAAGCACCAGTCCCTCCACCCCCCTCTCTCCCTTCTGCTCAGCCTACCCCTAAATTCACCCCACCTTCTGTTGCTGGCTCTCCTATGTCTGTGTCCAAATCAGATGCCAGTGTTCCCATGGCTCCCTCAAACTCTACAAGATATCCTACCTCCCTTCAGACTCAGTTCACAGCCCCTTCACCTTCAGGTCCCTCCTCTCGACCACAGCCTCCCAATTTCACCTATGCCCAGCAGAGGGAAAGACCCCAAGTGCAGGTGAAGCCACGTCCAACAGAACAACCTGCTGCTGCAAAGGACATGGTAAGGGAAAGAGCTATGGATGTCTTCGGACAGGCACACTGGGAGTGAAATCAAAGGGTGTGAGGGCGGTTCTGCCACAGAGTAGGGTAGGCTGTTACCCATCTGAAAGAGAGATGTAAATATAGAGATAGTGATGAAGAGGGGATAGGACTTCATGTGAAGGTAGAAAGGAGCAAGCAGAGTGGATAGCAGATTGTTCCCTAAAGAGGGAGAGAGACGACCAGTAAAAGTGAGAGGAGTAGGTCTGTTAGGGACAGGGTGGGAAGGACTCTGTCTATGTGTGTCCTTTGGAATTGAATGTTTCTTCTTCCTGCAGCATAGACCCACAGGTTCCAGTGCGGATCCACCTAGAGGGAATTCCTGTCTGACCATGAAGGAGGTAGAGGAGCTAGAGAAGTTGACTCAGAAACTAATGAAGGATATGGAGCATCCGCCCCCCTCAGAGGCTGCTACTTCTGGTGTGTTCCCTCAGTGGACAGCAGTAGGACTAAGACTGCGGTGAGTTTTTATCTCTCCTAATCCCTTTCTTCTTCCATTGACAGAGCTCTGCGGCTTCTGCCGGAAGCCCCTATCACGAACTCAACCAGCCGTGAGGGCCCTGGACAGCCTCTTCCATGTGGAATGCTTCACCTGCTTCAAATGTGAGAAGCAACTGCAGGGGCAGCAGTTCTACAATGTGGATGAGAAGCCCTTCTGTGAGGACTGCTATGCTGTGAGTCACTGGAATAAAAGCCACTGGAGAGTGCTGAGCTTGCTGTGGTTGCTCTCTCTTGCTTTCCCTTCCTCCTTCTGTCGTGGCTCTCTGTGGCATAGCCTTGCCCAGGTGGTGGATTGGATTAATGTGTCTTACTTGTTTCCTTTGGGCTCAGGGGACCTTGGAAAAGTGCAGTGTCTGCAAACAGACCATAACAGATCGGATGCTGAAGGCTACTGGTAACTCATATCATCCCCAGTGCTTCACCTGCGTGATGTGCCATACCCCTCTTGAGGGGACCTCTTTTATTGTGGACCAGTCCAATCAGCCTCACTGTGTGGATGACTACCATAGGTATGGAGAGAGCACATGCATGTGGGGGTTGGGTTGCCCATGTCATCTGTTGGATGTGAAGTTAAAACTGTCAGCAATGCGCCCTGTAGCAGTTAAGGTCTCTTCCCACCTAAACTTCTTTGTGATTTATTATTCCCTTGTGGCTAATACTATTGAACAGCAGTGAGAAACCTGCCTTGAATGTCACCACAGTGGTCATGGTCTCCTCCGTGTTTTTGTGTGTTGCAGAAAGTATGCTCCACGCTGCTCAGTCTGTAGTGAGCCTATCATGCCAGAGCCTGGGAAGGATGAGACAGTGCGTGTGGTGGCATTGGAGAAGAATTTCCACATGAAATGTTACAAGTGTGAGGTAAGCCTGTTGGCCAACTCCTCCCATCTGTCCCATGCCCATCACCAGCAACTGCGTACCTTTTGTTATCTATCCTGACAAAATACTAAAGTTGTTTTGAATGAATCTGGAGCATTTTTGAAGCAGGTTCAGGAGAAAATTAGACATTTGCAAACCATGGGTCCATGAACAAGGACTATACAGGGTGGCTGTATTCTCCAACACCCCTAATGCAGCAATTGTGTATACCAGGGGAACATGCTGGGCTCACAGAAGTGGCTCACTTTCCCCTCAAAATAGCATCTCCCATTTGCACCATCAGAGAAAGAGCAGTAGGCTGTGAGCCATTATCCTGATACGGTGGGGCATTTCTTATGTCCTTGAAGGCAATCACCTTGCCATGGGCTGTTGTTGAGTTCCCTCCCTCTTCTTTCCCTGTTCAGGACTGTGGGAAGCCCTTGTCCATTGAAGCAGATGAGAATGGGTGCTTTCCACTGGATGGGCATGTGCTGTGTATCAAGTGTCACACCGTTCGTGCAAAAATGGCACGCTGAGGAGCTTGGAGTGGGCATATCCTTGAGACCCCCCTGCACTCATTACTCTTCCCCTCCCTGCCATTGTCCTACCCTTCTGCCTGACAAGGCAGATTGCTACCAATGGAGACTATGCCAGCACAGTTCTTTACTCATGTAGGATTCACTGCTCCTAGACTTCACTCTGCACACCCACCAAGAAAGGACCACTTCTGTTACTGTTTCCTGGCCCCAGTATATTCCAGGCTGGGGTCTATGATCAAGGTGAGTGCACAGTCGCTGTTCCCTCAAGATTCTGGAGGAGAAAGACCAGACCTCCACCACCGCCTGGTGGAAGTAGCAAGAACGACCTGGTGGCAGGTGCTGGGAAGGGCTGAGCATTCTGCAGTTCCGTGGAGCCAAGAATAATTATGGGAGTTTAGAAGGTGGAAGTCTACATCTCAGCACCACTTCTGTCTTCAGTTTTATTTTCTGTCTTGTGGCACGTCATTGTCAGGATGTCTTCCCCTGCTCCCTCCCTGACTCCTAGGTTAGTGTGTGGAGGCAGAACATCAAGGATCTGTTACTGTTGCTGGAAAAAGCTAACCTGCTATAGCTTTCCTGTTTTTAATGGATTTTACTGATTAACTGTCTTGTCGCCTTTTTGTTTTCCTTAGCCAGATTAAACTGGCAATATTTGAATTACTACTCTGTTCCTGAGTTTGAAAACATTTTTTTTGTTTTGTTTTTAAAAAATCCTTTTCCCTTCCCAAAATGAATCATTTCCCAGTGTGGTTTCTGGACAGCCAGGCTGGGCACCAGAGTAGCAAAGCAGTCCAAAGAATGCATGTTTACAAGTAAAGACTGTCATAAGGATGGGCAGCACACGGAGAGGAGACGTCTCTGTGCACGGATGAGGATTCAGCAGACTGAGGAACATTTCCCCATTCCAGTAGGGATTCTGTCACTGCTGTCAGTGAAAGCTGCAGTGTAATTGCAATGTACTGTCTGGCTCTAAGTGTTACTGCACTGAGCCCCATTTCTAGACTAGAAACTCTCAAACTGAACAAACCTTTTGAATAGCAACACTGTCCAACCACTGTTTGCATTCAATAAAATGTGTGTTTTTTTCCATTAACCTGTCTGCTGTGTTTGTTCAACTGCCCATGAAAATTGCTGTCTTTGGCAGTGGAGAATGTATAGCTGCTCTTCCACCTTGCCTCCAGAGATGAGGAGTCTGAACGTGGTGTTTTTCTCTCTGTGTCTTGGTCTCCTTTCCAGAGTGTTTAGTTTCCAATTTTTCTGTACCTGAAGAGTAGCTCTCATTTAAAGCAGTGGAAGACTGCATTTCAGTACAGCAAGATTGTAGTCTGCTTGATGTGTCACTGGGAGATGAATATTCCAGTCTGTTGCAAGTGGACTGTAATAAAAGTGGTCAATTAGCTTGCTTTGCCCTAACTATTGCTACTCTGAAAGTGTTTGTACTTGATGTTTATGGTTTTAAGCATGGTAGTGTAATGGTCACTGCAGGTGAAACTCCTTTGTGGTAAGCACCAATGTTTCTACACTTCAAAGATGTGAAACCTACTCTTAATCTCTTGCCAGTTTTTGGAAAATCTTTGATGACTTCTTGCAAATTGATCCAGTAAATGCTTTGAGGTTTTCTATAGCATGAGCAAAGAATAAACAAATTGTACCTTTGATTTTATTTTTTTTTTCCCTTACCTGACTTCTTGGTGGTTTGTAGACTTTGTTTTGAGAGGTTGTTTCTAGACTATATAAAATTGTATATAAATTATATATAAAATTTATTTATAAAAGCTCATGCCTACAACCACCAAGGAGTGTGAAGGAGAGAAACTGTGATGGGATGGAGAAGTGCTCTAACCTAGAGCTATCAGAGGATCATAGCTCTGGTGTCTGGGTAGGAAACCTGTCCAGTGGAGTCAATGGGAAGGACACTCTGGATCACCTTATGGATTAAGGGGAGATTAATCCTTCTGAGGGGCATGGGGTACAGGGAAAGAGCATTTTATGACTGTACAACACTTTGTTATGGGATGTCTAGGGGTGGGATCAAATGCAGGAAAAGGGAGTGATCAAGGACAGGAAGCACCATGGGAAAACTGAGGGGAAAAGGGCAAAGAAGGTGGTGTCTGCATGTACAGAGCATGCTTGTCTGGCCATGCCCTATGTGTCATCAGTGCAGTTTGTCCTGCCTTTGCAATAACTTTTTTTTTCCTGTGAATGGACTCTATTCCATGCATGTGGATCTAAGCACCAGCAGCTGGAAATACCTGAGTCCATGCATATTGAGTGGATGTGTATGCCCTTGTGTTACCACTAGCAAAATCAAGTCAGAGTAGCTGGTGAGTAGGGTAAGAGACTTGAGAGCCATGACATGGCATAGCTGTGAGTCTAGCTAGAAGCTGTAAAGATGTGTCTGAGAGTCAACTGCTAGAGCTTCCAGGGGATCTAAGCCAGCTACTCTTGGGTCTGAAACTCAGCTACTGGACCAGCTACAAGAGAACAGTTTGCATTTGTGTGTGAGGTGACTGGGAGACCAGGGAATCCTGGGGCCAGCTGCTGGGTAGAGCCAATGTCTAAGGCTAACTACTGGAGGGCTCCAGGGTGTGGGGGTGTGGGTGTGTGCATGTCTGAGTGCCCACCACTGAGCAGGGCTGCAGGCCTTCAGAATTTGCTTGTCCTGGTGCCAGCAACAGAGGAGACTAGCTCAAGCTCCAGGTCATGGAGCCAGCTACTGAATAGCTAGTCTTGGATGCTAGAGGGTTTCATAGTACATATGTATGCATTTCCCTCTAACAGGTTCATCCTGATCAGCCGGAGAAGGGAATAGGATCAGGCTGTTTGTGCTGTGCTTGCATGACTGCTGTGCTCTCTGCCTCAGGCCAGTCATGTGCACTGTGTGTGCTTTTATGTACATGTACATATTATATGCTTGTGTATTTTGTGTGCATGAGTACCTATTGGAAATACATGCTCAGGCTTGCTAGTGGCTGTAACCTGAGGACATGGAACTGAACAGCCTCTTCTCTATCAGGCCAGCTGATTCAGCAGGTTCTAACAATTAATGTTGGAAGGGACCTTCTTGCTTAGAGCAGGGTCAACTAGAGCAGGTTGCTCAGGAATGTACCCCTCCATATTTTAATACTTCTGAGGATGAGAACACAATCTCCCTGGGTAACCTGTTCTAGTGCTAACTACTTTCAGTACCTTTTTCTTACCTTCAAATGGAATTTACTGCATTCTGCTGCTCCTTTCAGTGGATACCACTGAGGTGTGTCTGGCTTCTTTTTCATTCCCTCTCATCAGGTATGATGATGAACTACCCAATCCTTCGCCTCTCGAGTCTGAACAGTACCAGATCTCTCCTTGTATGTCTGATTATCTAATCCCTTCAAAATCATAGTGGCCTTTCACTGCACTTGCTCCAGTAAGTCTTTGTCCTTCTTTGTGCTGAGGAGCCCAGAACTGGACATAACACTCCAGGTGTCTGATTGATGCTTGAATGAAGAGGAAGAATTGGCTCCTTCCAGTTACTGGTGATGCATTTGCTAATGTAGTCCAGATACTATTGTCTTCCTTTGCTACAAGGGTTCAGGCACAACCTGCTGTTTACTGTGACCTGACAAGTCCTTTCCTGCAAAGCTGCTTCCAGCCAGTCAGTCTCCAGCTTGTACTGGCGCATGGAGCTATTCTTCTCCTGTTGCAAGGCTCTGTTATTTCCCTTTGTTCAGCTTCCTGAATCTCCTCTCTTACCATTTTTCCCCTCTATTAAGGTCCCTCTGAATAAGGGCCCAGATAGCACAGCTATGTGATGTATCAACCTCCCACCTTTCTATCACCTGCAATGACAGGCCAAAGTTTACACATGCATGACATAAGCTTGTAATCTTGTGTCAGCCTTATAGGGCTTATGTGTTAGCCTGGGTGTCTGCCAGGTAGCAACTTATTATCTGTATTTCATATTAAAGACATCAATTACTAAGGCTGAACTTACTGAGATACTAATGATTCACAGTAAGAGCTTAGTTTGTCAGCTCTAGTTACAGTGACTCGAATAGCTGTAGTATGTGTATTCTGTGGTACCTTGTGTATATTCTGCTGCTTCTCATGTTGAACCTTCTTGCTTTAGGTTACAGTTCCTTTGCTCTTTGCTTCTTAACCCATCTGTCTATCTGTGGTTAAGCAAGTCTTTCCCAGGAGCAGGAGTGTTAACTTATAGCCATAAGAACTTGGAGCATTATACAATTATGGAAATGTTGATAGTTATCTCTAGCAAGTAACTGATTACTGAATGTGTAGCACTCGCCTTCACCAACCTGGACTTGAAAAATAAATCTTGAGGTAGCTACTCTTCCCAAATAGAAGAAAGTCTCAGGAACATCAGTAAGAATTTTTTTTTATCCCTGGACAGTCTATTCTGCAGAAGGAAGTACTACTCATGTATTTCATCAAACTACAGCAGTAGCTGCTAATCTTTCTAATGATTTAGGAATAATAACAGCAGTAAAAAGATGGATATTAGATGTGTATGTCTGTAACTGGGTTGAAAGAAAAAAATCTGAAGTGACCAGGTGCATAGGTATCCTTTAATCCTAATGCAACTGTACTTTCACATCAAGTCTGCAGTTAAATGGATAAAGACCATCAGCTGAAACAGCTAAACATGGATGTAAGGACCCTGCTGGAACTAATAATATGTATGCTAAAGGTCCCAATAATATTTGAAATAAGCCAAAGAACACCAACACAGCCTGCTCTGCCACAGATTTATTTACAAAATATTATTTACAGATATAAGTGTCTTGAGATCTGATAAATAATAACATTTCCTCCACAGAGAAGGAATAAGGCAGACCCCCTACACATTTTTCTGTTACAAATACCCTATCCAGCCAAACAAGACTATTCTCTCTTTTAAGAAGGGGCAGAGAAAAATGGATAACTAAAGGGGTTTCTGTTCATGGTATACGAAAAGGTATTAAGCCGTTTGGAGAGATGTAAATCTCCCCTCTGGAGTGTGCACGTGCAAAACAGCAACATGCTGAGGTGATGTTATCACACAAGTTACAGCAGGGTGTGCTGCTACTCCCAATTTGTCCTCTGAAGAAAGAAGTACACCACGGGTTGGTGTTCAAGGCAAGAACAGCTGAATTAAAAAATATATCCCTTACCAGCAGCCTTTTGAAAGGCTGAATAGTTTGTTCCTCTTGTAAAATAAGAAAGACAGAAGGCTGCTGAAGTGAGAAGGAATGTATGCCAGGGAGTGAATGAACCCAGTCTCTACCTGTCTGTATTCTTGTGCCTGTTCCCTGAATGTCCCAGGCTATAAATCTGAACCCTCATTTCCAATCCTCAAACATAATTCACCACTCCCAGCCCATTTTGTATTCCATGTGATACATGAGGGTCTGAAACTCCAGTATATGGACTACAGGGACTACTCAGTGCTGCACAAAATGGACTGTAGAAGACAGGGCTGAGAACAGTTTCTAAGACCAGTGCTCTGAAACATACTCATGGCTGCTGTAGAGCTAAAACAAGGGGGGACAGAAATGAGAGCAGGTGGTGTTGCCTCATGAGTTTTTTCAGTTCTGGTTGTTTTGCTTTGCTTGTCCCAGTCACTCATTTGGAAGCAATTGCCATAGGAATGATTCCAAGTGATATCTGGTAAGAATGGGCATTTTTCAAGCTTAAGAGCACAACAACTGATCACTCCTTAAATCCTTGGATGCTACACAGGATTCTCTTCTGGTGGCCTGGAAGTGACACTCCCATCTGTTTCAAATCCCTGGAGGAAATGGGAAAAGAAAGATAAAAATCAACTGCTGTTCTTATTCCTTGGGGATGAGGATGTGGGTAACAATTACTGAGCATTAGTTCAGAAAGCTTCCTTTCTCTCAGTGCCTCCTACTACACCTATCTTTACTCTAGAGGGAAGAAACTTCTAGATGTTCCTGCCCTTTCCTGGCATCTCTGCCCACCCAGTCAACTGACCTTTCCCACCTCATGACTAGGCCTGTGCTCCCAGTAAATCACGACTTGTTAAATCAGCTTGTGATATGGGCCATGTCTCAACCCTTTAGCATGTCTGTGCCTGCTCATTTGTTTTATGTAACTGCCTTGGTTGGAGCCGGCTGTACATCCCCAACCCTATGAGAGAACACAGCTGTGTCGGTAAAGCATCTGACCTGAGTCCTTCTAAGGAGCCAGAAAGATTTGCTCTATGACAGAACAGTGCCTAGCTGATGGAGGCAGGGGGATATCACTAGCCCATATGGGGTTCACAGCAAGAAAATTATCTTATTAAGTCCTACAAGGGAGGGGAGATGGTCAGCTAAGAGAACTGTTTTCCACCTATTGTTTCCCCTTGCTGTTTGTGTCTGATGTTAGTTCAGAGCAGCTCAGACCCCCGAAGAGCCTCAAGTATGGACAAGGACAGTTAGGGAATTAGACTCACAGTGTGGGCTGATCCCAATTCTGGACTGGTTCTTCCCACTTAGGGCAAGAAGCCAGTCCACTTCCATGTAACTACATAGAGAAGGATGGAGAGATGCCTTCCAAGCAAATCTCAGTGCCTATTTAGATAGCACAGAGGCAGGCACAGCTATTTGCATCACAGCCTGAGGTGCCTCGTGGGTGGCCTGTGCTTACTCAGCAGTGAGCTCCAGAATGGACTCCATGGTGTCCAAGCCAGCAGTGCGAAAGTTGGAGATGTAGCGCTTCATACGAATGGATTCCAGCCATTCAGGGATGGAGCGGTAGGGTATTCCATCAGATCCACTGCAGCTGGGGAGACGGAGCGTTACCCTAGAGACAAATAAAACCTTCATTAGCCAAGAAACTACCTTAAGTGGCCAGCACTATGAGACAGCAGCCAGAGAGCAAGCAAGCACCCTCTGACAGGGCTAGGCCAACTATCTGCTCTCTGCACAGTAAGGTCAGACCAGGCCACTGGCTATCTCTCTGTCACCAGGAGAGAGAGATGACTACTTACTATCTTCTGCACACAGAGCACGCAAGGTACCTCTTGCCAGTCTGCATTGCTAGCACTGCCTCTCCTCCTGCTGGGGACGGGGAGGTGAAAATCTCCCAGTTAACCTCTCCTCCTCCAGTGACAGCCTGCTTACCTGGGATCAAAGTCTGCAACAGGCCGGAGGAGCTGGGGACTTGAGATGAAATGTTGCAGCTGTGCCCGGATTTCCTGAAAATGAGGCCTCCTCATCCGATCATGTGACCAGCAGCTCTTCATGAGTTCATAGAGGATAGATGGACAGTCCACAGGTGGGGGGAGCCGGTATCCATCCTCTAAGCTTTTCATCACCTGCACAGAGGACAGAGAGAAATCTGGCCAAGAGCAGAGAGTGCGGAAGAGGAGCCAGAAATCTCTGTGGGGCTAAGAGCAGGCCATTCACTGTTTTGCACAGTCTGAGATGGGTTGAAACAGATTACATGTGTATGACACAGGGTTTGGGCAGCACAGCACAAGATCAGGACACTTAAGGGATGTTAAAAAGCAAAGTGGCATGTGCACATACTTTCAATCCTTTACTAGCTTAGCTCCCCTTTGCCACTCAGGACATTTGTTCATGAGAAGTAAGGACCAAATGATCCTGGTGCAGACATGGTGTGAAAAAGGGAAACAGATTCTGAGGAACAATTTCAACAGCATGTGCTGACCTTACAGATGTGCTGAGCCTAGAATAAGACCAGACACAATACTTGAGAGCCAGAGGAAGAAGAAGATGAAACAAACAGAGAATTCTCCAGATACAAAGCCATAGCTGATTTATCCACTCTTAAATTTGGCTCATTGCTGTTGAACATTTTTTACCTTTAACTTGGTTGTATTGATTTCTAGCAGGGAGGGAGACATAGTTATGTGTCCTAAAGAATATCAAGACTGGAGGTGGAGAGGGATCTACAAACGTTGGGCCTACATGCCTTGTTTATTTTTTTAAATCAGCCCTTGAGCTCAGTGTCTTGTTACCTCTTGGTTGGTCATGTGCCCATATGGCTTGTCACCAAATGACAGCACCTCCCACATGACAATTCCAAAGCTCCAAACATCACTGGCTGAGGTGAAAATCCGATGAGCAATGGCCTCTGGAGCTGTCCATCGGATGGGAATCTTACCACCCTGTGAAAGAGCAGAGACATAGCGTATCCAGCACGTATCATTAAGTTGTATTTCTCCAGTGCTTTCATGCAAACACCTTACAAAGTGGTTTAGAGTCTGGGCCTACTTCACTTGAAGTGACATGTAACCACCCCGGGGAAATTTCTCAAAAGGACAGAAATATTCTTGGAAAGTAAACAAGTTTAAGCCCTTTGTTCAGCTGAACACTACACAAAATCACTACTGTTGGAGTAAGAGCCTGACACCATGCACAGCCCTACTTTGAAGGGCATCATGCATTAGAATCGCTGGAACTGTCATTGAAAGACACAGAGATGTTTCTAGTCCAAACCCTGATCACAGCAAGGCTATTTTCAAAGCTAGATTTAGTAATTGAGTCCAAGAGATCAGACCTCTTACTTTGCTTCTCATTTTAAAACCACAGTCCCTCTGAACTTCTTAGCAAAGTCAGCATAGACTCCAGAAAGAAAAGTACCACCTTCTGAATCATCCACACTGTGACTTGCAGTTTTACTATGGGTTTTCCTCAGATACTACGGTTAATTTATAATACAAGACTGAAAGATTGTTTTTGCATTACCTTGGTTTCATAGGTTCCCTCTGCATCATTCTCCAATATTCGTGAGAGACCGAAGTCAGACACCTTGCACTGAAGACTGCGTGTTACCAGGATATTGCGAGCAGCCAGATCCCGGTGCACATAATTGTGTTCTGAGAGGTAGGTCATGCCAGAGGCTATTCCCTGCAGCATACTCACAAGCTGCACAGGGCTAAATTTTTCCTCATTCTCCTGCATGGAAGAAGAAGTCAGAGAAGGTCACAGTCAAGTGACATCAATCTGCTTGGCTTCTAGTCACTGACATTATCAACTTACAAAAGTGGGCATTGGTGAGCAAGCAAAAAGGCAATGCTGCAGCCCAAAGGCCCCAACAGATTCTCCCTAAGGGACTGGTGGTGGTCTCCAGAGTCATCATTAGGCACCTGCACTTCAACTACCAAGGACAGCACTCTGGTCACTGAGCAAACTGGATGGAATCACGCTTCAGCTGCTGAGACTGGAAGTGTCCATAAGCAAAAGTAAGTGGATGTCTGGATCTTATTTCTAGTCTTATTTTAGGGCCCTAAATCCAGGTCAAGTGCAAATTCTGGCAGTACACAAGCCTATTACAGATTGGAGTTTCTTACCCGGAGGAAGGTATCCAGCGCTCCGTTCTCCATATACTCAGTGATGATCATCATTGGCCTCCCTTGAGAAAGACAAGAAGTGTCAGCCTTTTTGAAATTCTCCTACTCTTGCCTTTCAATGCTCTCCATATTGCCCCAACACAGAGAATCATGTCCAACCCCAGCTAACACCCCCACTCCACTGGCACAGCGGCTGCCCCTTCTCCTTAGACATCTCCTAATGATCTTGTACTATTCCTTGTGTCACATATAACCTTGCAGCATCCCTTACACTATCCCAACTTCTCATCTACTCACCAACCCAAGAAAATCTCTCCTAACACTGCCTCAGGACTCTGTTGGAAATCCATACCACTTCTCTCTTCCTCATTTTCTGCCATATGATAACATGACAATGCCTGTCTTCTCCCAGCACAGCCTCTCTGACAGCAAATTCTCTAAGAAAGGCATGAGAAATGTGCCAGGTTCTGCTCTCATTTCAGGACCCTCTCCCATACACTCTTACTTACTTTTGGTGACAACTCCTTCCAGACGCACAATGTTTGGGTGATTGAATTGCCCCATAATTGTCGCTTCACGCAGGAAGTTCCACCACTGTGAGTCTGAATATGTTGACTTCAGAGTCTTGATGGCAACCACAATACGTTCTTTCCCTGGGAGCCGCAGGGACCCACGATAGACCTCCCCAAACTCTCCTGAGGACAACCGGAGGCAAAAGGTCACAGACGAACTCAGGAATAGGCAGCAAAACAACAGTGTGAGGAAACTGAAAGATGGGGAGAGCAACAAGTAACTCACCCTCTCCAATCACATTCTCCATAGTGACACAAGAGATATCCAGTTCCTTAGTGAACTCCAGCACCCCTCTGCTGGGGTCATCATATGGTTGCAGGTCTACATATGGTTTCAACCAGACCTTCTCTATGGTAAAGGGAAACAAAAGAAAAAATGAACCTGTCAACTCTTTGGACAACACTCGTAAGGCAAAACTACAAAAGCAGAAGTGAATCCAGGGGATTCTGACAATGGCAGCAAACAAATCTACCAAGTACACAGCAAAGAGCAGAACTGTTGTGGGAAGAGGGAAATTACATGAGAAAAGCCATGCTCGTATCTGGTTTGAAACTAATGTTTCTTTTCATTTCTTCCAAATCATTCCAGGCTTCCCCCTGGTTTTACTATCCCTTTGAAGCTCACCTCGATCAAAGCCTGAAGTATTGTAATCTGGCCGTGCATGTCTCTGACGAGTCCTCCTAGTCATGAAAGAAGCAGTCATGAAAATAAAATGGTCAGCAGATAGCACAGAGAAAAGCAACACTTCCAGGGTGTCTTGGACAGAGTTCAGAGTAGCACAGAGCAAAGTGAAACCAGACACTGCACCTACTTGGAAAAGTACAGCTGCCAATAAAATGTGATGCTTCATTTACGTTTAGAAAGGGAGCTGTGTTTCCGTATAGGTAGTTTTGTGCTGAGATACAGATGAATTTTATGTTTTCTGTACACTTTCAGTGCAATATCTGATCTTCTTAAAATCAAGCAATAGCAGCCTTATAGACATTGAGAAAGGAAGTAGAATTTTGTATCTGGATAGAGTACCACTACAATAATGGTATATGGAAAATGGTTTGAAAAGTCTGGATACATGTATTACCACTTTATGGGTCCGTAGCTATAGAAATGATTGCACCATAACAATGTTTTTATTCCTCTGTCATGGTAACAGTATGATAGTGCCAGATTGCAAAAAAACTGAGAAATCACCACATTTTCCTCTGTTCCAAGCAGCAATCCATATCTTACAGACATCAATCCCTCCAATCCTGCTATTCAAAATTACTTACTGAGACCCTTTCCATCTTGCTGCAGCACACTGGTCTTTTTCTTTTCTGACCTCAACATCCCATGAGAAATCAGGGCTTCCCTTTCTCAAGCTCCCATAGCTCAGCTGTTCCCACATCTATAACATTTTCAATACCAAAAATCAATACTTACTTTCGCCGAACGATGAGAAATCCCAGAAGCAGCCCAATAAATAGTAGAATTCCAAAGATAATAGAGACTATGACTCCACCAGACAGAGCTCCCGTGTCTGCAGGAACAAAGACAAAGGCCATATCATTTAAGAGACCAAGTTCTATTTGTCTGGAATGTAGCAACCAGCTTCTACCAGTTAATGGCATTAGGTAAGTTGCAGCCATTCATCTTCCAGGCAGCAGAGCCACCACATTTGAGTCCTACCATACTGTTATTCATGTGCATGGAGCACCTTCTGGTGGTTATTTGGTTGACTCTTAACTACAGTCTTGGTCTTCTAAGTCAAGTAATTCATCCCTATGCCAGATTTTCTACATAAATTCCATGACACTTTTAAAAGTGAAGAACAGCTGTTCCTTCACTCCCACTCCTCCCCAACACTCCTTTCAGATCAGACCCTTCTTCCCGCTCAGTAGCTGATTTAGGCCATGACAGAGCAAAGACATGATTTTCCCCAACAGTCTAACTTGACTCTCTTCTTTTTTATGACATTAATTACACCCTCCCCTCACATCAATATCTGGGGCTGGTCCTTTGCCTCATTACTCTGACAGAAGCCTCTGTCTGCTTAGGACTTCTGAAACAAGCAAGTATTGACTTACAAACTTGCAGTCTAACATCATATTCCTGCTTTCTCAAAACTGAGCATCAAGTGGTTTCATTTTGTGATTGGATAGCATTCAGATAGCACTCACATAACACAGGTTGTCTCCTTCCATTTAGGTTCTCAAGCTAAAGTCAGCCATTTCCATACAGTATATTTTAATTAATCAGAAAAAATCCTAAATTACCTCTGTTGGTGTTTTTAAATCTTATTTCCTATAACTTTAAAAAATATTTTAAAAACTTAAATATACATTACTGAAAAGTATTCATATCCATGTCTAATGAGAATCTATATTTTTTTATATTTTCCCTAAAGAGATTTAGGAAAACATCCAGAAGAAAGAAAATCCCTAAACAATTTTTGTCAATAAATGGGCAGATTTTAAAGCAAGGAAGAGATGATGCAGAGAACTGTGTGTGGAAGTGCTTCCTAACATCTAGTCCAAAGGTCAGCATCTGTAAAGCTTAATTGACACTTCTTATTTTTGATCAATCTGATGCTGACTCATCTCACTAAAATAATCAAAAATCACCAGCTTAGTTAAGCAGAAATCAAGAGGCAGAGCTAATGTTCTTGGTTTGTTAAAATTAAAAACTCCAGATTTGAAAGATGAAATAGTATCTTTAATTACTAATATTACTTTTATTTTATTATTTTATTATTAAGCTTTTAGATACATAGCACTTCTGCAGGAAACTCAGGGATCTAAATTCTCAAATTCAGACTTAAATTAAAAAAACTCTCCTTGCAAATCCTGTCCCGCTAATATCCCTAGGCCATTACAGCTAAACAATGCTTCTAGTATTACCAAAGAAGAACTCTCACCAAATGAAACCTTGCAGGTTCTTCTTTTTAAACCCTTTCATAGTCAAAATACCTATGTCTTGACATGATGAAATGATCAACTTTTATTTGAAATAAAGCATAATCTTGATTAAAGTATTTTCTAACATATTCTTTCATAATGAAACAATTGTACATGCTAACTTACATATTTTCCACAAAGTCTTTTTAGGACATTATGATATTGGTCAAAGATAATTTATGTTATCATCATTTGGCACTGTGACTTGATGAAAATTTTGCCAAAAGCTCCTGGTGCCAAAAAGAGCCCAATCTTTATATTCCACTCATGGTATCACAACTCCTTATCAGCTTTTACATTGTTAATTTAACTATTTATTCACATTAAGGTATGCTTTTGCTTTCTTCCTTATTTCAGTACAATAAAACTAGCCTTTCAAATGCATCCCTTCAATGCATGTATTTCTAAAATTATCTATAGGGTCAACAGGATAATCTCTGTGAATTTGGGAAATGAAGAGAGAGCAAACTCCATCATAGCAAACTTTTGACAAAAGGGAAGCCTTTGGGTGACACAGGGAAAGAGGAGGTTAGATGTAAGACCTATATAAGGTGTTCTTTGATATAAGAGAAAGGTCTTGTGGCCTCAATAGCTTGGCATTCTACACATGGCGCTTTGGCTGAGAACTTTTTTCAGTGGCATATACCATCTTTTGGGGTAGAGCTACATTCAGGAGCTGGACTACATACAGTGGAGCTGATAAAGCTGAAAAAAACCAGAACTCAGTCCTCTGAGTTCTCCTTTTCACTAGTAACTGGCACACAAAAGGAGGCATGTGGTAATCATTTGACTAACATTCAAACTTACAACCCTTAGCCAGAATCAAAATGTCTTTCAGGAGAACTAGATAAAGAGATGGTTAACTATTGTGCCAGTACAACACACTAACCTGAGACTGATCAGGTCTGAATGGGCAAGTACAAGTGAATTTTATATGACAGCAAGGAAACAGTAAAATGCCTTTTGTGTCTACAAAGCAACAGGCTTGGCCTTCATGACAAGGAATTCAGGACTGTGGCGTCTGTGCCTTACAGCCAGCAGAACACAAGAAGAGATCTGTGTATTATGTGAATATACAGTCTGATGGAGAAGTGAGTTCTCCCAAATGAGATACCAGTGCTTGTTCTCTACCTGGTGGAAGAGTGCGGAATTCCTGCTCTGGGGAGTAGGGCCCAGGCCCGAGGGGTGTAATGGATCTCACACGAAGCAGGTAGGCTGTGTCTGGCTGCAGGTCTCTCAGAGTGACATTTGGCTCAAGAAGGTGCTTCACTGTGTAACGTGCCTCCTCTCCCTGCAGAATTGAAACAGGGTCAAGTAACGAATACACATTGAACAAGAGAACATTTCCACCCCTTTGAGTGGAAGGGGGAAGGACAAATAAGGCAGGCCTTACTTTCTCAAAGAACATGACCTCATACTCCACTGAGGTCCGGCTGCGTTGCCGTGGGGCAAGCCAAGAAACAGAAAGACTACTGTCATCTCTTTGAGTCAGGATAAACTGGGATACTGTCACCGGAGCTGCAGGGGAGAGAACAGAGAACATAAGGAAGAAATACAAACAAAATGCAAAGTAGGTCCTCTCTCTTTGAGAGAAGCTCTCTCTTTCCTTCTCTGATCATACCATGCAACTGGAACTGACTCTCATTGCCACTGCCACTCCCTCATCCTTCTCTTCTGTGGTGAAAAGGAAATGAGGTCTCCGGTCATAATTAATTGCTTTCCGTGAATAGTATGCTTCTGCCCCAACAGTGGAAGCATAACTTTGTTTGGCCCTCAAAACAAAATCAGTGTTCCAAGAAATTACATTTAATCCAGGACTACACTGAAAACATTCAATTTGAAATAAAAACGTTAGGATTTTATGCCCTTACAGCAGCAGCAGGACAACTATCCTATGTGATGATTTATGAATGCAGCTCAACTGCATAAGGGTACAGTGAAACTCAATGCTCAAAATCTCTCAGCTGACTGCACATGCAGTTCATGAATAAAAAGATAATTCTCAAGAGTCTGCAAAGACTGAAGAGTTAAGCCTGGTTCTCTCCTTGCCCTTCAACATCACAGGAAGTGATGAGGCAAACCAAAAGTAGCTCCACTTTTCTGGATCAGAGTTGTGCTGCCCCCGCACAGCGTCAGGAAGAGAAGTCATATTTTGCCACTAAATTAGAACCTGGGGAATGTACCAAGTGCTGCTGAGCACTGTGATGTCACTTTTCTATAATCATGTTTCACAGCAGTCAGGACAGCCAAACTAGCCAGCTTGAAGATAAACTACAGAAATGTGTCAAGAACTGGAATGTTTTTAACATCCTCATCTCTCCATGCTTTCAAAACTTTTTTTTCAATTACAGCAAGGTTTTTGTTGTGTTTGGTTTTTTGCAATATGTGAGTCATGGGAAATATTTCATGACACAGTCCTTGGTCTTCCTGTCACACAGGTAACAATACTTAGGCTGGACTACACCACTTGTTTGACAGGGAGGGTTTTGTCATCCTCACATCTGTTAAGTTCTTGGTGGATTCAGAACTCTTGGTGGGTAATGATTACTGCTACTTCGATTTGCATGAAACATGGCTAATAGATCTTACATGCCAGAGGCACTTCAGAATCCTTATCATACCAAACCAACACGTGGCAGACAGAAGGAGAACATGGAAATAGCTTAAATATTCACAGAGATTCCTCTTCCTGTTCGTGATGAGTAGGAAGAGCTTCTCTCTGCTTCTGCTAACCTGCATGTCCAACTGAGACCCAGACAGCTGGAGCAGTTCTCTGTGGAGCAGGTCCCATTCCTGAGACACCATTATGGGCTTCCACAGCAAATGTGTAGTTGGTGTAAGCTTCTAGGCCGTCCACGTCCACAGCAGGTTTTGTGAGACCAGAAGCACTGGGGGAGAACACCACACCAGCCTCACACGGCTCACATGACAGGAAATGGCAGCGCTGACAGAAGACTGTGTAGGTCAGGTCCTTCCGCCCACCGTGGTCGCTGGGTGGCTGCCACCACAGACTCAGCTGTGTGCCAATAAGGGAGAAGCTGACATTGCGGGGAGCTGAGGGGGGGCCTACAAGAATCATGAAAGTGTTAGATCCAGCTGTTTATACACAAAGTACTATGGCAGTTTCATACCTGCTGATGCACTTCAAATGCAGCCCTCTGTCCCCCCCCAGCCTCTCCCTCTCTGATCTGTCATCCCCATTTCCTGACCTTTTGTTTCCTCCAATATCCTTGTTCATGGAATCATAAAACGTTTTGGGTTGGAATGAACCTTAAAGATCACCTAGTTCCAACCCCCTGCCACAGGCAGGGGCACCTTCTATTTGACCAGGTTGCTCAAAGGCCCATTCAGCCTGGCCTTGAACACTTCCAGGGATGGGGCATCCACAACTTCTCTGGGCAACCTGCTGCAGTGCCTCACCATCATCACTGTAAAAAATTTCTTCCATATGTCCCATCCAGATCTACCCTCTTTCAGTTTAAAACCATTGTCCCTTGTCCTGTCACTACAGGCCTTGCTAAAAAGTCTTTCTTCATCTTTCTCACATGCCCCACTTAAGAGGTGAAAGGCCACAATAAGATCTCCCCAGAGCCTTCTCTTCTCAGACTGAAGAAACCCAGCTCTCTCAGCTGTTCCTCATAAAAGAGGTGTTCCACCCTTACAGTCATTTTCATAGCGCTCCCCTGGACCTGATCCAACAAATCCCTGCCTCTCTTGTACTGGGGGCCCCAGAGCTGTATGTAGCCCTCCGTAGCCCTCTTGAGGGTCTCTCAAGAGCAGAGTGGAGGGAGAGAATTAGCTCTCTCAATGCTGCTTTTGATGCAGCCCAGAATACAGTTGGCTTTCTGGACTGCAAGAGCACATGGCCAACTCATGCCCAATTTTTCACCCACCAGTACCCTTAAGTTCCTCTCTGTGGTGTTGCTCTCAATAGGTTCATCCCCCAGTCTGTATAGATATTCTTCCTTCTTTCTATCTGCAACTCACGTGTGCAAGCAATGTTCTGGCCCTCTGAAGGTGCTCGGTAGAAGCCTGCATTGCAGGAACAAGATGTAGCCCCGGAATCGTTGGACATGCTGTTGGGGGGACACTTCAGACAGTGCTTAGTCTCCAAGGAATGACGGTAGAATCCTCGCTGGCAGGCTGTGAAAAGACAAACAAGTCAATGTAAGATAATCAATAAACCACGATCAACAAGAAAACACCTGGCAGTTTTGTTCAGCTTCTTGAACACTCCTTTACCTGCTTGCTTTTTTTCCATTTTCTTAGTTCACAGAAATATTTATGTTGAGAGGAACCCCTGGCAATCACCTAGACCAATCATTTCAGAGCAGATAGGGAGGAGATGCAAACTCAAGGTTATGACAGGACTTGCAGACTGAAGAAAGGAGATCTCATTCCTCACAGATGCTGTATGGATAGGGAATCCGGTCAACCTCAGAAACTATTTCCAACAAAAACCCAGACTGGTCTGCACCCTGCAATTCAAGATTTTCACACTATAAATAAGAGCTGTGAATAGTAGCCCCAAATTCTTGTACTCCTCAGAGTCCTCTGCTTCCCAACTTCATGTGGGATAGCCAGTGGGATTTTTAGGGGGAGCATCTTTGCTGATTTCAAGTGTTTTACCAGAGAAACACTCAGCAGGGCCCTGGGGAATATCAAGGTAACTATCAGTTCAACTGGCAGCACTGAGCGTAACTGGCTGTGGGTCCAACAGAGACTGCAAGAGAATAGGCATCACATGGTTTCTATTTCCAGTCCTACAAAAATAATCAGCCACGTTCTTTAAGTATAACATCTGACAATCTGTCTTTGCTCTGTTACTATTAGCTTGATCTACAGAAGCACTGGTCAGTTTACCAGTTATCTCAAGGTCAATGCTTCACATCTATAGCTGTGTAGCAAGGAGAAAATCAGTGAGGGAGGTTGAATGGTTTACCACCCTGTGCTAAACGAATCTATCAAATGTTCTTAAACTAAAGAAACTACCAACTTATTGCTAATCAGATGGTTGAAGAATGCATACACTAATTTTCTGTCACAGCTACCACCTTGCATTTAACTTGAACATTGAGGGAATGACCCTTTTCCTATTGCACTATAAAAGCAACAATGTCCTGAATAATCCCTCAGGAGATCCCAACAGAGAAAACCATCTGTTCAGGAGCCTGACACAAATGGCTTACTGTGGTGGAGCATAGCATAGGAAGTGATCCTTTATCTAGAAGACAAGAAAACAATTTAGCCATTCCTACTGTGTGACACAGAGGAACATCTGAGATACCCTAAAAACTTTCCACTAACAAAGGCCAAACAAGACTACTCATTATTAGTCTGCAGCAGTGACGCCTAAAGAGCACAGAAAGGAGAAATAATCACAATAAGTAGGAGCAACCACCACCTTATGATTTGGGGAAATAACAGAACCAATTGGGAAAGCCTATCATTCTGAGACACAATCATGCAACTATAGAGTCAATGATAGCAGAAGCCATTGAAAAGAATTAAAACGCTCAAGCATTGATGGTCACCAGCCCAAAGAGGTCACCAGCCATTTATATTCCAGACCAAATCAACTCCTTGATAAATAGGCAATAAAAGTTACTTTCATCTCCAGGGTGCTCACAACTGAGAACAGTTCTACATGCTGGAGTGAAGATGAAAGCTTTGAAGCCCCTTGCCCCTTTGCTGCAGCGTAAGATTTCAAAATTCCTGATATTGGATCAGTTTGGGTCAGGAGAGCTTTGACAGCAACAAGAAAAACAAAGGAAACACAGACCCACAGACTTGTATAACACAGAGGTTCTGATGTTGCCTGTATAATACTATCTGCCATAAATTTGAGACAATATACATAGCCTCATTATCAGGCTGAGATTGTCTGCAAGTAAATTATGGAAGTTTGGGGTTGGGGACCTTTGCAAGAATCAAGGAATCACAGAATAAATTAGAATTGGACTCTGAGATCATTGAGTCCAACCTATAACCAAACACCACCATGTCAAATAGACCGTGGCACTAAGTGCTACATCCAGTCTTGCCTTAAACACCTCCTGGGATGGTGATTCCACCACTTCCCTGGGCAGTCAGTTCTAATGTCTAATCATCCTTTCTGTGAAGAAATTCTTCCTAAGTCCATCCTAAACCAACCTTGGTGCAGCTTAAGACAATGTCCTCTCTTCCTGTCACTCGCTGCCTGCAAGAACAGGCTGACCCCCTCCTGGCTACAACCTCCAGGTAGTTGTAGTGAGTGATAAGGTCACCCGTGACCCTCCTCTTCTCCAGGCTAAACAAACCCAGCTCCCACAGCTGCTCCGCATAAGACTGCTGCTCCAGAACAGTTAACTCCGACCCCAGGAGAGCCTCTGTTCCTCCAGGCCTAAGCTCCGGTGTCACTCCAACCCACATCTGCTGTACCTCGCGGTGCTGCCGAGTCCCTTCAAGCAGGGAGAGCTGCCTTGCAGGGAGACAACACCCTGGCGGGGAAAGGGAGCTGCACGAGGGACTCCGGGCGTAGGGGCAAACCCCGGCCGGACCGGGTCACATCACCTGCGGCGGTGTCCACACCAGTGAACTAAAGCGGGGCGGGCAGTGCGGGGACACCGGGTGGTGGCTCGGGGCGCAGCCGGCCGGGCCGCCGGGCCCCGCTCGCGGTGCCGGCAGTGTCCGGCAGGGGGCGGCAGCGGCCCGGCCCGGCGCCTGCCCGGGACCGCCCGGCGGGCCGGCCGTGCGGGCGGCACAGCCCGGGGGCCGGGCCTGCCCGGGATCCCGGCTCCCACCGCCCTTCCCTGGGGGCCCCGGGCAGAATTAGGTGGGCGGCTGCCCGCGGCTGCCCCAGGAGCGCGCCTGCCGGGGGAGGGAGACGCGCAGCCGGCAGTCTCGGCTCCCGCCCAACCCCTCTGGCCCCCGGTTTCCCCAGTCCCTGGGCACCCGCTCCAGGCGACATGATGGGAAAAACAAGCCTGGAAAAGGGCCTGCTCACCGGGCACCAGAGGGCAGAGAGGATGGCTGGGGCGCTCCCTTCATTCCTTATTCCTCGGGAGTCTGAGTGCCAGCCAGCGCCGGGCAGCCTGCAGACACCAGCCCTGAGCTGACAGGGAGCTCGGCTCACCTGTCACCCTGCAGAGCCCATCAAGGAGCCAGAACACAGGCTGGGGCACAGCCAGCCAGCCTCCGTGTTCGCCGTAAATTACGTACTTGAGGAAGTTAAGCACGAGCTGTGGGTTTATCAACAGCAAAGTCTGAAACATTGTGAGAGGCTTGAGATGTAATGCTCTGGGCAGGCAGTTTTTCTGGGACCATAGGATGGCTGAGCCATTCTGTACCCAGGAGTTTTGTATGGCTGGGAATTCACCAAGAGCTCGAGTGAGCTAGTTAAGAACCTCAGCCTCTGGCTTTCTGTTGTCTTTTGTCCTGTAGCAGAGGTCAGGTTCTTTTCCCTGTTTAGAGGCAATGGTTCAGCCTTCTTTTTTGTTTTTGGTTCCTACTTAAGGCAAAACTCAGATGACACTGCCAGAAGGTCTTCCCTCCTGTCCCACTTTACATGTCTGAAGAAGTCCTTCCATGTTCTGAGGACAAAGTAAAAGCTGTGATCTCAGTCTTTATCCTGACCTGGATTGCTCCCAGTCCATTGCACAATGCCTGGTCTTTTCTGCTGAGGGAGAGAACCCCAAGATATGCCCCAGCAGACAACCTACATTCACCTTCTCCTCTGATCCTCCAAGACAACACTGCTCTGGTCATGAAGTACCTCTCCCCTACTGCTGCTAGGTTCTCCTCTTTTCCCTTCCTCCCCCGGGAGACCCCCCCCAGTCCCTGCTAATCGTACAAAAGATACTTCTGGCTGCAGCTGTACTTGGGCGGAGTGGGATGAAAGCACAGATGTAGAATGAACCTGTGCTGTGATAGCAGTCAAGGCTTGTCCAGACATGACAGCTTCCCTGCCCCTTCCCAGATGAGTGCTCTCAGGAGGGCGGGGAGAGCTCTGTAGCACCTAAGTGGAAAAACTGGCTGGGCTGTGCAGAGAGGGGATTGCTGGAGGAAGGCAAGGATTTTGTGCTTCAACCTTCACCAGCTCCCCAAGCGAAATGAGCAGTAAGAAGTGGGGATTCATAGAGTCACCAGCTCCTTGTAGCAGAACAAAGCAGAGACACGGAGCACCTGCTGAACCTGAGACCAGTGCATGGATTCCTTTTTCTATACACCTTAACCTTGTGCCATAGAACTCTGACAACAAGAGCAGAGTTGTGCTTTTGCCTCCATTTCTGCAGTAGTACATACCTCCAAAACAACACACATATCCTCTCCCATGACAAACAAACAAAGTTGCCTTAAGAAGCTGAATCTTGTCCCCTCAGTGGCCAAGGGAGAGCCCTGTGCTGCCTGCTTCAACAACCCTTGCTCGCTGGGACTCCAGCACCCTGGTGACTCTTTTACTTGCTATAATTGCTCTTCCTCAGAAGAGCAGGCACGACGATATTGTGCAATGTGTTTTACATGATTTCCCATGGCAGAAAAGCCATCCCAGTCCAAGAAGAAGGAGAGACAGAGGAGAAACCTGTCCCCTCTGTCTCTCAGCTTTCTAGTTACGGGACAAATACCCTGTTCTGGGCGTCTAACCCATCTGCCCTGGGAGAACAAGGCTTCTGTTTAAGGGTTGAGAACCAGTTGTTGAGTGAGTCAGTGTCAATCACATAGTTACAGCTCGCAGAAACTAGCTGCAGAGCTGAAAGTTCCTGGATGAAGCCCAAGAGGGAGTGGAGAGGTGTGTGCAAGTCTTACACCTGACACATAAGGAGAAAAATCACAATTGAAAAAGAGAAGCTAAGGAGGGGAGGAAAGGTATGATACACCTGGCAGGCACAGAGGGTGGGCAAGAGAGATAGACCACACTAACTGCCCTGATCCCACTCTGTGCTTACAGATACTCTCATCTCTAGCTCTCTGGATCCTCTCCCATGGCCTACAGCTAGTGTCTGCATACTCACCTACGCAGCTCCCATCGACTTCCTCAAACCCCACAGCACAAAGGCATCGGCCCACTGGTACCAGCCACTCCCCATCGGTGCTGCAGTGCATCCTGGGGGGAGAGCCCACTTCTTCAGCTGCATACTCCACGCAGACCCCAGGCACTTCTGTCAGCCCCTCTGAACCTGCTAGTGTTTCTGGAAAGCGAGCCAGGCCCCGCACTGCCTCTGGGCAAGTCTTGTAATACACTCGGACAGACACCATTGCTACGCAAGCTCCAGAGTTCTGGAAAGCCAAGTAGAAGCCCCGGCGAGAGAGCTTCCCAATGGGGCACACTTCTGTGTTCAGTTGCATGGCCCCTGATTCGATGTCTCTGCTTGTGAAACTTCGATCTGCTGCCACAGTGTTGAGCTAAGAGAAAAAGAGAAAGACAACAGCTTTAACACCTGAGCAGGCCACAGCAGCTGAGATACCCACGTCTCTCAACCTTCTTTTACACTAAGGCCTTTTAGGGGCTGTAGGGTCAACTGCTTCTAATGCCAGTGCACTGCATACTTTCCTTGTACTTGGAAGAGGTGTTAACAAAGCACCTTTTCCTGTCTCTGTATCTCCACACTTTCCATCATCTCCTTTAACTGTTTTGTACTCATTCACTGATCTTCTACAGTACCCTATGTTCTGAGTCTCTGATTCCAGAGGTCTTTAGGAACTGCCCCTAAAGGAATAAATCTCTCTTCTGTGATAATTTTGTTTGCAAATTGTATGCAGTAAAATCAGAACACCACTTAGAGCTGAGCTTCTAAACTGACTAGTGAATTACAGCCACCTGTTTTTAGGCTGTTCTTGTTGCAGTTCAGATCATCTACTGCAAGGTGCTTCTCATGCAGCAGTCAACATATTTCAGCACTGTAGATACCTGGGTGAAAAATGCTCCCACACTTTTGCATTCCCACTGCCTCAGCAAACAAAGGATGAGTGTGAGTGAGTGATACTTTCCATGCTTGAGCGAATGGGAAAGGTCTCCATGACATCCTGTGATATGGAACAGCTGGACTGCAGGTGGAGTGGCCTTTCTTCTCAGAGTGAGCCTGGTAACTGATCCTCTCCTCCGCAGGCCCATCCCCATTGCATGACACCACCCACTCCCTGTAGTTGGATGGGAGATGAAAGGATCTGTAGAGCAGCTGCATCTGGCAGTGGGATCATAAGGCATGTTTAGGAGTTGTGGAGGTATCTCACAAATTCACATCGTAGGCTGCAGGGGAGGTGGAGGAGCACTGGGGAGGGAGGGGAATCAGTTACCAGAGTCCTGCTCTGCCTGTGGTGGATTTTACTGCTCTTCGTTTTTATCATATCCCATTTAAAGTGCAAAGAAAAGAGGAGTCAAGTAATTTAGGTCTGTGGCTTCTTTTAGAACAAAACTAGATTGCAGAATTTCCTGTGCAAAAAAAAGCAGAGGTTCCCTACTCTGCAATTCAAATATTTCCATGGCAAGAATGTTCCTATGTTGAGGAAAACAGCAGGTAAAACATGGCAGTGTTAAATACTTTCACACCAGGGAGAATTTCATTATAGCATGCCATCACTTTCAGGTTTATAAAAGAAGACCCTATATCTCATAGCAATTGGAGTAAATGATCGGGACCAGAGAGACCTGAACTGGACTTGTTCGTCACTTGGTCTAATCTTGTTTTATTACCTAAGGCAAGTCAAATTCCTTTGGTCTCTGCTTTACTATTTCTAAAGATTGGTGCAACCATCCAGCTCAATCACAACCCTTTAGAATCCTTACCTATGTGGTGTCTGGTTAAATAAGTGGTTATGCAGAACAGAAGTCCGATCTCATTTGAAAACTCCAGTGCCTCCTGTGGCAAAGTCTGCTCTGAGCGTCACAGAGAGCACTGGGGACAAAGTTTATTCTAAGGACAGTGTTTACTATCCATGCCCTTCCCCAGATGCTGGTTCTCCTAGCCTCTCCCAGTCAGCAGGACACACCTAGTTTAAGCTAAAAGATACAACTAGTTTAAGCTGAAAGATATGACTCAGTCTTCACCCCCAGCGATACGGACCTTGGTGAACAGCGGGCGGCGGAACTGGATCCCAACATCTTGTTCAGACTCCATGTAATAGAGATTGAAGGTCTCTTTGCAGGTCACCACTTCACCTTTGAAGCTCTTGCAGTCCCTCACAGTAAACTTTAGCTCCACATAAATGCGGGAGGCTGCCTCACCCCGATAAATCCAGTTGGTGCGAAGCCAGTGATCAGTGTCACCCTCGGAAAGTACACTGCAGTCTTGATACATATAGACTGGGGTACCATTTATCATCTGCTGCACTTCACTCCACTGCTCCCAGGACAGAAGAAAACACACATTGTTAGATAGATCTGAGAATCAAGTTTCACTTCAAATATGACATAATCTTGCCTAAAAAATCGATTCTCATATAGGGTTCAGGGCTCTATTCAGCTAAAAGTTTTCCTACACTTAGCAAAAGCCGTGTCTGGTCTAGAGCCCCATGGCTGCCTAAACTTTGTACATGGAGAGCAAAGAGGATACTATTATTAGGATCTGATTTACATGGACCCCTGTACATCCTTTTCATCCTCCCTCGGTTCCAATTTATTTCTTTCATGTACTGCCTTACCTTAAAGATTGAGAAAAAGACCCACTACTCCCGTATATTTGCCACTTCTCTCTGCCACAGTTTACATTCGAAGTGTACAGCAGGACCTACCAAACCAGGACTATTATCTGCCCCTGGAAATAACACACAGCATTTGAGAGTAAGAGAAAAGATGGCCTGACATGATAGGAAGGCAAATTACAGAAGGACTGTGCTAGAGCAAGCACTTATTAATTTGGAGTTCACGCTTCTTTAAGTGGGATATTCTGCAAACCCTAGTTTAACTATTAAAACTCAGTTGATTCTCCTGACTTCATACTGCATTTAGGTTCTGCATCTTCCTCAGCAAAAAATAGCTGAGAGGAGCACATGGGCCCAGCTGGTTATATGACCTCACTAATACTATTTGCATGAATTCAATAAGGTTTGATTCTGATTTTAACATACACTTTCGCAAAATTTTATGTGGTTCTAGTTTTGTTACGTTACCACAGGTCAGATACAAAATGCAAACAACAGTCTCTTTGAGTAGGTCACACATGAGAACTGAAAATTTGGAAAGCGAGGTTTTGTCCACAGGGAAAATAACTTAGATCCTTTTTCCCCCACTTGCTAAGACTACCTTTTCTCATTATGCTTTAAATGTTTAATCAAATTAAATTGAAACAAGTGCCCACATAGGTATTGGCACAAGTTTAAGCATCTTGGTTTTAAATCACACCCCAGGTTAAGATGCAATTTAAACAAGGCCTCAGTCTCTGTATTACTCCAGGCTTGTCAAGTCTCATGGGCTGAGCATGAGATTCACACATTTCTCTGGCACCACCCCCTCCTGTGCTCACAGCACAACAGCTTCTCTCCTAGCTTCTGATGCCAGGGACCAGGTCACTCTGCTAGTGGAATACAAGAGAGGTACCCACAGAGTGCCAAAGGAGGCTCTGTTTTGATGCTATGACTTAGAGCATACCCCCTACACAGCCCCACTCTGGAAAGTATGGGAATGCTTTCTCTGAGCCAGCAAGCCCTGCTAATAGCACAAGCTCATATCTGGATGATTTCAGCATTTTACCTAAGTGCATTCTAACAGTCTCCTCCCAGGAAGTTCTGTGGATGGTATCTATGTGTCCCTTCTTGTTCCCTTTTTTCTCCACATAATTAATCTCCAGTTTTACCCCACCCTCTTAATCTGATCCAGCTGGCATATACCTGCACTACACAGGATTTACACTTATTTCGCTAACTGGAGGTCAAAGGACTTAAGATGGCAAAAGAGAGAAACAGGCTGATGGGTCAGTCACAATTGATGAACTGGAAGGGACAATCACTTAATCATCTCTTGCACTATTTAATTGAAAATCTTCTGGAAAATGCTACAGGACTGAATTTACAACACATCCTGAATTACACTGAAGAAATGAAGTTAGAAAGGAGAATAAGAGAAAAGTAGTTTTCATAAGGAACTGCCAGTGTTAGGACTGGCTCTTAGAAGCATTTTTAAATGGGTGTCTGCCTCAACCAAGCTGATGGGAAAAGCATAATTGCATGTGGAGGCCAAGAGTTTGACAAGTTTCCATTAGCAGTTTATCCTAAGGCGGTACCACAGACAAGTGTCACCAGAATGTGTTTTTTTCATGTCTCACCAAAAGGCATGAGCTGTTGTGATGCATGTCCTTGATATACCATTTTCAAAATTTAAGTGATACAGGATCAAAGTTACATTTTCAGTAGTGACAACTCTAGCAAAAAAAAAAAAATTCCTTTAAACTCTACTTCTGGAAAAACTCCTACTGCTAACCCCTGTATTTCTTAGCTCATCTTAGCCCAGCCTTTTCCAGACTGAGCTCTTCAGGGCAAAGATGCTTGGCACTGACTATTGCACAGTTTCATATGCAGTGTGGTGCAAAAAAAAATAACAAGGGAGTCAGACATGTTTTTTCTAGACTCTACTGCTGATGGGTAAAGGAAGTAAAATGAGGATATTATTTATGCTAACAATACAGAACTATTGTTTAATATGCTTCTGACTTCTTTTTATTATTCAATGAAGCTTTTAAATTCAAAGTAGTAGAGGAAAACTGTTACATACAACACTTAATGAAAGGGTGATGAGACCAGAAGTTGCTAGGCAACTGTCTCATATCCTCAAAGAATCTGCTGCAAAATCAAAATGTATGCCTCTGATTTTTAATGTAATGTTCTTAATAGACATGTGTGGTAAAGTCTGGCTCAATCAATATTAATTACTTGGCTCTCCAGTTTGTCTGCCAATGAAATTGAACCAACCTCCTTTGATAATATAACTTTCTACCCATTTCATTCCAGGCACTGTGTCCTTGCTCCAGTCATCAGGCCACAGGATGGGTGACATTCTTCTAGTAGGAGTGGGGAACAGTGTCAGTCAGACCTCTTCATTCTAGCAGTGAGTGAACTTCTGGTTTTATGATGCTAGAGAAAACTTTCTCACAACATGCAGAATCATGGAAAGACTTAGGTTGGAAAGGACCCTTGGAGAGCATCAAGTCCAATTCCTTAATCCAAGCAAGCTAAGGACTTCTTAAATTCTTTGAATTTTATTCTTTAAAAATCCCTTTAAACTCTTTTTTTTTTAAGTAAAGTCTAAAATGTCTTAAAACTAGTCTTCAAACTTTTCAAATCAAATAGAATTCTTTAAAAGTTGCTAAGAAAACAAATGCCAGTGGATTCAGGAGAGGGCCATGACTTAGTACTTTGACATCACTAAAAGTGTAAGGATGTAGCCATCAGATTTGAGAAGAAAAAGAGTGTTCTCTGCTTCTCAGGACCCTATACACTAATACAGGCACTTAGTTTCAAAAGTTTGTTCTTGAAAGTCTTGGTGTGGTGGTATAACACAGAGCAAAATAATTCCAGCACAGCAATTAGCAGTAAGTGAATGTCAACCTCAAAACAAAGTACTGTCTCAATAACCTCAGAACACTACAAGTTTAGAAAAAAGGAAGACAACTTTCCTCCAATCGGTTGGATTCCATATAAAGAAAGTAGTGGTGGAGCCAAGCTGTCTTTATGAAGGCAGTTCAGAATGACTTGAATAACAATCTAGAAGGGCACCAATATATATATGTAGTAAACAATATTGGTTTGGTCTGCTATGTGAGTACAAATCCAAAGACAAGATAAGATAAGGTGTATGCCTTTTAATATCTGCCTCCATCGACTCTGAATTGATTACACAGTTCGAAGGTCTGAAGCCTAAGGAAGGCTTACTCTGCTTTTTCTATATAATGAACCTTCTCTAAGTTAGGTCTCTGTCAAGGATCCTATCTAGGACAATCTGTCTTCTTAGAGCCACTGTCTCAGGCTCTGCGGGCATCAGCGAAGTGGTCTCTTTCAGTTTTAGTCTTTTTTAGGTGGGGGGAAAAAAAAGCAAACAAGCTTTTTATCTTGATGAGTACAAAATTCATCCCTGCTAATGAAGAGGTCGGCTACCAGTGACAGAGGCAGCAGACTGACAGTTTTGCAAATTGTTAGGCTCAGACAAGTCAAAAGAGCTTGTGACTTGCAATAGGAATGCTGTCTCCATCTCCAGCTTGCCTGTCTCCTTTCAGATAAGAGCCTGCATCCTGTGACCTATATCTCATTTGTTTTCACATTACCTTAGCACAGTGGCTTCCAATCTGTGGCCTGCAGACCCCTGAGGAAAGGCACAGCAATACTTTTACGAGACTTACAGAAGCGACAACAGGGCAAGCATATTGCCAGTAGGTTTAAAGTAACTAAACTAAGATGCATGTCTCCACTGGAAAAGTTGAGAGTTCCTACTGTAAAAGTTGAGTGTTCATATGCTGAAATATAATAACTTTAACTTTGGGTTAGAAAGTTCCACTAAGCTGAAAAGACTGCCTAAGTTAGTACAGCCAGCTACAGTGTACCTGAGCTTAGCAAGTGTATCTCTTTACCATCTAATTTTCAGAGAATTCAGAGGCCATTAAATCTCCTCCTGAAGAATAATCGCAAGGCCCCAAAACAGCAAACTTCTTCAGCAGCAATACATCACTGCTGTGCCAAGCCAGAAACCTCCTAGCAGAACATGTGCCACTGAACGGTTTCTGTCCCCTTTCCCTGGCTGCATTTTTGCCTGTGGAGTGTCTTTGACTTTTGTATAGTAGCATTTGCATGCCACTATGACCAGAAAACCTTCTTGGAACAGATTCAGAGTTGAAGACAATTGCAGCTGTACTACAATCTTAGTGTAGTGCCTCAGAGGAAAGCCTGTGACAGTAGAGGCACTTTGCTGGCACCTGCCATGGTGTGATGAAGAGCTTCTCTTTAGCCAAAATACATCTGACAAAAATCTGTAAGTAGGTAAGGCTATACCAGCCAGCCAAGAATAGCAGCACCACAGTGGTGTATTCCAAAATGAAGCTTCTGTGACCCTTCACTGAAAGTTTCTCAATACTCTTTGAAGTTCATTTGCTGGTGTGGAAGACAATTTAGATGATGATGATGAAAGAAGTGTGGTGACATCTAGACACTTCATGAGTGTCTATAACTTTAAATCTGAGAACAGCCAAGGCTACTTTTATTTCTTTGATCATTTGGCTATGGTCAGGCAATTTTGATTTCATCACATCATCATGGAGCCTTTGACACAAATGAACATAGAAGTGGTGTTTACTTATCTACAGTATCTTTATGGGTGGGATGAGATATTTTTTTCCCCACAATGATCCATTGATTATTTTCAGGGAGGAGCAACTGCTTTATGTAATTACTCGTTCTTTAGGGCACTAGCACATAGGTCTCCATCCCACCCACATCCTTTTAATTTAACTTGTACTCATGCATGTTCTTATGGGAAGATAAGTGGTAATGTGAGCCACAGAGCTCCAGCACATTGATTACAGAACCTGTTTATCAAACCCAGGTTCTGCTGTCTGCTCATTCTCTGAACTGTCTGGCCACATTAAGGTCTTGCATGAAAACAGTTCTAGTCACGAGAGATGCTACTAGATGAGGGATAATGATACTCTAGTCCAACATTTCACCTCAGTATTTTGGAACATTTGTTTTGTATTTACCTCTTTTCTTAACACTGACTAATGATATCAGTAACTACAAAAAGGACAGAAGTGGAAAATCAGATGGTGCATCTTAAGAGTTCAGAATTTATGGCTAAAGTTGTATTACCACTACAGAAAACGTTAGCTCTCATGTTATTTTTGCACTACATTGTACATTGCATAGGATCCATTGTAAATGGAAGTGATTTTTTATATTTTTTCAAGTTGAAGGGCTTTTTATTGTGATTTGTGGTTTTGTATGGTGTGTCAACTACACTTCTAGACTTACAGAAACCTGGAAAAGAGTCTGATGGTGATGGGCAATACTTGCTCTGTTTGTGTAAGTTCCTTTAAAGATGGATCAGGAGTTGGGTAATTGTGCCTTTTCCTTGAGATGATCAAACCTGCTTGGAGAAAAGAAGCTGCAGGAGTTGGCAGCATGGAAGTCACATGAGGAGCTGGCAAGCTTCGGGTCAGCTCAGCATAGAAAAGCCGGGAACTAGGTGTTAAAAACAATGGAAATAACCTTCCAAGAAGTCATGGGCATATTTTTCTGCAGATCCACCTCTGAGATAGTAAGAATCACACTTCAAAGCATAGGTTCATCTAGCAAGCATACAGAAGGCAATAAAAAACATGAAGCCTTTTCTTTCTAACCTGCCTGCCTGCAAACTCACCAGTATTCTGGTTGGTATTATAATAAAAGTTATTTTGGTTTTGGTTTTTTGGTTGGTTGGTTTTTTATTATTATTATTTTAAATAGCCTGTTAGTCTTCTTGGAGGACCATGCTATAGGCAGATTAATCTCAAAGCTCCAGCTGACTTGTGCTGCTTTTGTGTTGACGTGAGGAAGTTCACTGAACCTTGTCCACTCATTCAACAGCTATAAAAGGGTGAATCAGCCTTCTGAAGCTGCTAGGCAACAGTGCTGTCACCACCACAGTGCCCAAACAGCTGTAGTGATGAATGTCATGGTTGTACAGCATCTTCACTTTGGCTCAGAATGTGCTCTTTTCTGGCCTTTAGATCACACCACTGAGTGCACTGGCTGAGATTGTTATTTGGGTCTATGGCAGTGACTCCATCCTAGGCTACCTGGTTGATACCGTACAGCTATTAATTTACACTTTATTTGCTCTCATCTCACTGTTTTTTACTCACCCTTCTCACCCTTCTGAGTAAAGTATATCTGGATATCCATAATATTTTTATCCCTTCTCTTCCAAATCCACACAAAATAACTAATTTTCAATTAACAGAATACCATCAACAAGTATCTGCACCCAGTGCATGCATCAACAGCAGCAGGTCATGTCAGGATACAACCCTGAAGCCAGAACTGTTCGCATTTCCAGGTGGTTGTTGACTTTACTAAGCATTTGTCCCTTATTTCTATGAAGATCCTGTTCACTTGGAGGAGCTAATCCCCTGTGCCTGTACTTAAGCTGAGCGCAGCCTGAGGTGTATGCTGCTACTCTACTCCAGTTTCAGAGGTGATGACACCCTTCTGAGTTAGCTCTTAAAGGACATGCGTTGCCCACAGTTGTGGGAGGAGGTGCACAGAATAGAATTTCTGATGGCTATTTTTCACACCACCTTCCAATGCTACAAAGAGCTGACTGGCTGAGACTTGTTCCAGGTAAGACTGAGTAAGATACCGAGGAGTCTGACTAAGTGAACTGCCCAGGTTTAATGAGATAAGGAGTGCTCTGCTGAAACTGCTTGCAGGTTGAAGGCTGTGTGGCCCGCAGCACTATTTCCTTCATGACAGGCCTATCTGTCTGACCAGAAGCGGTGGAAACAGAAACCAGCCATCAGCTGATATCAACATCTGGGACCTCTTAGTCTGCTAGAACCTGAAGGCATGTAAATGTTATTGTGTGGTCAGTGATATAGAAGTTGCTGACAGGTCACAGGTACTTGATCTAGTCTGTTACCTAAAGACAACAATTTAGCACTGTAGAATTTGAACCATGCCTGGGATTTAATAGGACAACGATATCATCAAAAAAAAAATCTGATTTTTGGCTTACTCAAGTTGTATTCACATAGCTTTGGCAGCCACTATGATCATGTGAAATACACGGTGCAGAACTGAACAAGAATTACATAATTTCCAAAGTTTTCAAGTGTTTTTGGAGTTACAATAGTTGTAGCTAGTGGCTACTGGGATACTGGGATGCCTCCGGGATACATTAGGCCACTGGGATTACGTACACATCCTTTGTCCTGTTTGAAAGTAGACTTTGGAAAAGTTGAGCAGATCAAGTGCCATGCATACTGGGAAACCTGGTTAGAAAATTTGATAGCTTTGATGTACGTGGGGAAACAAGCAAGAGAATGAAATAGGCAGGAAAAAAACTGTGGCCTCCTCCTCACCACGAATAGGAGATTGAGAACAATAGCAGCCTAGAAAGGAGACTAAGAAAATAATATGGGAGCTTTAATAATACTATGATCCATGCAGGAATATAAGTTGGGAAAAATAAGCTCCATAAAACCAGCTACCAGTGGAGAACTGAGCCTTGCCAAATCTTTAATATGTAATAAATATGAGAGGATTTGGCTGCAGCAGAATTCATGTGATTCCTAAAATAACATACATCCAATTGAAAACAAAGTCACTTGAAACAGGACCCTTCTACAAGCAAAGACAGCTGTAGAACTAGTGAAAGCACACTTCTCAAGAAAACATAGCAGCTAAAAAAGAATAAAAAACTATTTAATTTACAATCCATTCAACAGCACAGAGAGAGAAAGTCATATTGACAAGCCCAGTGTGCAGCATTCTCCAGTACAAATGGCTTGGAACTTTAGTAGTCACATATACTCATGGAAGTATGACTGGATTATGCAAATATTATTCACATACACAGAAAGGAAATTAGAAATTGTGGATAAAAGGAAAATTTCAAGACAGGCCCACAAGCTGGGGGGCAGATAATCATAGCATTAAAGACAAATATTGCATTGCTCAATACATTGTATCATAGGCCTACATAAACTGATACAGAAAATCCATAGGAATTGTTATTACAGAGTTATGTAAAATTGGAAGGACCTTTTGTGCCTGGGCTAAAAATTCAAGCTCAGAATTCTAACAAACAAACAATTAAAAATATCACACAAACACAAAGATTTAGGTGGAAAGGGACCTTTGGGTCTCTCCTCCAATTCCCTGCTCAGAACAAAGCTAACTTCAAAGCCAGGCTGCGTGGCTCAGGGCCTTGCCTATTAAAAGCAAAATGCAAGAGGATAACATGATTCCTCATCACAATCTGTTCAAAGCTGATGCAATTCTACTTGAAAGAAAATTAGAAATAAATAACTTTTTATACTGTTATTTTACAAGCTACCAGAAAGCAATGCTACTATGCCTAATAACTGAATTTGTTCATGATTGGATTTGGGAAGTCTTTTTTGAACAGTTTCAGTGATTTTTGAAACCAGTTCAAGTAGCTAGGCTGTTTGTGCAGCATGAGGAATCTTAAAGAAATGTCAGGGCAAGTAAATTCCATACTCCTGATACCTTCAAAACGGTCATCATTAGCTCTCTAACGTATGTTAGAAGGTGGAATTCTACCACTAGTGGTGTAATACACCTCTCTGTGCCCAACTGCTATTGCTGTTGCAAAATTTCAAAGACAAAAAAAATTACCAAGAAATTTGTTAGAAGATGGTGGAGGGGGGTGATAAGGTAGATAAAAAAGGAGTTGTAGAAACTATAGTCTGCCTTTTTAAAAGCCTAGTTTCCAGTAGTAGCCTAAAATGAATGAAACCCTTTCTAAACAGCTACTATAAAACAAACTAACACAAACCTTTTAGCAAACACAACTCTATAGACACTTTAAGTACAGAGACTTTCACTTAAAGACTATCTTTAAGCTTAGGCAAGATGCCAGTTAATGTAATCTACAAGTTTTGAACTACTAGACATACTGTCTAAAACTGACTGGTGTACAGCTTGGTGTCCTTAGGCTGCACACGTGTTAACAGAAACATTGCCTGTGCTGGACACAAGGCAAGTCTGACCCTGAAACAACCACCCATGGCAAGCCATTTCACCCACTGTCATTGGCTGAAAGTGAGGAGAAAACAAAGGTGTAATTCTGCCTCCACAGACTTATCCAATCTCTCTGGGCTATGCCTCGGAGGCCTTGTCCATATAAAGCATGAAAATTCCTCATGGCAAATTCCTCCTCTGTGCGATAAGTATATTGACACAAATCCAGCTCATAGATGGGAGATCTCTGGCATCTGAGGGGAGGTACAAGTACCAGTGTTACATGAAATACACCCTTCAACTGTGTATGCAATACAGCTCAGGTGTTTCCAGCCTTTTACTAATCAAGCTAGTCAGACTATTCAGTATTACTCTTAGCTCGTTTGTGTCAAAAAATATTCTGAATTATTTTCAGTTCTTTTTTAAACATTTATTTCTTCATTTTGGACAAATTATTTCATGAAGAGTTGTTCAAAGTTCTGATTACAAGAGAATCATTCATTTTTCCCTTTTTGCTTGTGGTAATTTGTCAGCCTTCCACCTAACAGTTGTTGGGAAATGATGTGATTAGACAAATCTCTGCAAAAGACTTGCTCATTGAGAATCAATGAATCGATTCTTCATACTCTGTTATTTTATCAGTCATCAGTATCCTGATCTATTAGTTTTGATTGCTCACAGGCCATGTTTTCTCAGTTACAATTACATTTTGAATATACATATTTTGAAAAGCAGATGTAGCACAAGTAGATGGGTATGCCTACTCCTTACACTGCTGTGAACCTACTATGCAAAAATCAGATGTTCTGTAAGAGAGATTTTATTTTCTTCCTATCAGATTTTTTTTAGAATGCACTTTTCAGTGATTTTTTCTAATCTCTTCAAGAGTTAGACTTCATTGTGAACATGCTTGGAGCCTAGAATTGGGGTAAAATTGCCACAGAGACAGTTGATGGGACAACAAAGGGAACAATGGGCAAAATATGTTCTACATGTATGTCTCACTAGGGCACCTGTTTTGAGTAGGGTATAATAATAATAATAATAACCAAAACAGTTTTACTAATAAAACAAATGCAGTTATGCCAGTACTGGAGAACCTCACTGTCTGGCTCTACTTTACCCAGCAAGAGTACTGGGAGGAGGAGGAGGAGGAGGTTGGGATGAATTTAAAGCAGCCACAGCACATTACAGAGGAAAGTTATGAAAATTAATTAGGAACAGGCTGAACCCAGGTCTACTTTATAGGCATCAAGGGTGAAGACTCTCTCTCCACAGGAAAGCTTGGGACTTGCTAGAAAGACAAGAGCATGGATGAGGAACTAGAACTATGAATTAACGTATGTCCTCCTAACTACTCGGTAAATTCCATTTTCTTTGTGCCTTCCTTCCACCACTGCCACAGTTCTGCTGTTGCAAAGGAAACCATCTTTGACAACGTTGGTTGTGACACTAAAGGGACTGCTCGACTGTACTGCATACAAAATAGCTGTACTTGTACAAAAATATCTGAGAGTTCAGCTGTCTTTTGGGGTCCTATTTTGCAGTGATTTCAGGAGTAGATTTTTAAGCACTTCCATCAACTCAATTTTGTACTCATGAAACAAAGGGAAATGCTTTTCTCATTATCAGCTGTGTGGACCAAACACAGCACTAGGGCTGGGTGTAAGGTCCTAGAATCTTGCAGCCCACTCATAAGAGCAGATTGTTGCCCCATGACTTAACAGCTATTTCTTCAGTCAGCTGCTGAATTAAAAGATGTGTAATGTGTTTCTAATTTCTTGAAGGACTTTGAGACAGTAATACTTCTGCTATGCCTATTTTCTTAGAAAAAGAGATGTAAAATTTATTTGCAATATGACAGAATGAAAAACTAGATGATGATTGGATTTTTTTTCCTTTTTTTCTCTCCATTGCTTTATTACTTCATGGAAACAATATATTTCAAGGATATGTTTAATCACTGAGAGCTAATGAAAGTCAATAAGCATAAGAAAAGCTACTGAAACTCAATGAGCTATCAGTCCTTAAAAGCTGGCTAGTGGCTGAGACTGCAGAGGTGAAGGGGCAGAAAGGGAGAGAGATTTACAAAGGATAAAATTTTCAGGAGAGAGCTGCAGAAGCTCGATTTCAGTAGGAAGGGTGAAAGTTCAACATGGATTATGCTTTTGCATCATTTAGTACTCCCAGTGGCTCCCCTTCCTTGAATGTGTGTACTCACCCCTACTTCTGGAGGGTCTGGAAGCCAGCCTAGTTCACCCTGCGCAGTGCTTGTGTCAAGTAGATTCACTGAAAACCAGAAGAAGAAGGGGAAAAAAGAGATCAGTGACCCAACTTATATGGCCCATAGAATGGTTTCATCCTTGTTTTGTCACAGAAGAAAAGTATTGCTAAAGGAAGGATGGAAAGATACGAGACAGTGCAGCTAGTCAGGAGTTAAAAGTTTTTACAAGACCCCCTCTCACACACATCCAAAAAATGCAACCCTGACAAATTTTATTACTTCCTAAAGCTGCCCCAAAAGGGAAGGAGAAGGCTGAAGCCTATTCAAATGGCAACTCAGCATTAGCAGCTGAACACCTTTTCCTTGGAATACGAAGGCAGTAGACTAAATGGATGAAGAGGAAGACAATCAAACAAATTACCAACACAAAAGATCAGTCAGTGTCACCTAGGGTTACTATTCAGTGCTTGAAACACAGTGGGAGAGTACTGAGGGAGTGCGAAGTGTAGGAGGGACTTGCCATTGTCACAGTATCCAAAAGCCATGATGATGCATCAGTTGTGCAAACTGATGAGACCTCTACTTCTAACTCAGGCTGTCCGCCATCTGATGGTGGCCTAGAAATCGTTTAAGTCTTTAGCAGGGACATCAAGAGAGTAACAGCTCTGGCCATACTATGGCCACCTCTTGCAGAATTGCCCTGCACAGCTGTGTTAAGCTTTGGCTACTGGAGTCGTGTGACAAAGGAGAAAATCATTGCTATGTTCATTTTTAGCCCTCAAAGAAATTTGAAAATGTGATCAGTTTGCCCTCAAGTCTTGATCTGAAGAGATGTTAGAAACGTATCACATTGTAGGCAAACAGGGAGAAGAGAGTTGGAATAAGTCATACTGCAGGATGTGCAGCTTTGTGCCTGCCTTTGGGTCTGCTGGTGCTGCCAGAACAGACTACTGGTTTCCCTGCACCTATCGCAGCCCCAGCTGGGGATCACAGGAAGCAGGAAAAATTCCTTGGATTCTCTTTTAGATTCCTGTGGGTGTATTCAGAGGGGTCATTTCTAAACATCTCAGAAAAGAATTTGGGGTGAAAGGTAGGAGGGGGGAAATTTTTAAATGGCATTTAAATAGCCGGGTTTCCTCCCCCTCATCTGACTGCTTTACAAATACTGCCTGCCAACTGTAAGTAATAGAGTGTAAAGTGCAGATCAGCAAAAGTCCTGTGGAATGAGGAAGCAGGCTGTGGGCCCAGAATCAGAGATAAGAGGGATTGTGCTGCTGTTCTCACCTCTGAAACACCCTTTCAGGATTGGGAGAAGGGAAAAGCAGGAATCCGGGTTTTGCAAGTTCACAGTGTTCACAGTGTGGTCATATGGCAAAACCTTCCTAAGCCACAGGCTCCCTGTCCAGACAAGGCTCCTCAATCACTTCCCTTCTACTCTCAATCTTTCTATTTGAGATAGTATTCTTCTGTGGTTAGCTTCAAAACCTCCAAGGGTGAGGTAGCCAGTCCTACCAGAACATTCACTGAGATAACATCTATCCCATGCTTTACAGGACTGAAGCATCAATGTGGAAGTGAGAGGGGCTGTATGGCAAGTTCCATCAGAGCAAGGGAAAAGGAACTTGGAAGTGGCCAGGACAAGAACATTGCAGAGCCCATATGCCATGCTCTGCTCTGTCAGCAAGGACAACTCCTTCAGCTCCTGAGTGCCCACTGCAAGGATGAAGTCCATTGCCAAGAAGTACCTCTCAAAGTGAATCCCACAACAGGGATTCTGGAAGGAAAGGAAAATTGAGTCAGCAAGACTAGAAAAGCACAGGGAATACGAGTACTCGGAGGCTACTACTCGGAGGTCCACAGCCTCGCTGCTAGGGATCTCATGTGGCTGTCCAGCCATATGGGTGGAGGTGTCCTCCAAAAGAAGAAAGACTTCAGATAAGAGAGGACGCTGGGAAAATGAGCTGTTTCCCAGATCAACAAGTTAAGGAAGAGTGGATCACAGACACAGCCCAAATGAGATGGCTGAGATTGGGGAGAAGCTGGCAGACAGGTCCCTGAGTGTTACTGCCAACTGCTGGTCACAAACTTCTGGAAACCAAAGCCTGTGTGGTGCTACCCTGTATTACTTCTCACCTAGGCTGGCCTCCTCCACAATGTCTGCTGGCTGCATCCATGTAGCTGGATCCTTGATAGAAATGTGCTTGTCACGAATGCTTTAGAGCACTCAGCACTCACAGAGTCTGAGATGAGCCCATGGCTGAACTGCCAGCTGTGACCAAGTCCTCTTGATCAAGAGCCTGGAGAAGCAAAGTACTGTCTTTGGGATGGAAAAGCCCCAACATCTCTCACTGTGAGACACAGAAGTCCCTAGCAGAAATTAACTGCAGGAGGAGGTAGGGAACAGACCAGAGATGCAGGCTTCTTCACCTCTCTGTCAAGTTACCATTCTCCCAGGTTTCATAACCACTGTGTAACTACTCTCAGGATAGAAGGAAAAAAGATCACTAGATCTAATAAAAGGAAGTAAGTGGAACAGAGAAGGGAAACAAGGAATTCTTAAGAGGTGGAAGAGGAAACTGTAAACCCCAGCTCCAGCTTCCAACACTGGGGTAGGTAAAAGATTCTCCAATAAAATGACTGTCCGCTTGCTCACAAGGGTTAACTCCCAAGAGAGCTTCCTAAGGACTGTGCAGGGGTGTTGGCAGAGGGGGGGAAGAAACTTTCTGAGTTTGTGTTTAAACTTGTTATATGCAAGGCCCGTGTTTTAGGGAAACGGGCAGAATTCTCTTGGATCACTGAATATGCCGAGGCATTTGTTCTTCAACTAGGAGGAGGTGGAGAAGGACGGGGAGAACATACCTGGGCTCGTTCACTGAGCCACCGAGATTTGGTTGGGGTTTGCTCCAGGCCTTGGTCTCCCACCCACCAGCCTGCCCTTCCCTGATACCCCAGTCCCTCTGTGGTGTCCCTGGAGCCCCAGGCGCTTGGGCCAGGTCCCATTCCCTACCCTTCAGCGAGGTCCCTCTCCGCCTGCCCGCCCCAGCCCAGCCCTCCAGGCAGAGGGACCGGCGGCGGGTCCCACGCTTACCTTCTTTCCCAGGCACCTCGGGAGGAAGGAGAGCCCAGAAGAGAAGGAGCCAGAGGTAGAGCTCCATCCCGGCGCTCCAGGCGCTCAGCTCCACGCTGGCCGGAGAGGGGGCCCGGCTCGCAGCCCCCGCCGGCTCAGGCCTCCGCGCCCGGGCTGCTGCGGGCAGCGCATGGGCCTCTCCCGCAGCCTCCCGAGCGCAGCGCGCACGTTGCACAACCGCCCGCCTGGCCCACGGTGGTGATGAAAGATCAAGGCGAGTGGGTGGAGAAGCCTTACTGCCTTTACCTGTTCTAAAGGGGCTGGTCACAGACTTCCCATCTGGCAGGCAAATAAACCCACCTTAAAGGCAGCCACCTCTTTTCCTGGGAGCCTCCCTCCACCTTTGCTCCACTCCCGTAAGAGGCTCCCGATTGCCACCTCCTGGGCAGCCCTCGCCATCCTTCCCGCTCCAGCCGGCCCCGGCAGTGCCTTTGGGCTGAAATTTTAGGAAGAAATTCTTTACTATGAGGGCGATGAGGGGCTGGAACAGGTTGTCCAGAGAGGTTGTGACTACCCCACCTCTGGAAGTGTTCAAGGCCAGGTTGGATGGGGCCCTGAGCAACCTGGTCTAGTGGAAGCTCTAGTTCCAACCCTCACAGCAGGGGAGTTGGAAAGAGGTGGTCTTTAAGGTCCCTTCCAATCCAAACCATTCTGTGATTCTATGATCTATGATAATGGGACTAAAACCACTGAGCCATCTTCACTGAGTAGGTTCAGGAAATCCATCTGTACACTGGGGCAACAGCCCATTTCATTCCCCAAGCATGTCACAGAGAAACAATCATACCACTGTGTCTGGCAGAATTACTGTTTTTCTTTTACTAAGTTTCTCAGCACTGACAGAAGGTTCCTGCTTTTCAGTAAAAAAAAAAAAAATCATGGGAGAGGAATCAAGCTAGAAGGATTCTCTCTCTCTCTGTAGGAAGACTTCATGGGACTTTAAGTTTTCTTCCTGAGGGACATAAATATGAAACTTGCCTTTGTTCTGCCTCTTCTGCCATTCATCAAGGATGTTATTCCCACCCATGCACAGCTATTACACCCCTCCCCGTAAGATACAGATGGTATTATTACACTTACACTTGCTGTAAGACTGCATTCCTCCTGCTCTCTTCCTCCTCCTCCTCAAGGAAGGCTAAAGAAAGGACCTTGTCAGGTTGCTTAGAGAAACTGGGGGTTCTCCACCCTTGGAGATGTTCCATGTTCACCAGGACACAGCCATGAGTAACATATCCACCTCTGGAGTCAGCCCTGCTGTGAGCAGAGTTTGGGACTATGGACTTCCTGAGGTCCCTTGCATCTAAATCTTTCAGCGAGTTCTGTGATTCTCTAACCATACATCTTGGGAAACCAAAATCTATCCCAAGAAGTTTGAACACAGGCAAGAGAAATTTGAGAACAAATGGTTAAAATGCTAACCTTTAAATTTTATGTAGCACATGAAGTAAAAGATCCGTGCAAATAATGTAAATGTTAATGACATTCAGAGTAGTTATATCTTAAATTTGTTACAGTTTAATCCTGTCTAAAGTGCTCTTTATCAGTCTGCAGTGCTAAGTCTCAAATTTTTATGCCCATGTTTCCCCCGCATCTGAATTACTCCCATTGCAGCACCAATATAAGGTTTTCTTGTCTACAACCCATACCTTGAGTTTGCATTAGTGAAATGTATCCATTTTGATCTTCATTTGTACAGTACTGTGCCTTCTTCAGTCTATGATGTATCATTGGGGCAGATAGACCTGCAGCTAACTTCTCTATGATGGGACAACGTAGGTGTGGCCTGCATAGACATGAGATGGGAAAGAGCCATTTGCACTCTGGAGGGTAAGGCTCTAGGGCAGATCAGGACCTCATGTCCTTCCTCAGGAAAAAAAATAAAGAAATCAGTATTGATATTTGATTCCTCAATGCTATCAGAGTTTGTATCTGTAGAATCTCAGAAGTGCCAAGCTCTGAACTGAAGAACCTGGGGATATTCTATCTCGTTTCATTGGTGTGCAGATACTCAGGATATTTGATCTAAGGAATAGGCAGAAACTAGGGCTTGTTAGAGCGGATGTCATAAAAAAAAGATTTATTTTCTTTTCCCCCCCCCTTGACAATGTCGCCTGATGGAGGTAGGAAATTGGACTATTCCGGATAACAGTGATCAGAAATCGTATGTACCACTTTGTGCTTTTGTAGATTGGAGATCACCTAGTGTAGCTCACAGTCAGAATGTGTACAAGGATAGTGAGACAAAATATAATCTAATGTTACAATAGGATCAAGATCTGAAGAAAATCTATAAAAAAGTGGGAGCATAAAAAAGTAGAAATGCCAAAGGCCTAGAACTTTGCTGATATCTGTAAAAGCTCCGCTAGATTGCTTTGCCATGTGTCCTCTGCACCAAAATGCAGATCCAAAGGGTTAAAGAGGGAATATACACAGAGGCTGTACTCACTAAAGTGAAGCACTATGTGTGAATTCTCATACAACTCTGCTGAGCATTTTGTAGAGAGCGTTCTTCTGCTTGTGCCTTACAAGGCTGGATTTTGTCTTTGCAAACTGTTGGACAAAACTAATTCCCTGAGTATCTAGTAAAAAACACAAACAAACAAAAACCAAAACAAAAACACAAACAAGAACAAACAAAAACCAACCTAACAACAAACAGACAAACAAAACTGAAAGAACTTAATTAAATGTTTACAATTTCTATGTCATATTCTAGGACTCTATGATTTGCATCTCTAGAAACTCTCACTGTCGTGGCTTCCCAGTGAGCTTCCTACCTCTGGCATACCTTTTGGTGGTCAGAAGATAACTACATCTTTTAAACTTACTCTCAGCTTGTCTTTGGATTGAATCTCATCTTGTGTTTCTTGTCCCTCCGAGAATTTCTGAATTGCAGGGCATATTTTTTTTGTTCCATTTCCCAGTATCCTGTTTCAAGTACCACTGAGATTAGGTATCTAGCTGGAAAACATCACTATACAACACACCTGGGCTTTCCTCCTACAGATATGTGGGCTTGTGGTGAGGGAAGTGAGGAGGAAGGCTATGCACCAGCTCTTGTTTTGATGTGCTGTTGGGAAAGTCAAAGGGCACTCCCAAGGCTGAGTTGGGACGTGCTTCTTTTGAACTGCAGTTCAGACAGAACTCTTTCATATGTTTCTTACAAATTGATTACTGTGTTTGCTGCTCCTCACATTTTAGAAAGAGCTTTGTGTTTCACCACTGCGCTGTTAAATATCCTTATAGATGATGAGTGAAAGTGAACCTAGGAATCTCTGGAGTTCCTCACTTGATATTACTTTCCAAACTATCAAAGCATCCTTTTGGTACTGATAACTTGAATCTGTGCATCCTGAACTGGCTTTCAGTAAGGGGTCGTAGTAACACAGATGTTAGGGGCCTCAAACACATTTTGCAACAAGCCCCACTTCAGTCTAAGGGAGGAACTTGTTCTGTGGTCTCTGATTCTCTCCTTTTATCCACTATCTCTACAACTCTGAGAAAAATCTATGACAGCTCTGTAGAGCATAAAGTATGCTCTGTTTCAGTGTTTTATTCCCTGTAGAGAATTCATGCTTTCTCTCTCTTATTCTCACCTCCATGACCATAGTTTAATATTCTAGTGTTTTCAATTATATCTTGGAAAGTTTTCTGGCTCTATTCCACCAGCAATTATCATAGAATATTTCAAACAGCTGACTTCAGACTTTTTCTGCAGAAAATAGACTCCTACCATCTAGTGGTTTAAGCTGTTAAATTGGTTTTTTACACGGACTTTTTCACTCAGAAACTCAGATTTTATTTTAAACAGATATTTTAAACTCCTTTGAAGGAGCACAACTGACTCCTCTTTATCACAAAGCAGCCACCCCTAGCTTAGATACATGAAGACTTGACTGCACAAGTAGTCAAGCTGGTTATCTTTCTCCCTTGAGAAGAATAACAAGGGAAGAGAATGAATGAAGCTGATAGAGACAAGCCATAGATTTGGGGTTTCATACCCAGAAGAAGCAGGGAACACTCCCTCATTCATCCTCACATGTGCAGAGATAAACACCCTTGGAGATCTACAAGCTTTGCCTGAAAGGCCCTGAGCAACCTGACACAGTTTTGATGTTAACTCTGCTGTGAGTCGATATTTGGACTAAAGACCTCCAGTTATCCCTTCCCACCTTAATCTTTTTCTGATTCATTATCATTGGTAGATGAGCAATCACATCTTCTTTCAACAGGAATGTAGACAGTTCCTTACTTGGGCTCCAGTCAAAAAGCAAGGGCAGCTTCCCATAGGTATTCTCCACCTAACAGAGATGTCATACTAGTGCAGGGACCAGAAGTCCAGTTTCCCTGCATAAAACTCCACTTACTTGTTCATCAGCAACATATTTGTGTGTGTTTCTCTAGCTACTGATGCCCTGGCTGGACACCTAATTAAACAGAGAAGTGTATTTCCACTGCCGACTGAACTGCAGGCTTTGTGGCTTTTGTCTCTGAATAAGCTTATCCTGCACATGGTCTGCCTTGCTCTTATTTGGCTTGCAAAACAGGAATAAATGAAATTATTACACCATCCTGCAAATGAAGGGGAGGAACTTTCTTTTTCGCAGAAATTCCCTGAGATAATTCTCTTGCCTTCATATCTCAGCTCTGCTCCCCCTCGTGGTCCAGTGGCTGTGGAGCCTCAGAAGTCCCAGCTGCCTCCAGGAGAGCGCAGCCCATCTCACCCATCAGGACCACATGAAATTTAAGTTTTGTCTGGTGATGGCGGGGATTTTGTTTCTTTGGTCAACAGTAAAGCCGTGAGAGACTAAGAGACCTATTGAAAAGAAAAAAAGAAAGGCAAAACTGGGCTTTGCTTACATTAAGTGTGACATTTTGGATAGACAAGTGGGAAGCAATGCAAACCCAGTCATAATACAGTCTGATTCATGTTCCCATTCATAAAACTGTCCTAAGTGGCACAAATCTGGGTCACAGGAGTTAGTTACTTTCTATTATACTATTAAATACTATTATAGCACATTATATACTTATAAACCCAAAAAGTACAGTTCTACACTTAAAACTCCTCTTCAAGAGCACATTCTTCCTGGGCGCATTTGAAAATATTAATTTATCTTTGTGACATTAAGTTTTCACAAGATGATTCAATTTCTCCTTGAGCATTACTAACACAACAGTACATATATGATAAACATAAAATTTGACCCAGATAAATTCAATTTCCATTAGAAATGCTCATGACTTCTTTAGCTAGGTTGTAGAAAAATAGAATTATAATACTTTTAGTAGTTGAATCATAGCTCAAAATATAGCAATAACAATCTCTTCATGGCAAATATCTCTCTGTAATTTGTAATTTGTTCATATTTTCTAGCTGTTCTTCCCCACTCTCGGATTAATTACGCTAAAGTGTGAAAGTACCTCACCAACTCTGGAAAAAATCATCAGCATTAATAACATGCAGTAAGCAGCCATATCACTAGTCACTTTGATAGTGTGATTTTAAATTTCTTTGTTCTACACTTGCAGCTGTATGTGTGAATTAATCAATCTTTTGTTTTCTGGGTGTTTATAATAGATATTTTAAAGCTTTTATGTATGTTTCATGTCTGCAATTATTTTTATGCTCCTCTTCCTGACAAATTACAGTTGCTTCCACCATCTCAACACAATAAACTTGTCTTTATTCCTTGCTGTTGTAGCTTAATCTTGGTGTTGTAGTGTTGCTATGCTGTGCAGATATTAAATAGTTACCACTGGTTACTGCGTTAGCAACCTGTGTTCTTCCTGAGAGGTTTCAGTGTGGGTATCAAGAGAAAATATTTGAAATAGATACTTGTTGCACTGCAAGTGGGAAGAGGGCATTGAACGTGTTAACATCTTCCCTACTCGCTGCCAACTCTACTCGCAGTTCAGCCTCCCACTTGATTTTTGAAACCTGAACTCTTAATTAAATCAAAACATGAAAACTAAAATGAATGCTGAGAGCAACTGTATACCAAAACCACAATGAAACACGACACAGACTTTAGGAGACCTGATTTTCAGCAGTGACTAGGCTAAAGGCCATACGCTGCTGAGCCATCTGGTCTTCCCTCTACTTTACATGCCAATTTGTAGAACCAGACGGTCTTATATCTTTGCATACCAATTTGTAAAACCAGACTGTCTCATATACTTGCACTTAAGCAGGTGAAGCCAAGGGTACACATTGGGTGGATATCGACCTTCCCATGGTCACTTTTTCCTAGGCTTGCCTGGAAGACAACTGAGCACAGCAGAATTTTTAGAGTCAAGAGCTTTAGGTTAGGGATACAATGCTGGAATTATTAATAACGCCTTCAGTCAGCTTTTTGATGTGGAGGTGCTTGCAGGGCAAAGTGAAACTGACTCTGAAACCAACCAGCTGGCATAGAGCTTCACCTCATTCTTCAGCTCCACTTTGGTCTCCTGATTATTTTTTGTCTTACATTCCTGGTTACTTCCTGAAACAATCCATTAAAGGAAACTTAAGGCCTGTACAACAACCCAGTTGGTAAACAAAAAGCTTGTAAAGTCCAGAAATTTTTTATTCTGGAGAGAAATGGAAGGTGATTTAAGCATATTTCTTTCCCATTAGCCTGTTTATAGGGGTGTGGACTGTATTCTTTTATATCCTATAGGAATCTTTCAGGTTTTATATGGTGGGCACAAAATTTCATATAATAATACAAAGCAATCTCAGTAAGGACTCATCTCTTAAGCACCCTTAAGTACTACTTGAGTACCCTTTAAATACCCTCAAAGTCTGTGCCATCATCATCCAAACTCTCTTCATTTTTGAGAAAGTGGACAGCACTGATATTATCATAGAGGCCTTACAGGTTGAGCTCTGGTGCTCAACCACTGTTAAGATCTGTGTTCTCATACAGTGCTTGCTCAGGGCCACCTTTACAAACTTAATTGCAAGGATGAATACTCTGTTTTTATGGTTGTGTAAATCACAAAGTGATTCTTAGTGATGTCTTAGTTGGTTTCACTGGAAAACTTCATGATGCCCCTGTTTGCCAGATCTCAGGCCTCTCCAAATTTGGGAATGTAAGCATTCCTCTTCCAAGAAAGAACAAGACCATTTGTGAAATGCAGTGCCCAGCTGTGCTCATTCTGTGGGGAGTCTTGAGACCCTACACAACCCAAACAATTACAATGCCCATGGAAAGATCTTTGCCATATCCATCTTCAGCTGGAGGTGGAAATGCACTTGTTTAACTCTGTGCTACCTGACCGGATTCTGCTGTTCCCTGCAAAGTTCTGAAAAGGATTTAGAAATTATCTTTTTTTTGTTGTTGTTGTTATTCTATGCTCAACTCCCTACAACAGGGATATTGCTGTCTTACTTCACTTGAGCATTCCCCAGCTCTCAGCACACAGTGTACTGAGTCAACAGGACTGAAACAACCACTTGGAAATGTGGGTGGGGTGGGGTAGAAAAGGGACCTCAGGCAGCTCCTGTCAACTGAAAGATAACATATTAAAAAGAAAGTGGTTATGACATCTCTTATATACTGCTGCTGCTCTTACCTCATAAGCTACCCCACTTCCCACTCTTATCCCTGAGTCCCCTCTACAGACCTGTACAATGCTCGACACAGCTGGCCATAGGGGAAGGGGAAGGGGTGCTGTGAATGGGTGTCAGGATACTGATGAGGATAGTCTTAGACTAATGTGTGTGGGAATAGTGTGGGGACTAATGTGTGGGGATAATCTTGGGCTCTGGGATATCTCTTCACTCCATTCATCTGTAAGGACATTGGGTGGAAAGAGTGTCCAGAAAGCCTCCACTGCTTGTTGTGCTTCCCACATGCATCTCAGAATGAAAGAGCTGTAAGTCTAGCCTGGCTGCTGTTTCAGTCATGTCATCCCTTCCAAAGGCATCATCTGTATCCTTACAGTGAGGAGAGATCTGCTGAGGTGCCCCTGATAAGCAACGGTTCATGAGAAATGTCCCTAGTTCAGGACAGAGCCCTGCTATCTTGCTATCTTCCCACAGCCAGTAGCAGATAACAGTTATCTCTCTGCTATCCCATGCCTACAGCTACCAGAAACACATGAGGGCCTCTCCCAAGGTTTTGATCATAGTATTATAAACCTCAGTCTTTCTGTCCTTCAGTTTTATTGCCAGACATTTAAGCATATCAACACCTCCTAGAAGGCAAGTTAGAAACCTCTGCTGTAAAATCCTGCTAATCTCAGGAAGGACCTCTGGAGGTCTCAAATCCAGTTGACTGCTTGCAGCAGGATTAACTTCAAAGCTTGATTTGACTTGACAGGATTTAGAATTGATGCTTCAGATTTGTCCTGCGTTCATTAATAGTTGTTTAATAGCATTTGATTCAAAGTCCTTCTAAAGTACTTCTCCGTTAGTAAGTAATGTGCTAGTATTGAGACCCTCACCTTCTCATTCTTGGAAGACCCGACAGGTGATTAAAATGTTCACTACGACTTTGATAATTTTAAATAATGTAGCTAAACATTTGCTTACAGCAGTAATTAGGTGTTCATTGACATGAAAGCCAACATTCTGTGTTAATGTTTTAGGCAGGCTAGGCTGTCAACTTGAAGACAGTTTTTAATGCCAGTTTTAAATTCCACATTTCTTTTTTGTCAGATGACTCCAACTTAGCTTCCTTAGTTTACCACCTAAGGAGTCTTTCTGCTGTGCCTTTTGCAATCAGATATGTCTATCTCATATTGGCCTCATTAGCCACCAGCGTGCTTGTAACAAATGTGGATAGAGCCTTCCTAAATCTTCATTCGTGAAGCCTAGCCATGATGATGAGCTTCCTTAGTTACGGTGCCAATTTTTTACATTAGTCAAATCCATTTACTGTAATTTTTAACAATTGTAGCCCAGAGAAAGCAAATACCACTTTGCTCTCTCAGTCTATTGAGGGAGAGAGCTGAGGGCAGCTGGGGTGCTGAAATTCCTTTGGATTAGATAGAGAAACAGAAGCAAGCATTTTAATTTTTTCTCAACAATTTGCTATGTAAGAGGTGGGTTCTGAATAATAGAGTCTGTTTGGGCTCTAAAGAGCTATGGAGGAGGGAAATATTAAATAAAATAACGAAGTTGCTTCTTTCCCCTCTGTTCCTGTCCAGAATTCATCTTCCCTAATTTGTCTGAATCATCCTGTTCCTCCTACATGTAGGAAACTCATAAAATAACACTGTTTTGCACCTTTCAGACTCATGCCCACTGCAGTCCAGCATGTGCTGTAGTTCTCACTGGATTGCTAAAGAAATTACAGTAACTGTTGCAGCAGTATTATTACTCTTACAATGATAGATTTCAACACTCCCCAGGCATCCTTATTTATATGATGCAGTCTTTCCTGATAAAAGTCACATGATAAGACCAATGTCTTAGTCTTTATGTTACCATAGGAACAACCCAAATCTAAAGCATCGCCCTGTAAAAGGAAAGCTTACTTCCTGCAAAACGGACATAGGAAGCTCATGCTCTTGTCAAACCGATGGCACTTGAATTTTCTATATCTAGAATAATTCAAGGTTACAGGAGTTTGCACTAACAATCTTTCCATTTGTGATGGGATGCCAGAGTGCAACTGTCTGCTAAATTTGGAGAAAACCACAGCTCTTTTCCCCTTCCTTCTAGCCATGGACTTCCTTCTTCTAACCTTCCAATAATTTACCAGTCTAAAATTTTTATTGACTTCCCAGTTTCCACTGTCATCTTGATAGAAAAATAATGAAACCAATACTTTAATATTGGTTTATTTGCTTTAAATATTTTTGTTGGTCTTTTGATTGTGCTGTGATGACCATGAATGTATGCCTGAATAGATATGTGTTTGATCACAGAAGTGAGACCACAAATTGACCAAAGCTCTTCATCCTCACAAGCCATTGAAGCATTTTCCTTTAGATCAAGTGTTATGTTGAAGACCTTTCTTTTTTTTTTTTTTTCTTTTAGCAGAGATTTCTTTTTCTTATAAATATAGTGATGCATGTAGAATTCTGCCAGGATATTTGCCATAGTGAAGTGTATGGTGATCTGGTCTTAACATGACTATGGGGCTACTTTCCAATAAGCACTAAAATTTACCACACACACACATCTCAACTCTGATTATATCACAGCTCAGCTGAGCTATTTTTTTCCTTCTCAACATTTTCCTGAGGATCCCTCTGATTTCCTTGTTCCTCAGGCTATAAATGAGGGGATACAGTAGTGGAGTGATGTTGGTGTAGACCAGAGACACCACCTTGTCTCGAGCTGGTGAGTAACTGGACTTAGGACGAATGTAAATGAAAGTGGCAGATCCGTAGTGCAACAACGTGATGGCCAAGTGTGAAACACAGGTAGAAAAGGCCTTGCCCTTTCCCACAGAGGACGTGACATGTAACAAAGCCGCAGCAATGCAGATATACGAGGTCAGGATTAGGAGGAAGGGGAGCAGCAGAAGGAGCACGCAGGCAGCCAGCAAGGGCAGCTCAGGGGTGTAGCTCTGTGTACAGGCCAGGTGCAGCACAGCAGGGACATCACAGAAAAAGTGGTTGATGTGACGAGAATGACAGAAAGGTAAGCGGAAAACAGCCACTGTCAACCCCAGGGCAACAGCAAAGGCTCCCAGGCAGCACACCACAGCAAGCCTGAGGCAGAACCCTTCGCTCATCACAACCACGTAGTGAAGGGGCTGACAGATGGCAACGTAGCGGTCGTAGGACATGGCTACCAGGAGGAAGCATTCAGCCCCACCGAGTGTGACAAAAAGGTGCATCTGTGCAGCACAGCCTATGAAAGAAATGGTGCTGCCATCCACCACTATCAGGCTGAGGAGTGCCTTAGGGACAATGACTAGGGTATAGCAGAGCTCGATGGCAGAGAGCTGGCAGAGGAAGAAAAGCATGGGGGGACGTGAAGGCTCCATAACCACTGCCATGAAGACCATCATATTCCCTGCCAACGTGACCAAATGAACAATGAGAAAAAAAAGGAAGAGGAGGACCCGCAGACAGAGCAGCTCAGAGAAGCCAAGCAGGAGGAACTCCATGGTTGCACCAGTGCTCATATTGTCCCTCTCCATGCAGCCTTCACATGGCATCTACAGGGAGAGAAGCAAAAGGGAGACAGTTGAATTTGACCTGATTCTTGGCAATCAATTCCACATAAGAAATAGTGTTGCAGTACTGTAGAACCAGTGTAGTAAAGCTGATTGTGTAGGGAGGAAGGTGATTTAGTTAAAAAAAAGCAGACTGATTTCACTCAGTCACATTCAGCATGCTCTCGACCCACATTCTCACAACCACCAAGGTTCTTGTGCCTGAATGATCTCCCTAGGATTCTTTACCATGACTTTGATGACAAAGAATTTCAACAGTTCTGTCTTCATTACTTCTTCTGAGTTGTTCTTAGGTTTGTGACCATGTGCAAGTTTTGAAAATGCATTAGGTACCCTTTAGGAGGTAACTCTGATTAGTCTCTCTGTCCTGTCCTTTCTGATCTGATGTCCTAAGAAGCTGCAGACAGATGTGTTTGCATCTTGATGACCATCAACAAGTAGGTCTTGGAGACATTCTGCTACTGTTTCTTCTGGTGCTTCCACTCCCAGGCAGACCCATTTGTTCTCTGTTCACACCACTAATGCAGCCCTCTATATCTGTCCCAGAGATGTACAGGGGCAACTAAACAGTGAGCTGGAGCTTCTATGCTACTGCTTGACTCTCATTAAGGGGAATTTGAGAAGTTTGCTGACTGGCTTTTCCCTCTTTTCCCTCTGCTACAGTAGATCTGCCATAAAGTTCACACAGGAGCAAGGTTTCAGTGATTAGGCATGAGGATTGCAAATTAGAGCTGATGTTTTCGCTGCTTACATCTTTATACCTGGCTCCACCCTATGGCATCAGAGTTAAAGTAAACAACCAAAGATTTCCATGACAACATACTTTATAACTGTTTTTTAAAAGAAAATGCAAAGCCAATATTTTGGACTTAGAGAGAATGAGATTCTGCTTTTCACAAGAAGAACAGAAATTTCCTAGGAATATGGAGTGATGCAAAGCTATTTAAGTAGAAAAACCTAGGAAAGATAAGGATGTAGAGAGCCATATAATAATAAATTACATATACTGGTCACAGTTGAACAGTGTTCACTGCTCATGTGTTCATCATGGAATACAATATTTACTACAAGGAATAATTCCCACTCTTTCTACACTTTGTTGTAAAATAAGAATAAAAGCAGTGATTCCTTGAAGATTTCTGCTTATATTAAAAAAACCAGCAATATTTTAGTGTGAAAGAAACTGGAAAAATACATCAAATATCATGAAAGACAAATTAAAGGAATGGGAAGTTGATGGGAAAAGTATTAGTCGAGACAGGTGTTTTCCTGGAAAAAGCCATCTCAAAAAAGCTCCAGAAAGAAATAATCAATAAAATTGAGGAGGTGAATATACTAAGCCTACAGATCTTTCTTTTATTTTTGCCCTAAGGTTTCCTTGTGATTCAGTATCTCAGCAGGATTCAAAACATCTGGGGACTCAGACAAATAATGAAAACCTCCACAATTATATTACCTCAGTGCAAAACTAGGAATTAAATTTCTCTGCTTCAGAGCAGAAGTCAGCAAAATGGACAGGTTAGGAAGAAACTACCATAAGCTCCAAGACAAAAAAAATGGACAGTCAGTGAAGACCAAGAAGGAGCTCTTTAGAGAACACAGAGGGAACAGCAATCCTGCAAAAGGAGGTAACTCAACAAAGACCACTGCTAGAAACAGTTCCCAGGGTTATAAAGCCACAACTAACTCCTACATCTACCTTTTGCTGCTGCAAGACCTCCCCAACAGCTATTCTAAAGTCTGACTACAAAGCTTTCTTGATACTCTATGTAAGTAGTAGGTCTTCACAGAAAACAGGAGTAACAGGTTGATACATGACTGTGGACTCAGTCACTGAGGACCAGCTTGCTCCAAGTACTGAGACTTTAAGAGGATTCCACTAAGCACAACGAAGGTAAAATGTGGGGAAGAAAGAGGGGGTTCCCTCCCTTTGGTTTGGATCTGATCACTTCAGTGACAACATACCGTCTTCTCTGGGTTAGAAGGTAAGGAAATAAAGACTTCTTCCCCTTGATGATGTGCGCTGCTCAGTCTGGGCTGAGATTCTGTTTCTTGCCCAGTCTGGGGTCCCTCTGGCTGTGAGTGTCCCTAGGGCCAATGCTTTCTTTCAGCATCTCATATTAATTCTCTCTGCAGGATCCAGCTCCTTATATACCATATGACACAGAAGTCTGTCCTCTTCCCTGATGCCTCTGTTCTCCCTGCACGAATGACAGGAAATTCCACTCCAGCTTTTCTGTAAATCAAGTGATAGGATGTAATTGGACCTTCAGAAGAAGGCAGAATTGTAGCACTAGCACTCTCCTCTCTTGTTCTTTTCACTGAAGCAGTTGAAAGTACCTGATTATTTACTGGGATAGTTTGTACCTGGAATGGCAACATTTTGATTAACAGAATGTGTTGCTGCTCTTCTTAAAAATAAATCTGTGGGTCTTTAAGTAAGTTTAAACTAAACTCACACTTAAAGGCAAAGCAAAGCACATATAAAAACTTTAAACCCATCTGTGTGTGGAGTTTTCACGAGTTCAGATGACCCATTGTTTCTTATTTAGTCAGATGAAATCACTATTCAGCAGTAAGTAGGACTGCGATTATTTGAACCCAGCTTATTTTCATTGCCATTGTTACATTCATTCCTGGCCACTTACACTGAAATCTAAAGAGATCTGTAGGCTTCTGTGAGTACAAAAGAGAGGCAAACTCAAGATTTTTGACTGCTACAATGGATCTGCTTTCTGTTAACCCAGCTTGGCAGAAACATGTGAATATGCTATTTTAAGATTTTTCACAAGTTTAAAAGAAGTCCTTTCAAAATATTCTTCTATATTTTATCTATATGACATAGTCATTTTGGGACAAAACTGCTTCATGCATCAATCCAGTTTGGGGACCAATTGTGTTGGGAGCAGCTCTGCAGAAAAGAATCAGGGCTTCCAGCAGACAGCAAGATGAACAGGAGCCAGGAAGGGGCAACAAAGACCAACCACACACTGGGCTGCAATAGCATGAATGTGTTCAGCAGGTGAAGGAAAGTGATTATTCCCCTTTACCTGTCACACATGTAGCCACATCTGGAACACTGGGTCCACTGTTGTATTCCCCCATACAAGAGATGACAACAAGCTCAAGAGGAGCATGTGATGTCCAAGGGGAGGCTGAGGGACTTAGGTCTGTTCAGCCTGGCAAAGACAAGGCCAAAGGGGTTGATTTTAGCTACAAACTGGGAGGCTACAGAGACATCAGAGTCAGTTCTCTTGGAGTGGCACAGCAAAAACAGTCACACTGTTTGAATCAAAGAAAATTCTGATTAACCATAAAGAAAAAAATGCTTCTTTTCACAGTGGTGGTTCAGCACTGGAACAGGTGTCCTGAGAGGCTGGGAGATCTTTCTCCTTGGAGATGTTCACAGGTTGTCTGGACAAGACCATTAGCATCCTGATCTAGCTCTGGAGCTAGCTGTCTAAATCTTTCTTTGAGTCTATGATTCTGTACAGCCTTGGTCAGGCATCCAGTATAGACAGGATCAGAATTGTGTGTACCCAAGGAACTTTAAAGAACTTTGCTGTCATGAACTGAAATACTCATAGAGTTTTGGCTCCTCCAAGGCCTCTATCTGGGATTCTGTAATGTCACAATTTTGAAATTAGATAGAACATAAATGACAAAGTTGGTTTTAGGTATTTGTACTTGCTTTTAAACCTGTCACATAACTTCTTGGAATTAAAGCTATGACAGTGGAGTCTATCCTCTTTAGTCTCTCAATTAATTTCCTAAACTTTCAATGCTTTTTATTTCAATTTTTTTTCCTTTTCTTTTTGTTTAAGATTCTGCAAACATTTCAGGGCACAGAATGTCCTTAGAGCATTTACAAAACCAAATTCAGAATTTATCTGGAATTTCTAGATATTGTTGCATAATACTGAACAAAACAAGAACCCTGAAGCCTCTCTCTGGCATGTTGTCTCTGCAGATGTAATAGGAGTAAAATTGAGGAGCTGATTATTTTCTAATTATGTCTAGCAAATTGAGGAGGTTATAAATGGAAGCAAATCTTTACAGTGAAATCTAGTTTAGTCAAATGCTTTGCAGAGTAAGATTGCTCCCCCTAGTAAACTCTGTGAGAATTTCAGAACATCAGCTGATTAACTCACTCATAGTTTGTGTTGTAAAATAACACTCAGGGGTTTAGGTCCATTTCTTACTTTATATTTATCCTCTTCTCTAACCCAAACTGTAGGAGAAAATCTGCTGCCTCAGTAACAATGCAAAAATAATTACAAGGAACTATTTTGACAAGTCTGTTCCAACTTTCTCGTCTTCAGATCGTCCTTTGCTCCTGCTGGACTGGAGGTGAACTGAGGTGAGTCAGCACGTACCTAGTAACCAATACCACAGAGTCAGCAGTTATATGCACTAATTTTTTTTTTTGCCATAGTGCCCAACCTTACACTGAAATAAGTAAGGCAAATTACTGTTTCAGTTTGTGAGTGTGTAGATAAGCTGTCATTTATTAACATGCAACTTACACCTCCCTGCAATGTTTCAACACACTCCCACACGTTACCTCCAAAACACAGCTCACCAAACAGGGGAGCATTAGCTGGAGTGAGGTATGCATCTCAGTGCCAGAACACACAGCAACAAGACAAACAACAAGCAGGAGAGGATGAGAATATGCATGTCAAAGCGACTCCATACTTCCTCCTCTAGCCCACAACTTTCAGGTTCCCAGCATTTTCATTGCATCAGCTTACAGCCAAATTCATAATAGATTATTAAAAGCTGCACATTGGCATTAGTGTTTGCATGTCTTGAGTTTGCAGCATGTTACAGAGATGTACCTTCTTCCTTGCTGCAGAGTTCAGCCCTGCTCTCCTCCCCCGCACTCTAACTGTGTGATTTTTTTTCAGTGCATGCCTGCGAGGCTTTGGGACGGCCTGCCTTAGCCCGAATTTGTATAAAGAGTTTCTTGGAATCCAGCTACAGTTAATGAATCACATCATATCAGCTTCTATCAGCAATTGCAACACACTTCAGAGGATGTTTCCCCTGGTCTTCAGAAAAAAGGACCCGTGCTGGGCTTGCCTATCCACACCCATGAATCACCAGCCTGCTCCAAAGAAGGCAACAGAAACTAGGAAGCTCAGTGTAATTTGGAGCAATCTGGACAAACTGGAAACAACTCAGACAGGTACCAGGAAACCTGGAAGAGAGGGATGGCCAGTCCCAGTGATAGCTGGGGAAACAGTGAGCTCAGCCCAGGCAGCCATGACAGAGAGATACAAAACTTTTCAGCAGGCTGAAAATAATGTTCAAGCAACATGAAGTAACTAGCCGGTGGTAAAAGAGAATAAAGAGGATAAGAAAGATTGCAGATCTTCTTTGCATGTAAAAGCATGCTGATATTGATCCTCTGGGGGTATCATGCCATTGTATGGCAAAGAAAAGAAAGCAAAGATTTTGGCTTTAGCAGCTGCACTGATGTTCTGCTGCAGGTATGTTTAGTAGCAGAGGCTACTTCATTATTGAGAAACATGATGGTGAGTTACCTGATTAGAGAACTAAAGGTAGTTTTAAGGCAGATTGCTTGAATTGGTTTTGGTGGTTGATGAAATGTAAGATTTGCTCTAATGAAAATGGTAAGAGTGGCAACGTAAAAATAAATGTTAGTATCATTTGAGAAAGTGCATTTGTGACTCCAGTAAGGTTGATTAGGATCAGAATATAGCAGGGCCACGGGCTGAAAATTATAGCATTTTGACAGAGACATTTTAACAGGGATGGGATCCCCATTCTGTAGCCAACAGAAGTCAAGAATGCTGCCTCCCACAGGGGCAAGGCACTGAAACAATTGTGCATAGCCTTTAGGAGGAGCAGTGTTTCCTTATTCTTATAATGTTCAGAGGTTTCTGGAAACCAGGAACTGAAACTGGCTGAGATGGTAACAGCAGGATGACTGGCATCAATTTGCCTTGGTGAGAAAAAGCATCACCTTTCTCTTGTTGAGTTTCTGTTGTTTGGCTTGATAAACACTGTCTGGGAACTCAGTCTGGGAAAGATGAACCATAAACCAACCAAAACAGAGTTTTGCAAAAAAAGGGTAGGCAGCCTGACAGCTGACTACTCCTCATGATTTTTAAAAGGTGGGGTGTTTCTTTCACCTCGTTGTACTTAGTCATAGTCTAACCAAGCCAAAGGCATCGTCTTGCATTTCTACTAAAAAAAAAAAAATCCCTTAAAAGTATCATAAACATACAAGCTCTTCTTATCTGGAAAAAAATAAAGTTACTGGAAGAAAACTGGTTTAGAACTAGAGAAAGAAAGGATGAATCTAAAGGAGGAATTCATGAAAGAAAGGATGAAAATATTTAACCCGAGAACAGCAGGTTAAATAAAAATGAAAAAGACAGACAAACTGAAAATTAAGCTACAGGCCTTGGAAAATATTAATTTGAACCCCAATAGTTAAGATAAGCAGATGAGGGTAATAAGGAAGACTGATATTCTGAGGACAGATCTAAGTTTTCTTCTTTTATCTGACATTAGTTTCAGATTCATTTGGACAACTTTATGAATGTCTCTGTGGATCTAATTAAAAGTTTGGGTTTTAACTACCTGCAACCAGAGAGACTCATCTGGAAAGGAACAGAGTAGCTACAACTCTCATAGTCCTTGAAGGAACTCAGCAGTGCTCAGACCCTCTTGGGGCAGGGATCACTCTGGGGTCTTGCTGAGAATCATGGTGTTGACTTCTGAAAATCATGTATTTATTGTTCCCTGTGCAATGGTAGATGAGGCACTGTCCCACCTGAGCTCTTCCTTAGGGTGGCAGTGGCTGAGACACTCCACCTGGGGACATCATTTGTTTTTGCTTAATTTATTCTGATGCAACTGCAGCTCCTGGGAGAAAACACAGAAAAGTTCATTCTCTTATGAAGTTCTCCAAAGGAGACACCATCCCAAGCTGATGCTGCACACACTTCATCCCCAATGTACCCAGGCTGCCACTCATTTCATCCTTCTTATCCCATCTCATGTTTGGCCATCTAGATTAACATTTTGCATCTATGTCAATTAGGAGCCCAAAGCTCATTTTCAGGATAGTGAGGTGAGTAACTATTAGATCAATACGCTTTTCCAAAGATGCTTATTGCAGAAAGTAAACTCTGGAAACCACCATCTCAGAGTGAATGAACAAAATCCAGACAAACTGGAGCTTGTTTAGACAGAAGAACTATGGCAGACATATATGTGTGGTCAGAGACAGCAGGTGAGCTTCAGAATGTGTTCTAGCATTGAACTCTTGAGGTTGTTTCAAGATATTTTTCAAGCACGTTAGTTGGAGGTGAAAGAAAAGAGAAATCTGTCATTAATGGTGGGAAAAAGCCATTCAGCTGTTGCCTTCAGCATTCTCTAGCATCATTTCTACTTATTGTGTCACATAATTATATACATTTCATACTTCTATTATTTTGTTTCTTGTGTTCACATCAGCTCTTTATACTTACCTGCCATAAGAGCAAAAACTAAAACAACTCAGTGAAAATTTGGCAAACTATTCTTCATATAAAGCCAAGCATTGCAACACCACAGCAAAATACAGGGTGAGATGCAGTACAATGTTACTGGTCCAGGTGTCCATGAATGCAGATGTACAGGAAATAGTTTCAAGACGAGTGGATGTAAAAGAAACAGACTTCTAACAGCTTTTCTTCATGAGGACCTGTTAGAGATAAGGGAAAGACCTGTCAGCCTGCAGGGATCCCTGTCTATAGATGTGTCATATATTTCTGCATTGTGTTCCATGGGTGACCAAAGCTCTTATCTGAATTCATGGCACAACAAAATCATGAGCTTCATGGAGGAACAGGAGCAAGAAGAGGACAGTAGCCCTATTATTCTTCCAATGAGCAGGCAAGCTATACCAGTCTGCTTCACTGCCCATTCCCATCTAGTTTTACTATTGGGGCTCCTCTAGAACAAATAATTGGCAGATAAGGTGACATTGAGCCCTCACTGTAAACGCAGGCCAAAAGCATTAGGCCCTTATCACCTTCTGGGAGTCTCAGCGAAGATGTGGCATTAACAGAGGACTTGTGCTTGGCTGAGGTCTCTGGAAGTCCTAGGAGTTACACTCGGTGATCCTTGTGGGTCCCTTCCAACTCAGGACATTCTATTCTATTCTAGTCTAGTCTAGTCTAGTCTAGTCTAGTCTAGTCTAGTCTAGTCTAGTCTAGTCTAGTCTATTCTTACCTTTTGTGGCTCCTTGCATTCCCAAATCTTCATTTGCAAAGCTTAGCCATGGAAAAAAAAAAAAACAAAACCCCTCATATTTACATGTTTGTTGACCAATACAGCAGCTCCAGTCCTTGGATGCATGATTAAAAGCCTGATACCTCTGGTGCCCATAATGTTTTCCAAGCTGTATTTTTGTGGATCTATTTGGTACAAAGGCTTGTATTCAGAAATAAACTGCTTGTTAGAGCACATGCTGGCTGATGTGCATATTTATGCCCTTTCCTTTATATTCAAACACTGAGAAGAGCTTCCTCCATATTCGGTTTTAGCAAGTTTCCTTTATTAGCAAAACCTCATTTTCCAGAATGGGGAACATAGGCTGCAGATCTTGTGATAGCCTGAGCAACAAACCAGGCTAAGTACTCAGCTGTTCTTTCAGCTGAGTATGAATGGGAAATGTAATGAAGCTGGATCAAGTGGATGTGATACCAAAACATTTTCCCATGCTACAAAAGCTCTTCACTGAATCACAAAAACATAAGAAAGCTGTTTGGAAGATCCAACCTCCTGCTCAGAGCTGGAGTGTCACTAATTCTGCTTCCCATAACGATGGTCTTGTCTAACTGCATCTTGAAAGCCTCCAAGGCTGGAGACGACTTCATCACTCTGGATACCAGTTCCAGTGCTGTGCTGCCTGTTGCCGAAAGTTTTTCCTAATGCCAAATAGAACTCCCCGAGGTATGATTTAGAGCTATTTACCATTACTGTTAATTTAATGGAGTTGTAATAAACTTCTGTTATTTGGGACTGGAAGGTGAGGGGCAAAGAGGAACAGGACAGGAAGGAGGAAAAACAAGATCAGTGCATGAAGACTAGGTTGGAAAACAGCCTGTTAGAACACCATAAAGACAAAGTAGTCTTCTTTACTCTTCTTTTGCACAGTCACAACGTGAAAGAGTTGAAGGAGCAGAGAGGCAGAGGAGACCTTCTTTGCAATAAGCACCATTTAAATACAATGCCTTCGTTTGAACTGCTGTGCTCACTAGCCAGCAGTCTTTCTGTGCTAAGCAACTGCATTTGAACTGGTACAGAAATAAAAAGCATGAAATCTACTGTCTTCTGTGGTATAAGGCAAGTGCTTGGCAGGCAGAGCCTATTGACTACTGCATTGCTAATGGCTTGAGCTGAGCTGACTGCAGGTAGCTGTGCAGTGAAACAGAGTCCAGCTTCCAGTATGCCCTGACTTCCATTTTGGTTTCCATACAGTTGGACAGAGGACCCATCTGCAACTGAGTGTGTGTATGACAAATATCTTGTACTGCTGAGAGACACTGCTAGTAGAGAGCTTTGTTTATAATTTTTCTTTTGTGCTTGCTTTTTTTACCCCCTATGGCCTCATCAATCATCATATCTCATTCACTACTTCAAGTTCACAGAGGACATCAGAATATCAGAATATCAGAGCAGTCAGTTCAAATGGGCTGCAGATATGAAAATTCATTAGTGAGATAAATGAAAGGAAAGTTAGGAATCCATTCTTTTTCTATCATAGGAAGTGCACTAATGTAAACAGTTTTCTCTCTCCTGAGGATCTGGATAGATGATGTCTCTTACAACAGCTCTCTCTTACAGTCTCAAGAGGTGAGTAGTCAACTGGGAAAGATGTAACTGTAACAGATGCAGCTATGCACTTGACAGTTATAATAAGGATAGGCCACCCATACCTTTGAAGGATGTGAAGTCAAAGAAATTTATTAAGTGCCAGCTGGAAATATCAATGAAACTCTGCAATATGTGCATGTTCTTAAAAACTGATTTTATTTGTTTTAGGCTTTGATGAATAGAACAGCCTTTTGTTGCCCAAAATTTGGAACAATGTTAATGTTGCATAAATTAGGTCACTGAGATAGGAGTCTTGATACGTGTTTCTCAACACTACTGACGGACACTAAAATCAGAAGATCAACTTCACTGGAATTAAGTAATGCATATAATTGTATCTAAGAATTAAACTTTTTTTTTCCAAGATGCTCCAAACCAAGGCTTTAACTTTTACTCAGGGTGGAGAAACAGTATCCATATTTTCTCAAATCACTACTGCGGATTTGAGAAATCACAAGTCTCATTTTGGAAGCTCCACAACTATTCCTAGAAGCACAATTGTTTTCCCAGACAACAACCTTCCTATGAATTTTTCACTTCAGAAGTTCATATTAGACTTAATAGTACCCATTTTGTGTCCAGACGTTGAGGACTGTGGAGCAATGGAAATGTCTGAATGGTGGGTAGAATGCGAGATACAAAATAGAGCTCTACATGTCATTAGTTACACATGGCATGGAAAGTAAAAAGGGCACAAGGCCACACTGAAAACAGTGAAGTCATTGGTAATAGAGGTTTTTTAATGTCCCACAATAATAGGCCCTAGTCAAAAGCAGAGTGATAAAACTGGGAGCAGACCAAGCCTGGGCACTGCTACTTGTCTCATGGGATATTTCTTTAGAGGAGAAAACCTGTGGAAAAGCATGAATTTTGACAACTCTGTTGCAGAGGAAGGTCAATAGTCAAAACAGTGTGCTGACATTCAGGCAGATAAATGGACTAACACCATTTTCCACTACACTGAGGAAGAAAAAACAAAAGTCTAGAAATTCAGATAATAAGACAAAAGCAGAAATGTTTCCTTTTAGTCAACTGCGTCTGTGATGTTTGATGTGCTGGCAACGTTAGGCAGGTATTCACTTCTCTACCCAGAAACAATCTCCTCTGTTAGGCTGATTTTTTTTTTGAGATTCACTTCAGTTCAGGAACGGCTTCAAAAGAGTATGTTATTTAAAACTGTAAACACAAGATTTTTCTCTCCAGGAAAACAAAGCCAAACTGAGAATGAGAATAGAACTGGTAAGTACCTCAGCCATGACTGCAAAAAACACGTAGGCTGTTCTTGATGTCGCAACTCTGCAGTGTTGTAATTACATTGCATTTAAATGGAGGACTTGGCTGTCTATACTTGTTTTATTTGAGTCCTGGAAGTGTTATATGTGGAGCTGTTGAAGGCAGCACCTTGTCTGTGGCAGCCTGTGCAGTTGGCCATGGCCATGTCCCTTCCATGGACAGGTGCGTGCGTGTCTCTGGGTTACACACCCAAACTCAGCCCTGGCTGAACTTGCAACCTGGGGAGCAGCAACCATGAAAACCTGCCCTGGATGGGCTCCAGCAGCTGACAGCTGAGCAGGAGGAGTTACTGGGGCTGAACCCTGGTCATCCCTTAACTATACTTACACACTGAACTTGAAAAGTGACTTGGCCAGAAAGAAACTCTGGAACTCTCTTTTCTCCCCAGAAAAAAAAGCAGCTTGTGTAACTTTGTTGTTATTTTCTTTTACTTTCTGTCCTTGTTCTGTGATATATTTTCATCCTTTCATTCTTTGTTGCTGATCAGCTGCTTGCAGGAACTACCATGAGCTATCTTGGAAGGGCATGTTTTGTGTTGAAATCTTACAGAACAGTGGATAATATTTCAGTTCTATTCTTCTTGCAGTTGTTGTAGGATGTTATTCTATTTTTGCCATGTCAAAAACAATAAAGATCTGGAAAAATTCCTTTCACAAAGGAAAAATAAAAAACAGATTTACCAAAAACCATAAGGTGGAAAGGGACCAGTGAAAGCCTCTAGCCCAATCTCCTGCTGACAACAGGGCTGACTTCAGTTAGGTGGGATTCCTTAAGGCCTTGTCCAGATGAGTTCTGAACATAGAATCACAGAATGGGTTGGAAGGGACCTTTAAATATCATGACTGCTGGAAACCACCTTGAAGGTACTGGATGGGGGGGACTGTCAAGCATTAGGAGCTGCATTTAGCAAAGGCCACCTGGTTGGTCAACACCCGAGGCTCCATCAGTTGAGGTGGCCCTGCCCAGTCAGAACCTTCACGTACTGTAGATGAAGTCCCTGTGGTGCACATAAGAGGTATGTTAGGAAAGACTGTTTGGATTAGTCCTACCTCAAGTAAAGGCAAACCCATAAGTGGGATTGTTTTTGCTCAAGGACCTGGTTTCACTTAGTGGGTAATAGATAAAGATGGGGAAACACATTTTGTACCACAAGAGGTCCTAATTTTGAGTGAGAACTGTCTGTAATATTTCATTATATATATACAAATATATATATGTATAGTTAAAAAAGGTATTAATTTAGGCATGACATAAACGGTATAGAATAAGGGGTGGATAACGTCCTAGTTACAGGGGCTGGGACCAGTTTATCACTATGTGGGTATAACCAAAACTGTGTATTCTACACCCTCTATGTAATTTCTGATGGATTGTTAACAAATGGATCATTTGCAGCAGCTGCCGAGGGCACACCTGACACCTCAGGCTACAAGCTGAGCGTTAAAGAAATCTTGAGAGGCAGGAGAGTGTTTCTTTGTCTTCACACCAATGACTCAGCTGAGACAACTCCCCTCCAGAGAGGCATAAGCACCTTCACACCCAGCCTGAGGGGTCATCTCTGCTAATGGGCCACAATGGACTGGCATAATAGGCAGCTGCAATGACCTAGACCATCAAAGATTCTAAAACTATCCCATGACTCACAGAGTTAAATTACCCATTGTGAAACTCCCTATCCTAGGGGAGGTACTGGGCATTCCCACCTGAACCTAAGCATATATAATCTTGGGGTTTGGGCACTTCTGGTACCACTCATCGGATCCAGAGGAGGACCAGAACTTTGACAGAGCTGCGACCATCATCTGGACCAACAGGTTTCCTTTGCTTTTACTTTGCACTCTGGGGGGCCATGTGGTGCTCAGCACAGGGGCTAATGAACACTGTTCTGTTCTTGTCCCAGGGAGCTGGGTTGTATATCTGTTTTTGTGGGTTAAAACCAGTTTTTGCAGTGTCATTGCATTTATTGTAGCCTTTTTAGTAAATTGTAACTCTGACTTGTAATCTCTCTTGAGTTGGGTTCATTTCTTCTGCCAATTTACTTTTAAACCAGCACAGTACCTCAGCCTTCTCCATATCAGTTTGTTACCATTTCTCCTGTCTTATTTATTAGTGGGGTGGGATATGACATTTTCTTTAATCTTCCTTTTCTGGTCAATGTACTTATAAAAGCCATTCTTATTATTCTTGCCAAATTCAGTTCCGGCTGTGCCTTGGCTTTCCTGATACCATCCCCTGTAGCTGGTAGTAGTTGGCTTCCTGCCAAACCCCACAGACTACAGAAGAAAAGCTCCCAGAAGAGAGAGAAGAAAAAAAACGGAATAGCAAAAGCTATATAAAATATATATATTTTACATATATCACATATATACAATTAAGGTCCTGTGTACATATGAACACATGAACCCAAATCGCTCCCAGAAGGGAAAGAGGAGAAGGGAAAAGGGACAGAAAGGGACAAAAATGAACAAAAACAAAACAGGTATCCACAATTGAAAAACCCGGTAACCGACAAAGTAAAGAATTAGCAAAATCTCACCACTTCCCTTGAGAAAAGCAGGACAGTCAGACCCAGCCCAGCACCCTCCCCTCACACATGGCAGACAACAGCAGTCGCTGCAGGCCTCAGCTCCAGATAAGCAAGACCAACACAGGGACCTACTGTTCCCAAACCTCGCCGGAAGAGGAGAGAGAGAGAGGTCTCTCTGACCGGTTTATTTATACCTCATGTCACATAAAGGAATAGCATGGAATACTTCTCTGGTCACTTCCCTAGTTCCTTCCTGGTTACAAGCTGGTCTCCAGGAAGGCCTAGACTGAAACTATCACAATCCCCTTATGTTTAGAGCATAGTTACATCAGTTAGGAACATGAAACTTCTGTTTCCTTGAGTCGCTGAGGGAGATATTTTTTCTACACTCCTCATATCATACTCAGTACCTTTCCTTGGAGGAGAGAAAAAGCTACATTTACCTACCCTTTAGTAGTTTAGGGAAGTCCTAAATTAAAGAAATACAGTACTGTGGGGTGGACAACCCTCACACAAAGTCAGCGTTTACACAAGGGCTTCCACCAACTGTGCTAACCATAATCTCAGTGCATGTCACTTAACGACCATACCCTTCTGGTGTTTGCACAAGTCTTCATCCATCTTCATAATTGTCCTGACACAAGATGTGGTTTGGGAGGGTTGGGCCAGGTATTAAGAAAAACTTTTTCAGTAGGACTCTATGCAGTGCGGGATCAGGTGTAGGATATTGACTTCATCAATATTTTCAACACTTAGCCAGATAAAGTCACGGTGACTTGACGTGGTGTTGCAGATAGTCTCACTTGAAGTAGAATTTCTGAACAATACACCACTGATTTTATGACACAGAAATCCATGAGCAACTGATAAATAACAAATGAATACTTACTTGTGCTTACAGCTCCAGCTTCTCATGCAGAGGTTATCTTAATGTGCTTCCCTTCCCAGCTTGACTGGAAGCTATTTCCACCACCCTCCTTTATGTTCCTGTCATATTCATTCACTATCAGATGAGAGACATATCCAATGATATATTGAAGTTCAGACCATGACATCTTTGCTTAACGTTAGCCCTTGACATCTTATTAATCGTAATGACAGTGCAAGAGAGAGTTCTGATGAAATTCCAGGCAAGTTTTAGCAGTTTTCTTCAAATACTGCAAGAATGGAATAAAAAAACCCTATCCTGATAGAGCCTATCGTCCCCTCTCCTCCCCATTCATTTTAATGATTGATATTATTTATTTTTCTAGGAAGCAGATATTCAGGCTATAGTGACCACAATAATCTGATAACGGCCACTGCAGTCTGCAAGTAATAGTCCAGCTAAAGATTAATTATGTCAGCTATGCAAATAATGATATTCTTGAAGTGTTTGGTTTACTTTTTAACTTCTCTTGCAAGGACTATAAGTAAAAAGGAGTTTCTTGTACTAAGTCCCCTTTCTTTAAAACCCTTTTGCAGCTGGCCCCAGGGCCAAAGGCACTAGGCTGTTGCACATCATGGCAACCAGTTCCTCAGGGCACACTGGTCCCAGCTTCATTGCCCACATCTTTCCAATCAGGGCCACGGTAACAGTGTCCCATCCCCTGCCCCCCGCCCAAATTAAGGCCAGGCTTTCTTACTAACAGCAACCCCCCCAACCCAACAAAGGAAGACATTTAGGGTCAGCTTGCTGCAGCTGCATCCTGTCCCTCTCCAGAGGATGGCAGCAGAGCTCAAGCAACCCTGAAGGATCTTTTTCCCCACCCTGGTTCATAGAATCACAGAATGGTTTGAGTTGGAAGGGACTTCAAAAACACCGAGTTCCAACCTCCAAAGTTCAGACCCTGCTGAGCTCCCTGCTATTTCCAGGCTTGATCTAAGCAAGCTTCCCAAGGGATCCAGGTGAGATCCCTTGGAATAAAGTAGTATTCAGTAGTACAAAAAATCTGGTCAGTATTCCGAGGTAACACCGAGAGAAAGTACAGTGAGCAGCGCAAGAGTAGCGTCACCACCCCAGCCACATGGCTGTCCTGGTGGACACCCAGGATAAGGAGGGTCCCCACCTGGATGCCATCCGATGTTCATAGTCCTCTGCACCCTGGTCCTGCACCTCCCGAAGCTGTGCAAGGAATGCTGCTTTCCTGCTTTTCTCAGAAAAACTTGGGATTTCAAGGACTGGGAAAGACTGACCTACCACAGCACTGGATTGCCTGTTGAAAATAAAACGTATTTATTTCAGCAAGCAATGGAAAGTGTATTATGGATGCTCTGGCTAGCATAAAACAGGGGTTGGGCAAATTTGTTAGATAAGGAAATTTCAGTGCTGATTAAAGGTGAACATACCTTGTACTACCTGTAGATTATTTTTCTGAAAGTTGGTGAGAGTAAAATGAAAATGCTATGTCTAAATAAATGTCTATATCAACAAAAAAATATGTCTACAATGGAGTTACAGCACTGGTGGAAAGGGGAAGTGTTTGGCATTATCCATCTGGACTTGTGCAAAGCATTTGAAGCTTTATAGCATAACATCCTTGTCTCTAAACTGCAGAGATATGAATTTGATGGATGGGCTACCCGGTGGACAAGGAACTGGCTGGATGGTCACACTCATGGAGTTATGGTCAATGACTCAGTGTCCAAGTGGAGACCTGCAACAAACAACATTCCTCAGGGGTTGGTATTGGGACCAGCACTGTTTAATGCCTTTGTCGGTGACTTGGACAGTGGGATTGAGCGTACCCTCAGTAAGTTTTCCAGTAACACTAAGTGTGGTGCTGTTGACACACTGGAGGAAAGGGTTGTCATCCAGAGGTACCTTGGCAGGCTGGAGTGTTGAGCCTGTGTGAACCTCATGACAAGGCCGAGTGCAACGTCCTGCATGTGAGTTGGGGCAATCCGAAGCACAAATACAGGCTGGGCAAAAAATATTTTGAGAGCAGCCCTGCAGAGAAGGACTTGGGGATGTTGGCTGATGAGAAGCTCAACACGAGCTGGCAATCGAAATGTCTGCAGCCCAGAAAACCAGCTGCATCCTGGGCTACATCAAAAGCAGCTGGCCAGCAGGTTGAGGTATGTGATTTCTCCCCTTTAGTTCCACTTTAATGACACCCCACCTGGAGGCTGCATCCAGCTCTGGAGTCCCAACATAGGAAGAACGTGGATCTGTTGGAGAAGGTCCAGAAGAGGGCAATGAAGATGGTCAGAGGGCTGGAGCACCTCTGCTGTGAAGACAGGCCAAGATACCTGGGATTATTCAGCCTTGAGAAGAGGCAGCTTTGCGGAGATCTTATAGTACCTTCCAGTACCTAAAGGGACTACAAGAAAGCTGGGCAGGGACTTTTTACAAGAACATGCAATGATAGCACAAGGAGTAATGGCTTTAAACTGAAAGAGAGCATATTTAGATTAGATATTAGGAAGAAATTCTTTGCTGTGAGGGTGGTGAGACTCTGGAACCTGTCGCCCAGAGAAGCTGTGGATACGCTTTCACTGGAAGTATTCAAGGCCGTGGAGCCCTGAGCAATCTGGTATAGTGGGAGGTGTCCCTGCCCATGGCAGGGAGGTTGGGACTAGAGGATCCTTAAAGACACTTTCCAACATAAACCATTCTATAATTCTGTGATGCTATTGCTTACATACTTATTTAGCCCAGACACTCTTGCCTCTGTTCTCCACAGTCATCTTGATCTCCTAACACAGCAGTTTTACTTCCCACACTTCAACCATCAGCCCTTGTCCCCGGGAAACGATGATTTTTCAGCATATTCCTGTCACCTCCTGAAAGGTGGTGCTGGGGATGGTTGGAAGGCTGTGTCTATCTAATATGTCATGGGCATTTCCAAGAGCAGGTGTGCTGAGTACAGGGTTCCAAGCAGCAGTTCATCACCTCTCATCTGCTTTGTACACTTCGTGTCCACTAACTTTGTCAGTGTCTCTTGCTCCTGGTTCCTGAGTGACCACAGGAAGAGAAGGAACATAAAGTGACGGGTAGACACCTGCCTTGCTGTCACTGGTCATTTCTTAAATATGCTGGAGATTTTCCTCCGGTATGTCTGTTTGCTGTGATTGCCTGTGGGGAAGAGGCTGGCTGGTAGGCTGTGACTTCACTGACACCAACAGAGAGTTCATTCCCAGCCTTTTCAAAGACATTTGACTGAGTTTTGCCACCTCATTTATTACTCTGATTTGTGAAGTCCGGTAGTGCACACGAACAGCAGCTCATTCCATCTCATGGTGCTGATAAGGACACTTCAAGCTGCGTTGTCCTTGTGCCTGGGTGTCACCGCAATGGGAACTGAAGCGCAGCAGCTCTAGATTGATAAGCTGCTTTATTCCCCACAGGTCACATTGCTTTGGGAGGGTGTCTCAAGCAGCAGATCTGGTTTGAGTGAGCCTCCCTATGGGACATAGAGATCATACACAGGCCAGGAGCCTGGGAGATCCCGGATGAGTCTGTGCTGAGCTCTGGGGCCGATGGTGTTTAGCTTGGTGAACTGCACTCTTAATATGTGGGACTGTGTGAACAGGAATAGGGCTTTGTGACAGTAAAAATGACAAAGACAAGTTTGGTCCAAGGAGGGAATTCCTCATAGGAATAACCTGCTGCAGTTGCGTACGTTTCACTGTCACAATTGTTTTCCTGATGATCTCTAAGGATCTCTGAAGGAAGGTCTCTTGTTAATGCTTTTGTCAGCAACATGCTTTGCATTTTTTGAGATTTGATTTACAAGGATGGAGAATCTCATTTAAACTTTGCTGATTAACCCAAAGTCATATAAGGCACTGTCAAGAAAACACAGTAGCATAAGGGGAAGGAATATTCTGACAAAGAAAACCTAGAAGAAATTAAAGGAAACATCTACAACTGAAATGAAGGTGAGGTGGTTGTTTAAAAAAGAATGGACAGACTTTCCCATTCAGATCAATCATTTAGCCGATTCCGATTTATCAAAGCTTTCTGTTTGATTATGTAATTTGGGGCAGTAGAAGGCTCTATTGTCGGTATGATCAATGCCTTGAGATACAATCATAGTTGTAATAGTTAAATACAATCTGCAGGTGAAATATGGGCCAGGATCACAGCAATAATCAACATGCTTACCAAGACTTTTAGTCTGATTGAGTCAAGCCTGAACGTGCTGTTACTGACCCATGAAACTGGAAGGAGATAAAATCTTTCAGGAGAGATCCAGGAAAAATGTTTGCAAGTGACTGTGTGAATCATTCTCTGGATGCACAGAGACATCTCATTATGGAAGGGCAATACTGGTCTATACTAAACAGTGCATAAAACAGACCCACTGTTGCTTGCAAGAGATTCTTTAATGGCATCAACAGAAATGGATTACAGAAAATGGCAGAGGCCAAGGCACTGCAAGGGCATTGTAAAACAAATTACAAAGGAATCAGCACAAGCAGAGGCAGAGATCTAGGTCTCCAATTTCTTGCTGGGGCTGCATCTTCCCTTGGCATTGTAGGATTTGCATTCTAATAGGAACGGCCAGGGTGAAGGGGACGCAGGAATGAAAGCTTGTTGTTGAAGTTGATTGCCTTGTAATTTGGAAGGTGTTCTTTTTCTCCTGCAAGGTATTGGATTCCACTTCCATCACTGTTCTCACACAACAGCCAGGCCCCTCTCTGGACTTTGTGAGAAGACATAATATCATTATCATGTCCCGCAGCCAGATTGGTTGCTTCTTTTATTACCCTCTCCTTCCCTTGAGACTGGGTGTGTTCATAGAGAGTGATCTCAGGATTGTGCAGATCTTCAGTGATCATCTGCAGAGAACTGATCCTATCATTCATCCTTCTACCAACAAAGCTATGTTCTCCCTCTCAAGACCAGAAACTGGCCGTTATAGTTTGCATGCTCATACGCCACCCAAGGCTGGCCAATTACTTTTGCCGAGGAGGCAATGTCATTCCAATCTTTATCTCTTAGATTGGAAACATCAGTGGTGAATTCTTTGGACAAACCCTGGAAGTTGGCATGCTCATAAAGAATGATTTTTCCCATCTCAGTAGGACTTCTGGAGTTTGGACTTCTTGCTGCAGGAGCTGGATGACAGCCTGTGTGAAAGAAACAGAGAAAACATGCAGTGCTTTTAAGAAGCCTTTAGGGAAAACGCACAAAATGATGGAGAGCCAGGAGGGAAAAAGAAACAAAGGAAAAATTAAACATTTTTAACAAAGAATAAACAAAGCAGCAGCTGGAAAAGAGTGGGGGCATGACACAGAAATTTGAAATTGGAGGAAAAAAGTAAAATATTTTATGTACCCACAACTGTCCAGTTTTATTTTGTTGTGCGTGTAGGTTTAGGTATATGCCAAAATTAAGTTGTAAAGTACTCCCGTTTTCACCCCTCAGAATTGTGTAGCCATAGCCCTCTCCACCCATTCCTTTTGTAGGCTATGTTTGTCCTGCAACCATCTTCTCAACACCTGAAAGATGGGATAAGTGTCCACAGATACAGACAGCATATTCTCACATATGTGCTGTAGCCCTCATCCCAACACTAAAGCCTCTTTCTCTTCAACTGCATTTCACGGCAGCTGCCCAAGAAATCATTACAGTTTTCATGTAAAAAGTGTGCCTCTCACTTTGATGTCAGCTTCAGGGATGGGAAGAGCTGAGGGCAATTCCTGCAGTCCAGGGCTGCTGTTTGTGAAAGGGATTTCACCTGCCTCCATTTATAGCTTGCACAGAAGTCTTGTGAAACACCCCAGTCAATGGAACTGGAAGTGGCCAATATTACACTCAGGGATCAAATTTCATTGACCGTATGTTCCTACAAGGACATCCAGCCACCTCACTGCTCTGGTTCAAAGTCTGTTGAAGCATGAGCATCTTGATAACCCTTAGAGCTTCAGTTATTGTTTGTCCTTATCCTCTAGAAGCTTGCTGAACCACAGTGGTTGGAACACATTAAAGTACTTTGTGACACATGGGCTGTAGAATTTTTCTGCTAATTGCAGTTTACATTTTTGCTTACCTGGGAAGCATAACTAATGCACAACCTTTGTTTCCAAAGAGTTTCGATGGGAGATATCCATCAACATTTAAGTAGCTTTTTTTCCTAAACCTCCTTTCCCTCTTAGAACCACAGTATTATTAATGTTGTAAAAGGCCTTCGAGATCATCAAGTCCCACCATCGACTGAATACCACCATGCCCAATAAATCATATTGTAAAGTGCCACTTCTAAATGTTTTTTGAACATTTCCAGGGATGGCTACTCCACCACTTCCCTTGACAGCCTATTCCAATGCTTAACCACTCTTTCAGAGAATACTTTTTTCCTAATATCCAACCTGAACATGGCATAACTTGAGGGCATTTCACCTTGTCCTATTACAAGTTGCCTGGGAGAAAACACAAACCCCCACCTCACCACAAGCTCCTTTCAGGCAGTTATGGAGAGCACAAAGGTCCCCCCTCAGCCTCCTTTACTGCAGGTTAAACACTGCCAGCTCCCTCTCTCTCTCCTCCTCATGCTTGTTCTTCAGACCCTTCACCAGCTCTGTTGTCCTTCTCTGGACTCACTCCAGCACCTTAACAGCTTTCTTGCTGTGAGAGGCCCAAAACCCAACACATGATTTGAGGTGTGGCCCTACCAGTGCCGAGTTCAGGGAGACAATCACTGCCCTGGGCCTGCTGGATCCACCATTTCTGATGCCAGCCAGGATGTCACTGGTCTTTTTGGCCACCTGGGCATGCTGCTGGCTCATGTTCAGCCAGCTGAAGCTGTGGATGCTCCATCCCTAGAAGTGTTTTTTAGGCTCTCTTCCAACCCAAACTGTTCTCTGATTCCATGACATATGTGTTCATACACACCTTTATGTATAGTCATAGATGTAAAGGGTACTATTGTAGATGATAATCAAAAGCACCAACATTGTTGTCTCAAAACCAGAAAGCAGGTCACCGTGTAGAACCTAGAAATAGGGTGTAAATAGAGGCCTATTAGTATGGTTTAAATAGTAGCTTAAAAGTCCAAATTTCAAAGCTGAGGCATGGGAAAAGAAACATGGATATTTGCAGACACTTTATTCAGTAAATACCAAATATTGTAAATTGTGCTTTATACTGTCAGTTTTGAAATTAAATAATTTAATCTGGTTAGAGGTGGAGTTTCTTTCACACCCTTGTTAACCTGCAATATTATTCTCCTAAATATGACTCCAAATATTTTCCCAGTTCAGTCTGAAGTAAATGATTGATATAGTATTTCTTTTTAATACTTTTCCTGTATCAATTGTTTCCATTTCTGTCTATGGAACAAGAAAGCTTAGAATGTTGTTCCCCAGCTTATTTTTCTCTTTTGAAATTTCTGAACCACTGATCTTGTTTCTCTTCATTTCCCCATCCTCCTTTATTTTCTTCTCTACATGGGCACAAGTATTCTTCTACATCAAGTTACTGGTTCTTCCAAATGCCAGACTTTGCTCTCAACCAGTCCTACTGGAACTCTTCTTTGCAGAAAACACCACTCCTTAAACTCTATTGGAGTGAATTCTGTAGTGTGTCCTCAGGACTCAACCCATCTTCCCTCTGGTCACTGTCTTCCAAGGCTCAAAGAGGGTTGACTTCCTGCTTTCTGCTCTGGTGTACTTGACCAATTGTCAACCACCAGAAAGATCATCTCATAAGTTATTGAATTGAATTAGAGTGAATTGCAGAATTAGCTGTATTTCAGTGTTTTTCCTCATAAGTATTAACTACCTGCCTTACATCACTAATCACTAGGAAGTTACTTTACAGAATCAGGCTACTGGAGGGTACGCTTCCTCTCTGATGGTTAATCTTGAAATTAACTAACAGGCATTCTGGACAATATTACAAAGTCATCACTAAAACAATTCCCAGAGTTGGCTTCCAACCTTGGTTGCTTTGTCAGTTGTTAAAAATATTTCTGGTTTATGTTTTCACAAAATGTCTTTTGTTATCAGGTAAAACATTTGTGAAAACCTACGTTAGCATAAAATGAATTTTTAGCACAAAAATAAGAAAAAGTGATGATGGATCGTTTGGTTGGTTTTCTTTTAAATTTCTGCTTGCCTTTTTTGTTGAAAGAACGTCATACACTACTGATGTCAACTCAGAGGAAACTGTCTGCAGTAGCCTGACCATTCTTGGAATTATAAGGACAGGAAAAGCTAGAGAGACCTGAGAGACCTATGAGACCTATGTCACTAGGTGGTCCTAATGGGTCTGAGGCTGTCTTCATCAAGCTTTGAATATTGTGTGGGACAGAGAAATGCATGATGCTTTGACAGGGAAGCTGGTCTTGCATTAAAACCTCAGATATAAAAGATGCAGTGACGTGATAGAGAGGCTGCTACAGGATATATGGTCTGCTAGACTAGATTTAAGAGGCATGGACCCTGCACGGGTCTGAACCTAAATGAATTGTTCTGCTGAGCCTTGTCTCTTCTGCTTCGGTCACTAGTTCTACAGGTGTCTCCTTCATTTGTTCTTAGTGTCTGCAAGCTTGTAGCACTTGTGAATTTTAAAGTTTGGGAAGTCAATCTTGTAAGAGTGTATGAAATATGACAGCATCTGTTTCATTAATTTTACCAAACAAAGATCTTTTTGGTTCAAAGTGAGCCACAGTGGTGTAATTTTCTAACAGACTTCAAGCCATCAATTAGGGCATGGATCCAGACAGGGATATCACATAGGCAGAAGACTCCTCCTGGTATTCAAGGCATCCATGACTGCGAGAATGTTTGAGACAAGTGTGTGATGTGTGTATGTGTTAGCTAGGAAGTAACAAGCTGCACCAGCCAACAAGTAGAAGGCACATATTCTTTGGTCAGAGTGCCAAGATCCAGGCATGATATTGGTCAGGGTGAGGGCTCATAGTCATATTTGAAGGACCTGTGAATGCACTTGTGGATCTAGAGACTGAGATTGTGTATGTTTTCACTAGTGAACTTCAATCTTGATCATCTGGAGAGGAGGAAGGAGACTTGGCTGTCTACACTTACATTTTATGTCAGTCCTGGTCATGTTATATGTGGGGTTGTCAAAGGCAGCACCTTGTCTGTGGCAGCCTGTGCAGTCCATGGCCTTTCCATGGACATGTGTATGTGTGTCTCCGGATTACACACCTGGGTTGGCTGAACCTGCAACCTGGGGAGCAGCAGCCATGAAAACCTGCCCTCAACAGAGACCCTGGCTGGGATCCAGCAGCCAAGCAGAAGGAGTTCCTGGAGCTGAATCCTGATCATCCCTTAACTGTACTTGGACACTGAACTTGAAAAGTTGGTCAGAAAGAAACTCTGGAACTGGTGTTTTCCCACAGAAAAAAAACACCCTTGTGTAACATTATTGTACTTTCCTTTTACTTTCTGTCCTTGTTCTGTGATATATTTTCACCCTTTCATTCTTTACTGTTGATCAGCTACTTGCAGGAACTATCATGGGCTGCCATGGAAGAGCATCTTGTGTGTTGAAATCCTACAGATAAGCAGATGCTATGTCAGTTCTCTTTTTCTGGCAGTTGTTGTAGGATGTTATTCTACATCTGCTCACTCAAAGGCAGTAAAACCACATCATTAAAAATTCCTTAAAAAACACCAAATTAGCAACAAAATTCCCCAAACACCAACCTGAGCAGAGACAATTTGCAGGGACACATTGATTGCTGAGTGCAAGGACAAAGCAAAGGAGCTCCTTAGACCCACTGAGTCAATGTCAGTGCACATAAACCCCCATCAGGACAGACTGTCATGGCTGAAAAGAAGGTATGGACAAGGGACATCAATCCCCTTTATTTACAGAAAGATTCCTGAGGAATAATATGGATTAGGAAGTACTAGGATCTGCCAGTCTTGTGTTTTGAATGATTCTGCTAGCTGGGAGGATTGCGGGATGATAGGATAATTCATGTTGGAATTTGCCTTTTGATGCCATAGAGTCCAATCTGCTGCTTAATAGAGAGACAATTATGAGGTGAGTTATGGTTGCTCTGGGCTTTATCCAGTCAGATTTTGAAAACCCCTCCAGACAGAGACTACCCAACTTCTCTGGGTGGTGTGATTTAAAATTTACTGAACTCACAGGGGAAAAGTTTCTCATTATGTCGGTTGGAAGCTCTCTTGTTTCGGTTCATGCCTATCACTTTTTCATCCTTCCATGATATGCACTCCAAAAAGCCTGACTTCATTTTCTCAGTAACTTACTTGCAAGTATTGGAAAGTTGTTGTTAAGTCCCACCAAAACATTTTTTCCAGGACAAACAAGCTCAGTCCCCCAGCTTCTCCTCCCAGGGAAGGTGCTGCAATCCCTTGACATCCTCCATGGCCCTACATAGAACTCCATCAGTTTACCAACATCTTTTTATGCTAGGTGACCCAAAACCAGAACAGTGTTTTAAATGCTATCAAAGAAGCAGTAAGCCCCCTAATCTACTGACTTAGGCTCCTGTTAATACACCCCAGGATGCTGCTGGTCATTTTGCTACCAGGGCAGACTTGGTTCATATTCAGCTTCGTGCCTACAAAGACCACAAGGTCTCTTTCAGCAGAGCTGCTCCCCAGACAGTCATTGCAAGGGGTTCTTCCTTTCCAGTTGCAGGACTTTGTCCATCTGAAATTTCATAAGGATCCCACCAGCTCATTCCACTTGCCTTATAGATCCCTTTGTATTGGAGCTCTGTTGTCAAGGGGCAAATTTGTTTAACGAGCTCTCCATCACCTCCTGCAGCCTATGTCTTTCAGTCATAAATACATGGGTGCTGCAAACCTCCATCTGAAGGGCATGAGGGGAAGTGTCCTACTGAACAAGCCATCAAAAAAGTGATATCTGTGGAACTGGAAAAGGGCAGCCCAAAAAAGGGCAATGATCCTGTATGTCAAGAGAGGGAAGAGAATCTGCAAGAAACAGTGTCAGCACTCTTTTATTCTGGCCCATGGCCCATCCTTTGCTAAAGAATCAATAATTAAAATGTGTGAAATATTTTAGCGGCATAAATACAAGGACATAAATTCTACTGATTTATGAAGTAACAAACATGAAGACCCAGATGGCAATGCAGTAGCCTGGTGGAAGAGCATCACTTTCTCCTCTTACAAACCTGTCACTCATCCATAGTTATTAGGAACATTAGGGAGTTTCTCAGTTGTCAAAATTATTAGTTGTAAGACCCTGGGAGAAACATACTTCATCCTTGAAATTCAGAAAGAGATTTTTTCCAGATGTCTTCTCTCAACACCTTCTTCTAGGATAAAGGTTCCCTCTCTTGCATAGTAAATATGCAAAACTTTCAAAGACTTTGACACTTAAACTAATGAAAAAGAAGATTTATTAAGACTACCATTTGAAAAATCCAGTTGTTGAAAAGTGACAGCACTGTACAGATAAGATCCTGTGTGACTTGGGTCTTCGTCCAAACAGGGTTAAGAGGCCTATCATGATTTAGGTGCAGTTTGTTGCCTCAGTCCAACCAAGAGTTCACATACCAGTCACCCTGTTCACCTGCCCACTCAAAGGCCGGTCTTTGTGTACACTGCTGTGTTCATCTGACAAAGGGCCATCATGATCTGCTGTGTCTGTAGGGCACAGCACCTCCCTAAAAAAAGACATGAACTTGGATCCTGTACACACAACTGTGTGTACGTGGCAGTAGGGCACAGTCAGTGTGCTAGGAGGGGCTGATTTACAACAGGTTAATTGACTCAGGTGCAGCCTTACACTTGCATGTTCCTTCAGTTTAGGCTCCAGAGTAGTTTTTTATGCCATGCTGTACTGCCATGTAAAAGCAAACCCATTGGCACCGCTAAGGCCAGATTCCCAAATTGTGTGTGCTCACTAGCCCACAGGGCTCCCTGGGGTGAGTCATGGGAGTGCCTCGGTTGGTGTCTTAGCAGGGTAAGTCTTGAACGTGTCTGGCCTGTACAGCCTGTAAAGCACCCTGCGGATAACCTGTCCTCAGAAAGGTGGTAAAAAGAATTAATATTTCACAGGTAGAGACAACCACAGAGCAAGACTGGGCTGGTTTAACTCACTGCCAAATGTACAAACTGGGCTCAAGGTCAGATCTTGTCTGCCTGGAAACCAGATGACAAGCAGGCATACCTGCTTCCCTTATTTTGCAATATATGTATGTTTGTAATATGTGTGCAGGATGCTAATAGTTGACTGCTAAAAGATAGGATGTACCAAAAGCAGTGCTCTCCTTGTCACTGAGCTGGTTTTAATGCCAAGGTTCCACCTGCAGGTGGAATGAGGTCTTCACACACTGTTTAATGACTACAGTATGGACAGAACATAGCACTGGAAAGGCTGGTCACCTGTTACTGTTTCCTATAATTTTAAAATTGGATTTCAGTATTTAGATTATTTTCTTCTTGTTAAGCTGAAAAATTAAATTGTGAACTGTTTGTACCACTTTATTTTTTACTCATTTGAGCAAATTATACTTTCAGAAAGCCTCTTCTAAATGAAGTTCTTTGGAATAGTTTGTTTTCTGAAGCTGGTTCCTCAGGCAATAGTGTTCCCAGCTCAATGGGTGAACACTTAATGCATGATAACTGGAGCAATGGTACCTCCAGTACATTTTTGGCAACAAGATCAAGTTTGACAACAGAAGTAACCCCATCATTTATAAAAGATGGCATTGTGAAGTTGGAATCAAACAACATTCTTCCATATCATGTTTGGACAAATATTGATTAACTAGAGGGATCCCAAGACAGAGGAGCTGGTCTTGAAAGGAGCAACACTCTCACCAAAGCTTCCTGTCTACCTTAAAAGAACTCAGGTTTCCCAGATATCCCACTCTTGAAGAAGAGAGATTGCAGAGAACCAAGATCATAAGACATCATATTATATGATATATATATTATATGTTTCATATTTCATATCATATACTATGCATTATGCAGTATATGCAGTATATCATACATATATAGTTCATATATCATATATATTATCTGCTATATATGATATTGTTCACACCCTCCACAGCAGGGTCCACTGTCTGCTGTGAACTGGGGTGATGGGGCTCTCAGAAATGGTGGTATTCGGTGTGAATGTCACAGCAGAACTGATCCATTGGCTTAGAAGTGAGATGAGCACAGACTTTGGCTGTCTCCTTCCCCTCAGCCTCTCCCCCACAGCAGAGTGGAAACTAAGGGAGCTGAAAGTTTGGCTGAAATGTGGTATTTCTACAGGATGACATGGGGCCCATAATTTTACAGGGTGAATAAGGCTGTTTCTGCTGAAGCTGCTAGAAGGATCAATGGATTGTGAAGACTAACAGCACAGGTGACATTTCTAGCCTCTTCTGTCAGCAGTGTGAAATGCCTGAGAAGGCTCACAGTGTGGGTACAGAAGATACCACAGTCTGGGACACAGTACTCAATCTAAAAATTGCAGTGTAAATTTGTATAGACGGAAATAAATGCATAACTATCTATATACCCAGCATAGAGATGCACAGATAGAAGCGTACAGAAGGCCATGAGAACATCCTGCCTCTGTGTCCAGCAACATGGCCAGACAATATCCTAGCAACTGAATCCCTCTCCACAGGGAGAAATACACACACCTGTGCACTGATTTCCCCTGAAAAAAAAACCCTCTCTGTCCCAGTTGGATTTTTGGAACACTTCTGATCTCATTCTCCGAGGTGTAATGCCACAGGCACCAACACAGAAACTATGCTCTTGTTTTACAGATAGTTGTTGCTGTCAAGGTCAAATGGTAGCAAAAATAGGGAAGAAATGTGAAGCACATCCATATCGAGATTAAATTAGATGCTCATAAAATTATCTGCCTTCCAAAGCAAATTATGTGCTTTTGTTGACAACATGGAAGGAGGGCAGGGGGGGCAGAGCTTGAAAAACATTCAGTCCTGATGGCACGCCTATGGGAAATGCAATGGTCTCAGTGCCTAATCCCTCTTGAGCAGATTCTCCAGCTAAACTGGAGCCAGTAGATGGCCAAAACATGTTTCTCATTATGGACCATAACTTGAAAAGTCTTTATTATAATATATTTCAGCAAGAAAGGAGCCTGTAATTGGGACAAAACAGGTAATCTGTAGGAAGTGGGGGTTGCTCACCACCAGATACTGCCACTTGGCTCCACAGGCGCCCACAAGCATGCTAAAGAAAGTCTATCCTCTAACAAAATGAAGCTGTGTCCCTCTTTAAGCAAAAGGGTGAGGATACAGCATACCTCAGGGTTTTTGAAGCAACTAGAATAGTAACTTAGAAATTTAGACAAATGTTTGTCTCATTTCCTTCCCAAAACAACCATTGACCTTTCCTCAGAGCTCTCAAATTCAACTCGTCTGCAATTCCTTTCATGTGGTGTCCTGTGGTGACTTCTGAGTGACATGAGCAAGGTAGGGAGACTGAACTCAGTTTTTCCATGTTTGTACAGGTCTTCAGGCAGTCAGATATTTCAATACTTAACTACAGTGGATCACATTGTGAATTACGGTTCCTATGTTTTGACAAATAAACTAGAACCCTTTCATAAAACCCTGAGGTCTCTGTAGACTGATGTATAACAGTGTAAGATTAAGAGAAATTAGAAACTTATGCAATGGATTGTAAAAGTACATTTGATCACCTGGAAATACATTTTATTGCCTTTTTTTATTCCTAAATGCTCAGAAATATGCTAAATGGCTCAATAATACAGTTAAGTTTTCATTCATGACTAACCAACATTGTCAAAACACAAGGATGACCACTTGACAGATGTTTTCTCTGCAACTGCTTTCACAGCCTCATCCTATCTTTGCTGTTTCAAGATTTCTTTCCCATTAGGGATCACAGTAAGTCAGTTCTCATTCTACACATGAGACCTACAAAGAGATGATAGGCCCGTGGGGAATTTGCACAACTTTACTTTCATTTATAGTTTTGTCATTCACCATGGCAGGTTTTAGACTGAATTACATTTTACAGAAGTTTATCTTATTCTATTGGCTGCCTAGTAATACAAAATTTCCCCAAAGTAGACTGTTCATGTATTAAGACAAAAAGAATTTCCATCCAGGTCTTGATTGATCTTCAGCTGTACAGTACAGATTATTTCTGGATGAAACAGCTAGGTACATCTTTCATCATCCTGAGCCACACAGACTCAGAAGTGAGATGAGAATTACAAAGGTCACAGTGAACCTTAATAAAACTTTCATCCTGTCATAGCAGAGCTTATCTACTTCAGAGCAATTATTTCCCTGCATCTCCACCTGCAAACATGCAGAAATAATAAATGAACTTTTATTAATCATCTCTTGAATCCACAAATAGTCCCTAGAAGGACCCTCAATTCAGAGTTTTGCACAGCATCATTGCAGTGACATCAAAACAAAATTCAGATGAGTTAATTTGCATTTGTCTCAGTAGCAGTCTAACCATACAGAAGCAGAAACCCTATTTGAATTAGACCATGTGTGATTTTTAATGGCACCTACTAGTTCCTAGCTAAGGAACTACCATTATGTAAACCTTCATAATATACTCCATGTCCGATAAATCCTTGGTGTGTTCTAATTTCTTAATCTAAAAATCCAATTATTCTGATAACTTTTGTATTTATATTTAAACTACATGCCTGTAGTTTTATATAATACACAAAGTTACTAAGAGAAATAGATTAGAGAACATTTATTATTTTTATTCAAGGGTTACTTTACATAATTTATTTTATAGAAGCTGTTTTTACAAATATTATCAACAGGAAGTTCTGAAATGCCTCCAGAATTATTTTTTTTTTACTAAGATGTAATTCTCAGTTTTGAAATTCAGAGGATGCAGTTACCAACAAATAGCTACATCTGCACTGTGTCTGTTATTCTACCATTTTGTCACTATTAACATTCATCTTTTTTACAGCTGAGATCTCTCAAAGTTTTGATGCCCTAGGAAAGTTAATCTGAATGGTCCTCAGGCTGTGCAAAGGATAGTCCATCTTAAACAATTCTTTTGCTTAACAGGTTTTTGTAAGCTGAAGCATAGAGGACTGTATGACAGCATTGTTCGAGCAAACAAGAAATGAACTTGCCCCATGCTTGAGGAGATAGCTGATTACATGTGGACTGTGGAGAGTTGCCTTGCCATTGGTCCCTAACAATGTTGACTTTGTTAAGGATGAGGTATGAAGCAGAATCTTGCAGGATCAATACCTATAGAGCCCCTCTTCTGTGAACATCTGAGTTCTGGACCATCTGGAAGAACAGGAGTCCAGCATGAGCTACATTTGATGGGCTTGCCATTTCCTAATCCAAAATTATTGTAAAGCACTGTGAAGTGGATTGACTTCACAGAATGAGGATCCCAGCATTGGAATACATAAGCCTGCTTCTGGAAGTCATCGGCTAACAAATCTGAGTGGGAACCACAGCTTTGGAAAGCAAAGACTTTGAGGGAAGTATGGGAGTGAAGCCCAGCACTTTGTAAAAAACTTGCATCTGACTGCAAGTTGCAGCCATGGTAACTTGATTAATGGACTGGACAGCAGGATGCCCAAAATGTAGATCACAGAAGCTTTCTAAGCTGGAGGATTTCTTTGGTTAAGGGAACTGATGACACCTGGCAACAGAGGCAACATGCAATGCTTCTACATTCCAAAGTCCAGGACTCCAGAATGCCAGCAGCAGGTGCAATGTGTTACACACCCTGATGTCTCTTAGCATAGTATCTCTTTCATATAATCAAGAACAATAATTCCTGCATTCATGGGGCAGGAGAAGAGTGCAAGGCAGGATTAATTACTTTCACTGAGGAGACAATATCATTCCAATCTATAGCTCCCAGATCGGAAATGTTGCTGGTGATTTCCCTGGACAAACCCTAGAAGTGGGCGTGCTCATAAAGAATGATTTTTCCCATCTCAGTAGGACTTCTGGAGTTTGCATTTCTTGCTGTAGGAGCTGGATGACAGCCTGCATAAAAGGGACAGAGAAAACATGCAGTGCTTGTAAGAAGCCTTTAGGAAAAACACACAAAATGATGGAGAGCATAGGAGTCAAAAGGAAAAGTAGAACATTTTTAGCAGAGGATAAACATAGCAGCAGCTGGAAAGGAGTGAGAGTGTGACACAGAAATTTGAAATTGGAGGAAAAAAGTAAAATGCGTTATGTACCCACAATGGTCTAGTTTTATTTTGTTGTGTGTGTTGGTTTAGTTATATGCCTAAGATAGATAAGTAAAATATTTTCCCTTTCATCCTTCAGAAATATGTAGCAATGGCTCTCTCCATCCTCTCCCTCAATAAGGTATGTTTGTCCCCCGGCCATCTTCTCATCACCTGAAAGATGGGATAAGTCTCTGCAGATACAGACAGCAGATCCTCACATACTTGCTGCAACTCACTGCAACACTAAAACCCCTCTGTCTTTAACTGAATTTCACAGCACCTGCCCAAAAAACCACTACAGTTTTCATGTAAAAATGTGCCTCTCACCTTGATGTCGGCTGTTTATCACTGCATTGAAGGGCAGATCAATGTGCCAGCGCTGTAGTCTTTCCCAAGCAAGAGTGTCGCACAGTACGTTTTTGCAGCCTGGGCTGCAGCAACCATGCCCTGGGTGAGGCTGTTATCTTTAGGAACACGGGTCTGGCAAAGAGCCAAGTCCAGATCACGAGTTTTGAAAGAGCAAAATTCCAGCTGTTTAAGGAGTTGGTGAATGAGATCCCCTTGGAAACTGTTCTCACTTCTTGTGGGGACCAGACCTGGCAACTTTTAAGGTCCCTTTTTGTAAAGTACAAGAGCTCTCCAACCCCATGTGTAGGAAATCAGACAAGACAGGCTGGAATCTGGCATGGTTGAGCAAGGACCTGCTCCTTACACTAAGGCATAAGAAAGAAATGAACAGCCGGTGGAAGCAGGGACGGGTGGCCTGGGGAGAGTACCAGGGTATGATTCGGACGTGTAGAGATTTGGCTGGGAAAGGCAAGGCACAGATAGAATGGGACTTGGCAAGGGATGTGAAGACTAACAAGAAGGGATCCTATGAGTACAAGGGTCAGAAAAGAAAGGCCAAGGAGAGTGTACATCCCAGATAAATGAGAAGGGAGAACTGGTACCAACAGATATGGAGAAGGCTGAGGTAGTCAATGAGTTATTTGTCTCAGTCTTCACCGGCAGTCAGGCTTCCCATGGGTCTCTGTAAACAACCTCATGGATACTTGGGCTAAAGAACATGGCACTGAGTGAGTGTGCCACATCCCCTGTCATGCACCAGCCTCTGGAGAAACTGAACGACGCAATGGTCTGTTAAGCGCTACACTGAGAGCAGTGGGTGGTGGGACCTTCAAAGATTGGGATACAAGCTTAGCAGAAGCTACCTATAATTTAGGGCAATAGAAGACTATATCATCAGTGTGATCAACGTCTTGAGCTAAAATAAACTGGAAAGAGGTAAAATCTTTTAGGAGAGATCCAGGACAAATGCTTACAAGGGATCATTTTCAGGATACACAGAGACATCTCACTACGAAACAGCAATATTTATCCATTATAAACAATGCATAAAACAGACCCACTGTTGCTTGCAAGAGGATTTTTAATGGCATCAACACAAAATGGATTACAGGCAATGGCAGAGGCCATAGTATTGCAAGGGTACTGTAAAACAAATTACAAAGGAAGTGATATTGGTTCTATATTCACATTTTGTTTATGTACCTGGCAGCAGAGGCAACATACAATGCTTCTACATCACATAGTACAGGGCATTGCCAGCTGTGAGTGCAATGGCTTACACACTCCTGGCATGTCTCTTAACATGAAGTCTTTTCTATATGATCAAGTATGAAAATTCCTGCATTCATGGGGCGGGAGAAGAGTGCAAGGCAGGATTAAGAAGTACAGATCTGCAGGGAAGCACAGCAAGGAGCTCTTGCATCTTTGCTGTTCCTGTGACACAAGGGAAAAAAGCAACACAAGCAGAGGCAGAGATCTAGGTCTCCAACTTCTGCTGGGCTGCATCTTCCCTCGGTCTTGCAGGATTTGCAGTCTAACAGTGCTGACCTGGATGACCTGGATGACCCGGATGACCTGGATGACCCGGATGACCCGGATGACACGAAAGACCCGGGAGAAGGGGACGCAGGAAAGAAAGCTTGTCATTGAACTTGATTGCCTTGTAATTTGGAAGGTGTTCATGTTCTCGTGCAATGTATTGAAATCCGCTTCCATCACTATGTTCACACAACAGCCAGGCACCTCTTTGGACTTTGTGAGAAGATGTGGTGTCATTGTCATGTCCCCTAGCCAGATTGGTGGCTTCTCTTATTATTCTGCTCTTCCCTTGGTAATCAGCATGTTCATAAAGAGTGATCTGAGGATCATGCAGATGTTCAGTGATCACCTTCAGAGAACTGATCTTATCATTCATCTTTTTACCAACAAAGTCATGATCTCCCTCCTCAAATACCACTAAGTTGCCCGAATAGTTTGCATCCTGATAAGCCACCCAAGGCTGGCCAATGACTCTCACTGAGGAGATACAATCATTCCAATCTACATCTTTTAGATTGGCAATGTCAGTGAAGAATTCTTTGGACAGACCCTGGAAGTTGGCATGCTCATAAATGATGATTTTTCCCATCTCAGTAGGACTTCTAGAGTTCAGATTTTCTGCTGTAGAAATTGGATGATAACCTGCAGAAAATGAAAACAGAAAACAAGAAATGTGAGAAGCCTTTACACACTAGAAACGAAATGCTGGAGAGCATAGGGGACAAAAGATAAAAAAAAAAGAAAAGTAAAACATTTTTAGCAGAGGATAAACATAGCAACAGCTGTGAAACAGCGAGGACATGACACAGAAATCTGAATTTGGAGAAAAAAATAAAATGAGGTATGTACACCGGAACTATCCATTTTTATTTAGTTGCACATATTGGATTTTGTGTATCTGCAAGGGACATCTGAGCATTTAGTTTAACATTTTATTGGTATATGCAAAATAATAATGAAATAAAATATAGAGCGGGTGATAAATCTTTCAGTTGATATTTGATGCTGCAATTGAGAATTATTTTAGAAACTGGCCCTCATTGTTTGGACTAGGTTTCATGATCCACATAGATTACAATATAAAAGCATTGAGACATAGAATTAATTTCTAAAAGAAAGTGCATTTTGTACTTCAAATAGGAAAAAAAAAGCTATTTTTAAAGGCAGAAATGAACTTTAGAGTCACTGAAATACCTCATTTCTCTTTTTATATGAAATTTTATTGAAATCAAGAGATTCCTGTTCTTGACATATACTGAGAAGCAATCAAGTTCTAAGCAACAACTCTTTGAATCAGACTAAATTTCAGATTGTACATGTCTTTTTCTAACACTGTTAGGAATACACATATCTAATTCCACACAGTCATCTGGATTCAGACCTATAGTATTTATTAGTAACAGTTTCAGGAACAGTCATGAGCAGCCAGTTATGGTAACAACTCCCTCTTTAAATCATATAACAGTCATCAGAGCAAAGATTTAGATTTCAGGGCAAATATATCTGAGGCAAAAAAGCAGTTCCTCTAGCTGATTGTGAGAAGGGATGAGAGAAGACCAGATGTGCCCAGTAATATTAAAAGCCAGACTAATACTGCAAGAAATGTGCATCATAATAAGTAATAAAACTCCCACAATCCCTTAAACCTTTTTAGAAAATCTCACTATGTGATTAAAAACACTTAAGCATTTTTTCACAGTTGCAATAGAATTTATGGAAGCTGAGGGAACCTGAACTTTAACTTACGGATTGATTAAGCAGCATTACATTCTACCTGTAGAAAAAGTAATAATAGTAAGCCAGTTAATTTTGCTGATACAGCATAAAGATCCCGTGACCAAGATAAATTTGTAAAGTATTTTCATTTCACCCTCGGAATTATGTATCAAGAGCCCTCTCCACACTCTCCCTTTGTAAGGTATGTTTGTCCTGCAGCCATCTTCTCATCACCTGAAAGATGGGATAAGTGTCCACAGATACAGACTGCAGACCCTCACACATGTGCCTGCAGCTCTCACCTCAACACTGAAACCCCTCTCTCTTCAACTGCATTTCACAGCACCTGCCCAAGAAATCATTACAGTTTTCATGTAAAAAGTGTGCCTCTCACCTTGATGTCAGCTTCAGGGATGGGAAGAGCTGAAGGCAATTACTGCAGTCCGGGGCTGCTGTTTGTGAAAGGCGTCTCACCTCTCTCTATTTATAGCTTGCACAGAAGTCTTGTGAAACACCCCAGTCAATAGAACTGGGAAGTGGCTAATATTACTCTCAGAGAATAAAACTCATTAACTATTTCATTTGAATTTTGATCTTCCTACAACCAGCCATCTTATTGCTCTGGGTCAAAGGTCTGTTGAAGCACAAGCATCTTGATAAAACCTTAGAACTTTGGTTTTTGTTTGTCCTCATTCTTCAGAAGCCAGATGAATTACAGTAATAAAAAATGTATTGAGGTATTTCACGACATACAGGCTGTAGATCTTTTCTGCTGGTTGCAGTTTATATTTTGCTTAGCTGGGAAACAACATTAATTTTCCAAAGACTTTCAATGGAAGACATCCGGGTGACAGAGGTGGCATTTAAGCAGGGTTTTTAAAAATTCTTTTCCCCCTTCTCACCTACATTGCCTTTTGAGCAGCCACAGAGATGCAGAGCTGGTAAAGTGGGGCAAGGAGGCTGCAGCAGAGCTGCAGTGGCAATATTTTTTCTTATTTTCACAAGGCAGGTTCACTCTGTAATGTATTTTCAGAGGGGTTCATTGGCTAGCATGCCAGAAAGCTGTACTACAGCAGGAGGAAGCAATGGGATCTTCATTAGTTTGCTGTGGGATGCTTCAGGCATCCCTCCTCTGTCAGGTAGGAAGTTACTAGCGAAGATGGGGAGCTGGAAAGGGAGACAGTTTATCCCTGCCAAAACAAGCAGCCTGTACACTAGCTCCAGCCAAATCCTCATGCTGCATCTCTTTCACTAGTGCTTGGCTGAGCCCATGGTGTGCCAGATGACAGAACTAAGCCAGCATTAAAATACATAGTTGTGGTTTTGGTTTTTTTCCACATGGTTTATTCTTTTGCTGCTCTGCAGAGGCTAGAAGCAGAGCAATCGAAATTTTCATTTTGGGATCTGGAGAGAAGCAGGCCCTTACTTTATAGCAGCAGCTATATGTGAAATCACTTCTCTGTACAGGCAAATCACACAATCACACTTTGAGGGCATGGTTTTGTGTGTTGCACTGACCTCCACCTACAGTTCAGTGCTGCTGGAAAGGGGAAGGCCCTGTTCCACTCTTCAGCCATTGTGTTCACTGTCTGGTAAGAGAAGGGAGGGAGAATGAGCACACCAGTGAGAGGAATGCTTGAAAGAAGGACTAAAACAGCCTAGAACAGGATGGATTTATGTGGCCATTGAACAACATTCTTCTTAGCCTGCTAGTATGTTTTACTCGTGAAATTATTTAGTTGTGTTCCTAAAAAAAAAATATATATACATAATATGACATAATTAATTGTGAACTAAACATTCCCATCTTTCTCAGCACCTGCATACTCAGAAAAGACCTTTGGCCAAATGTGTGAGCCATGAAGGCATCACAAATACTGAGTGTATCTCAACTATATTACAAGGTGATGCAGGCAACAGTGGACTCCTAAATCATCCACATACTCTCTGCAGAGCACCAGAGCTGGCAGTGGGGCTTTTCATGGCTTCAAGGAAAACCAAAAGGTGATATATGATGGGATATATTGATACAAAAAGATGGCAAAGGGTCTCTCTACAAATACTCCCAGGTTCACAGAAAAAAATGAGTCCTTGGTTCTGATGACCTAGTACTATTGGGATTGAAAACTAAATGGATTTAAATGCTGCTAACCTCACTTATATGGTGCTTTATGCACAAGGAAGTAAGCCACTGAAAAAAAGGAGAATAGCACAGGGTGGGGTTAGGGGTTTGACATTGGAAATACTTATGGAGTTTTCTTTGTGGGTTGGGTTTGTTTGCTTTTTTTCTTTATGAATCACAGAATGGTTTGGGTTGGGACAGACCTTAAAGATCATCTAATTCCAACCCCCCTGCCATGGGCAGGGACACCTTCCACTAGACCAGGTTTCCCAAACTTCCCCTTATCCCCTTCCTGCAGAAACAGCAGTATCTCAAAATCTGGAAAAGAAAGTTTGTTTCAAAAGTGAAAGAGAAGAAAACTCCAAGAGGAAAGGGTTAAACCCCTCTTTCTCTATTGCCCTCAGACAAAAATCAATAGGAGCGAGATGAATGATGAACATAAAGATTCTTTGAAAATGAGTAAATATGCAAAAAACACTTCAACAAGCAAAGACTAAAGACTAAAGTATTTTTATCTCTTTCATAAAACTGGTTTTCTCTCTTTTTTTTTAGAGACTATTGCAGGGTGATAAAGCAATTTCACTTAAAGCAGTAGATTTCTGTATGCACCCACTTCACAGTGCTCAAAAAGGTAAAATGGTGAAAAAAATCAAATTAACAGCAAACTCCTTCACCCACCAGATCATTTTGTGTTCCCATCCTGCTCTACCAGAGTGGATACCTTAGTCTGTATCTCAAGAATTATTCATCTGTTTTATTCCTTACTCTAAAACAAGAGGATTAAAAAAAATAATAAAATCACACATAAACTGCACCTCCCCAGTTTCTGATAGCTTTTTTTTTTTTGATCTGGTAGTTTTGAACTCAAGGGAGCAGGACACTGGTTCCTTTGTTTTGGAGGAGTTCTTGTGGTTGGAGGGGGTAGTTTTTTGGGTTTTACACTCTTAGCAGTTGTTAGGGCTGGTAAAGTAATTATTCACCACAAAGATGAAGTCTGTCTCACTTTTGTCTCTCAGACTTCTGTTTCTCAAATAAAACAGTCCCCAAAAATGCAACATAGGAACATGCAACTGGACCACAGAATCCCAAGCTGTGAACAGCCCACTTACAGACTAAAATGCATTTACTACCAAACCCTTGAGGGGCAACAAACAAACAAACAAAAAAAGCAACAGATCATCTGTCAATAACTGTTAGTTCAAAATGTCAGAAACCCAATCGGCTTGCTTTCTGGGTTGTATAATAAATGAATGTGTGGGTATCCATGGCATAGTTGCTAGCCTGGGCTCCACAAACACAAAGACCCGGATTAATTCGATGCTTAGTACCAGGGAGAAGCAGGGGCTTCACAGCACATTTGGCTGGGAAAGCCTCTCCAGCTCACAAAAGCTGCACGTTCAGAAAATGCATCCAGCATTTTGTTCCTTTCATGTTTGATTAGCAGGTTGTGCTCCCAAACCCTTTAGTGTCCTGGTCCAAGCATGAGTGTGACAGACACGGACCTGTCCTCGACTCAACACTAGGTGTCACTTCTGCTTAATAAATGCAACAGGGAAACGGAAAAGTTTCAAGATAAAACCCAACCCATCCGGCATCAGGTATTTCAGGGGACCTCTGTACCTATAACTCTTCCTAAAGTCATGGAGAGTTAGAGAGTTTTAAAGTTTTACATGCCTCAAATCAAGCATCCAAAAGCATCAGAAAATACCAGACAATACTTTGCCATACTAAGCACAGCAGTGACCTACAAAAAGTTTCTCTTTTGTGGGTGCAAAGGAATACCTCCCTCAGTGAAAAAGGGGCTACCCAATGGAGAAGCTGCCAGAGCCTGCTCTGACAAAGTAACCTGTCTTGCTGGCCTGTCTCTATTGCTGCTGTGCTGCTTTCAGTCCTTCCTTGCCTACCAAAAGATTTCTGAGCATCAGGGGCCAACTCAGAGGAGGAAAAAGAGGCATGGTGGTTGTGGTCAGGGCCCCGAGGCAGGCTAGGGCATGAAGGAAATACTGGCAAGAATACAGTAAAAGCAGAAAAGATACAGAAGTGTGGGGTACAGAGGTAGGGAATAAACAGAACCATTTCATTTGCTATGCCTCACAGCACATGAAATAGGACACCACAAAAGATGAGAGAGCAGGCTTAAAAAAAAACCCAAAAGAAAATACTTAGGTATTTAAACACAGTTCTTGTGTGCATCCACCCGACATCAAAAAGACCAGAAGCGCCATGTGGTTTAAAAGTCAAAAAGTCACAGGCAGAGAGTAAATTCACCAAAGGCTCTTAAACAAGCATACTGATGCAATTTCTGGGTCAGGCAGTCTTTCAAACAGCAGATTCCTAGAGAATATGAGAGTAGCCACTATATGCTTGCCCTTATGCTCTTTCCATGAAGACCCACTTCAGGTTACCACCCCAAGAGCATTCCTCTAGAGAAGGACTGGTCTGAGCACTTTTCAGACAACTTTTCAGCACACACAGGCAAAAGAGGTAAGAGTCTGGGACCCAAAACGTGAGCTCAGGGGTTAACTCAAGAAAACTTGGAATTATAATGAGGCTCAGCAGCTCAGGATGAGGAAGCTGCAGTGGTAAAGCAGAGTATACAATGACAGCACGACCACCTCCTTGAAAAGTATGGCAGCTAATGAGGAGCACAGCAGCTAGAGATATAAGGATCTCAAAGCACATTTTCATTTTCTGTCTGGATGTTAAGGTCAACACCAAGAGATTCTATGACTTATTGGGGCCTTAAGCAGCAAATAAATAAAACACTGAAGGAAGAAAAACAGCAGAAACATATCAAGAGGCACAGGTGGAAGAACATGTACTGAACTATCCCATTTGACCACATGCTCATGGCCCAATGAAAGATTAGCTTGTCCCCTGTAATCACCAATGATTTGGTAAAGGGCATGCTGGGATCCCTCACAAGTTTTCAGTGGTGATAAGCCCTGCCACTGTTCTGGGCATTGGGAAAAGTATGAGAGGAGAAAACACAGAAAGCACAAAAATTGGAGAGTATGTTCCTTTATAAGGCCCTCAGCTACCTGATCTACCATTAGGGTCAGGCCTGTTGTGAGCAGGGGGTTGAATTAGGGGCATCCAAACATCCCTCAGTGCCTTACCTTTCTGTGAATCTAAAATGCTCGGTACCTGCTACGCACCCCCACTGTACAACTGGGCTTGCTAACAGAAGACATGGATGTGGCTGGAAATGCAAACTAGGATCATGATACATAGAGTCCCAGTTCAAGCTGGGTTTGGAGACCAGAGACATGGTTGCAGAGGGTAGGCAAAAGGTGTGAATTGGAACCAGAATGCAGATCGAATCAGTCAGCTGGTGTTCCTTGCATCAACACTCCACCTCCAAAGACAGCTCTTAATAGGACAAGGTTAGACACAATTTGGAAAAAGGCAGCTCAACTTTCACTCAGCCCTGGGAGATTAAATAGGGACTAGTGTCTAGGTGAAGATTCATCCTCAGCAAAGGTAGCACACATGCTGTGAGATGATTTAAGGTGGGAGGGGGGAAAAAGTGAGAAGAATTTATGGGGAAAGAAAACAAATGGTGACAGCCCACCCTAACTGCAGGGACAGGGGAGTGTGTGACAGGGAAGGATACCAAGCACCAAGTCAAGAGATTAAGCCAAATGGCAAGGGTAATTGAGGCAACTAGGAAACCAAGGAAAGGAGAAGCATTAGTGAAACCTGAGGATGAGAAAAAGGAAAGGTCAAGCAGTTATAATGTGAGTGTGAACAGAGAGGAATGTGGTGGAGCAAAGAGGCAAAGGAAATGAGTGGTGAGAGAGACAGCAGAGAACAGGGGAAGGGAAAACACCCGGACAGCAGGTGAGGCATAGAATAGGTGCAAATGCCTTCTTTCACTTAGCAGAGAAGAATCTGAGATCAGTAAAAACCAAAAGACACATCTCTGACCAGGAGCAGTGTGGGTGAGCAGGTTGCAAAAGTAGTGTTTCCTTTCCTTTTAGGCTGCACAAGCAGCAAGTTGTTTTGTCTGCATTACAGCAATCTCAGACCAGTGCAGGTAGGTCTTGGAGAACACAGGGCTGGATGGGAGACACCGGGGAAACTAAAGCTCAGAAAACATACAGCAAGAACTATTCCCTGCACAGACTTCCTGCTCCTGACTGTTACAGTATCAAGAGAAAACCAAGCCTGAGAGGTAGAGGTATGAAGAAACAGGTGCCTGGAGGAAGAGAAAGGGTTGGTCCTCCCTGCGAAAGCCCCCAACCTTGACTACTGCAGCAGTCAGGTTCCATAAAGAGGTGATAAAATGTAACACAACCTCCATCACTGCAGATGGCCAGAAGATGAAAAAAAAGTGTCACTGACCTCTAAACCTAAGTAAGGAAAAAGAGCTGTTGGCACAGGGAAGCTCTTCTGCTGGCTCACTGAACTGAAGCCTGGGGCTACAGCAAAATGAGGTCCTTTAAGCTTCATTTAGATAAACTATCCAAAAAACAAAACCTGGGTCAAAAAGGGAGACAGAAACTGAGAGAGATTCTAATCTATCTTTTGAAAACCAGTGGGTTTATACCTTTATTATACAAAATACTTTACAATTAAAAAACATTTTCCCGAATAGAATCATATACAGATATTTATAATTAACAAGATTCAGTTACACACAAAATGGGAAACTTCTGCACAAAGGAAAACAATGACAGGTGAGCAAGAGAAAATTAAGACTTGACCCCTTTCCCCACCATATTCTGGGAGGAGAGGTTACATTTTAGACTTTTATTCCTATCACAATCTCTCAAGCCTGAACTCTGGGATCTCCTCTTACCCTAACAAGGTAAGGGCCTCCACCCGTGTCCCTAGCATAAGTAAATACTCTTGTCTTAAAAGGTTCATGAAGAGACACTGAGAAACTAGCATCTGTCTGTACCATGAAGTTACCAGTGGCCAGAAAAGGGGACTACTGCCCCAGTTTTCCCTAGCAACCCATATATACATACATGCAAGCAAATACATGGGGAAGCATGCTCAAAACCCAGAATTTTTCACCCTTTCACCAAATGGCAATCCCACCCCACCCAAGCAACCTGCACTCAAAATACACCCTTGCAGGCAGTCTCTGCAGAATGGCTAACACAAAGTCTCATGGCCAAGCTGGGCATTACTGCAAATGCAGTCTGGCAAGAGGGCTGGATGTTGCTATCTTCCCCATGTTGATGATCTGCATACCACCAAAGTGTCAGTCAGTCAAGGAGGTGATAACGTGAACCACTCAGAGATGCTCAAGCCACAACAGACAGGTTGCAAAAGTTGCACACGTCAAAAGGGGGGGCCTTGAAAAAAAAAAGTTGCCAATGATCTGCCCTACCAGGGCAAAGATTTGTGTGAACCCTTGTGAACATTTTCTCTCTAAGAAAGGTCACTCATTGCTGGGCTGGGCCAACCCTGCACTCACAGGGGAGCCCATCCCAGAGTCACTGCTGGAGGCCAAATGCCTGAAGCAACGTGGGAAGATCCCGGGCATCAGCTGCCCCATACAGGTCACTCTGCCCCAGCATGGAGAGGGCCATGCGGAGGGTGCTCCAGATGTTGTCAGACATAGCTCCTTGCTGCCCCCGTGGACCTCGGCTCTTCTGCTGCATGTGCAAAGCCTCTAAGAAGTGCTCCACAGCCTCACTGTCAACATGAGAACACACACATGCTTAGTGGAAAAGATAGCACATCTCATACTCCCTCTCCCATTTGCTTCTAAAGTATTTTCCCTCCAAAACAGTTTCCTCCTCTTCATCAGATTCTGCCCCGTTCTAGAACCAGAGGTCCCCCTTTTCTCTCTAAAAGAATCTGAAGTCCAGGTGGCCTCTACTCCAACTGTAACTGTGTGACACTTCGATTTCAGGGCAGAGTCCACACACTTGCTCTGCTCTCCTATGCCAAGAGGCATAGGCAGTGTGGCACTGTCCTAGTAATCTATTGCAGCCTGTCTCCCACAAACACATGCAAACTCCTGGGTCACAGCACATCTGCCCATCCTGTGCTCACCGGTGGGCACCTAAGTTGATGCAACTGATGCCCAAGTTGTAACGAGAGCGGATGTATCCTGGCTGGAGCTCCAGTGCCCGACGATATGCAGCCACAGCTTCTTCACTCCGATTCCCATTGGCCAGGGTGGCACCAAGCTTGTTCCACAGAAGATGGTCCTGGAGGAATGAGCAGAGAGAAGGGACTGACCTGAACTGGATGTCTTTAAGCTTCAAGCTTTCCTTCCCCGTGTGTCTGTCTTATTCCTCCAATATGTACTCCAAATATGTACCTCTCATACACAGAGCGCCTCCACCCAAGCCTTCACCCATAAACCTCTGGCATCCACAGTCTGCCCTTTCTTACATTGGGGCGCACACTGAGTGCAGCACTGAAGCAATCCACAGCCTTCTCGTACTCGCCACTGAGGTTGAAAAGGACACCCAGGCCACACTGAACATCAGGATCCACAGTTGAGGGGTTGCTGCGCACAGCTGCTAAGAACAGCTCTTTCACCTCCATGAACAGCGAGCTGGAAAAGCACAGAACAGGATGTTGGTGTACTGTGAAGAGAGCTGGCCTGGGGTTGCTCACTCTGTTCCTGCCTGGACCAGCCCGAGCCCTCCAAGAAGCCTGTCAGCTGAAGGCTGAAATTTGTCACCCTAACTCACTCAGACAGCAGGGAACCTAGGACACGCTTGGAAGGCCCCAGGTTTGTCCCTGAGACACTCTCCTCTGGTTCCTTCTCCAGCAGGTGGGCATAGTCCGGCTTATGGCGTAGCCAGTCCCGCAGGGTCTCACATGCCTGCTTCTGCAGGGACTCATTGGTGAAGCTGACTGCTAAAGCCATAAGTGCTGTGAGGTTCCCAGGCTGCAGTTCCAAGCACCTGCAGGTCAAAGAAAGAGAAGTGAATACAGTATTAAATCAGTCCAGGAGACACCCAGATACAGGAGGTAACACAATCGAGACAGAGCACACCATGAGAACCATATGGTCCTTGTGGCACCACACACAAGACAAGGAGCCATGCTCAGGAGCACTTCTGCAACACTCACTGTCTGAGGGCACTGATTGCCAAAAGTTCCTGTTCATTCTCTGCTTGGGTGGTTCCCAGATATTGCCAGGCCTGGGGAAGATAAAGATGTATAAAGTCCAACTTACTCACAGAGAAAAAGATCAGCCAATAAGCCACAGACACAGAGATTAAATCCACCATATTATCCTACACATTTTAAAAATGAAACCAAATATATCAAAATATACACATTAACCACAGGTATAAGTTCCTCTCAAAAGATACACAGATGTCATGGCACATAGGTCCTCAAGGCCAACAAAACTGGCATTGTTATAGTGAAAAGAAGTGAATGTCTACCTGGAAATCTATCATAAAGCAACTGTTGGCAGTTTTACACTTAAATCACAGAATCTCCACTTTTAACTTCTAACTGTGGTCAAACTGCAGAGGGAGGAGGAAAATGCCGATCTCTTATTTCCCAAGAACAACACAGCATAGCAGCAGTGCTAACAATAGGAAGACCCCCGAGGCAGGCAGCTGTATGTACTTGTGCAGTGGTCCACTAGCAAGTGGCAATCTTGGAGAGTTGACTATCAGACCTGAAAGTAGAAGCACTGTTATTTTACTGAATTTTCAATCATCGTGATACCAGTACATGAAAATGACTTCCATCTCCAGGCAGGTGACATAGGGAATATTTAACTAAGGCACTAAATCCAAAGCACGTGTTTTATCTACACTTTATGTTGATGTCCACACCCCCGGCTTCAAAATAGGCTACACAGTTGGTGGGACTGTCAGCACGAAGTACCTGCTTTTGGAACATAAGTCACAAAATGCAGCATCCACTGCGTCACAGAAGGAAGTTGTTTCATTAGCAAAGACCCAGAAATGCTGTACAAGCCACCACAAGCAGAAGGCAATCTACTGTCTTGAATTTCTAATGCCTTACCATACAGCCTGCTGCAACTCAAGAAGTGCTGACCACACAACTACATAGTGTTCTGCCAGCAGAAGAGCTGAGATTCAAGGTAAAGTTGTGACTTGGACCAAAGCAAACCTGACATTTCCTTCAGAGCAATTGTTCATGTCTATTTGATCACAGTACCATTTGTGAAGTCTTGACTTCTGTACTTTTTGCAGTCACAGTAGAAGAATTCAGAATGTTTTCAATACAGCCAGCCAGAACTGGACCAAGATTTCTTCCCCTAAGGTTTCTACTAGCTCTCCATCATGCTCAGCCTGCAGCCCACACTGCCTATGAGAAGAAAGCGACAGTTCTAAAAGAGCATTAATAATGCCTTTCGACCACCTTAAAGCTAAAGCTGATCTTCAAACCTTCTACTTCAAACCTTCAAACCTACTTTTCACCTACTCCCAGTATCCTAAAAAGACAAATGTCTATTCCCCGAAGGCAAGAACCTCTGTTCCAAGGCGTCACTCATCTAAGTCTCAGAAGAAACAAATTATGTATGTCCAATCACATACAATTAACAGGGCTTGAATTAGACACACAGAGAATTCAGCGGCCCCGAGTCCTTGAGGCAGACACTCCAGAAACAGACAACACAAGTATATTTGCATTCTTCCTCCTGAAAACATCCATGTCCTGTACCTCTGGAGAAAGGCACACAGACTATTCCATTTCTCAATTCATCCTGCAGAAGCTGAAATGATTTATGGAAAAAAGTATTCACTGAATTTGGAGCTGGAAATCTGTCTTCAGTGTAAAAATCATTCTTTGGCCCACAAATTCAAATGAAGACTGTGTAGACACCCAAGCCATCTCTCTCAACCCTTTTGGGTTACATCTTCTCCCAGCATCTAGATGAAAGTCTTAGCCAGAACCCCAAATCTAATGAGCTGCTCAGAATTAGACTTCAATACAAATACTGAAAGCAGTTATCTGTCATAAGTATCTCTAATCTTACAATGCCAATAAAGACTTTCACAGAAGCAACTTAAGAGATGAGACGTTGTCTTGGTTCCGTGTGCAGTATCATGTGCTACAAAGATTTCAGAGCTCTGGGCCAGAGCCTTTGTGTTTCCTCTAACTGACCTTAAGTCATAAACCTCCTTTGCTCACAGCCCCCCCTGGGATCCACATATATCAACTACAAACCCAGAGCCACAAAAAAATGAGGTGTTTTCATACATCCTGCACAGCTCCTAACACTGAAGTAAGTTTTCTACACTCACCCTGACACCTCTGCCTGTTACCTCCGCTGTCACTCACCTCCATATGATCTGGCTTCTGTTGCACTGCAGCCTCAAAGAGCAAGACAGCATTGGGGAGGTCACCTTCCTGTAAGCGCTTCCGCCCCTCTTCAAATGCATCTGGGTGGTCTCTCATGGGATTATCTTCCTCAAACTGGTAACCCTAGCAGGGAAGACAGACAGGGCTAATGCTAGGAGACAGGCTTAGGGAGAAGAGCACTCTCTAAAGCACAGCACAATCTAGTCTTGTTGCTTCAGGAACAATCAAACTGCAGACCAGCTAGCATCTCGTCCTCATTGCTAATTTGTAGCAGATCAGAGAAGAATGGTTCTTCTTCCTGTCTGCTCTGCGTTGAAAAATTCTCCCAAACCAGACCTGGAACAAGTTGCCACAGAGACGAAACATTTGGTATGGATCTTATCAGCTTGGGAGGGGTGGGGAGAGGGGCATGGACAGGGCCAGGGGACGCAACACTTGTACCCATTGCATAGAATCCCTGCATTCACTGGTATTTGGTGTTGGACAAGAACCACACAGCATTTGCAGACAAGCCTAAGTGAAAACAGCATTTAACTCCTAGCTGATCTGGGATGAGAGTGTAAGTAGCAGTAAAAGATCAGTGTGAGGACTCCTATCAGCATTTAGGGTCTGTGGAGTTCACATGTGAGCCAGACACACTGCCAGCCTCCTCAAGGCATCCTATCACAGTGCTAGGGCTGAGAGACCCTCTTCTCCATTACCTTGTCATATGATGAGGAGCTGAGGTCTTCATAATCAGAGAGCCAAGGGTGAGCCTCTGCATCCCTCTTGGCCATCTCCTCACACTCTGCCTGGAGTTTGTCCCAGAAGTCCACATCTGACTGAAGGGAGAACAGAATGTGACTAGAGTAACTCAACCATAAACTCAGATCTACACATGCCAGAGAACTCCCTCTAAAATGCCTCCAGCCCTCCTCATAGCATGCAAAGGAGAGAGGTAACCCTACTATGGGCACTCAGTTGGCACCCCAGCCCTCCTCAGTCAGCTTTACCTCCACAGCAGCCTTTGCCTGCTCAAATTCCGTATCAAGAGTTGACATGTTCCCAGATCGCGCAAATTGATCCACCCAGGCATCGGATGCCCCCTGGGAGTTCGGAAACAGAAACACACTTTTCTTTTTAGAATTTGGCTACCTTAGGGCACATCCCAAAACAGCAGGAGGGTCTGTGACGACCCCTCCTCCCCATCAGTAAGAACTGATGGCCTATAAAGTGGAAAAGAGTTCATCTGAATTTCCTCTTCCTCCCAGACGCTATGGGAGATGAGAAAACAAACTGTCCACATACATTCCCAGCTTCTGGCTAGACTCTGCTAAGAACCCAACAGCCCCTCCCTTGTCTCCCTCAGCATTGCTGAGAGTTGGATTTGCCATTCTCCCTTGCTCCCAGACTGTGGCACTGTGGCAAAAAACTTTCTTCCTTCAGAGCATACAGGCCTGGGGCTCCTACCTGCTGCTGTATAAACTCAGCTGCCCATTGCTCTGCCTGATCTTGGTCTCTGTGGGTCACCTGATTAGCTTCGATCGATACCCTCCCATCTCCGATCTGGCGGACAAACTTTAGGAACTGCAGCAGAGAAATGAAACAAGGGTGGAGCTGGGCAGATGCTGTGCCAACAAGCCCTCTGCCCATGCCCCCCTCCTTCGCTAAGAGGGCTTCTCTCTGCAAAGTGAGCTCAAAAGGCCCAGAAAGGTGGGGAGGAGAGTCATGTTGTAGAGATGGATAATATCTAAAAGTGGATTGTAGGATTCAACTTCCAGGAATCAGGGAAGAAATGGAAATATGGGACAACAGGAGGCTTTATTCCTTTACTGTCTTCACCCCTCTCAATTCCACACACCCCTCACTCACAGTAATATAACTACTACCAATTATAAAATTACTAATTCATAGTAATAATTCATCTCTCAGCCCAAATCAGGAGCTTTCTCACCTCAGTGTTCTTGAGTTTTGGATCGTCCACTTTAGAGAGGAAATCAGTAACAGTTTTCTTAAGATCTTCCTCAGGTTGATATTCCTCATACCTGTGTTCAGAGGCAGTAAAAGGGAAAGAGGTGGCCTGATACCAGGCAACAGCAAACTCTTTCATTAACCACAGTGTACACAATGGGCCAGACAACAGTACTGAGGGATACAACCCCTCCTCAAAGATTCTGGGGTTTTCCTATGTGATTCAGTACCACTATCCATCTGTAAAAATTCAAAATTAGTCCTAAGTTAACTGTGCGAGTAACTTACGCAAACAGTATCAGAATTAAACAATCACAGAGTCAGCACAGTTCTGCAGAGCAGTCTGGATTCCCTGGCAAGCTCTCATGCTATCAGACACTGCAAGTTTTAGCACTACCAAAAACAAGGTCATATATCCAGGAACAAAGAAAGTAGGTCATGTCCGTTGAAGAGGAAAACAGTGTCTTGGAAAAGCATCAGCTCCACAGAGGACTGAGGGCTCACAGTAAGTACAAAATTCAATATGTTGTCTGGCTTACAGCAGGATAGGACCAGTTCTAGGTGTTACCACTTGAGGAAGTCTTTGGAACTGGTGGCAATAACTCAGGAATGTCCATTATTTGCAGAAAGGCATCAGGAAAGGCATGAGCTGAGAGGAAGGAGAATCCAAATACGCAAAATGTCTTTTAGGAAAAGATCTAAGAGGTCCAAATTGCTTGTGTGTGTTTTGCTTCTTTAACTGAAAAATTTGACTATACTCAACAGGTACCTACAGAGAGATGATCCGAAGCAGTAGACCGTTCTTTTATCTACCAGAAAAAAACACATTGAAATAATATCTAGACAGTTGAATCCAGAAACATATTGAGGAAAGGCTAGAAGTCAGATAGTGAAAATAAAGTGATGAAAGTTTACAACTAGGAGAGTCTAGTACTTGAAATCTCTAAATCTAAAAAAGCATCTGTTGCTAAAAAAAATTTCCTGAGCTCACTCCTGAAATCACTATAAGGAGTTTTGCATTAGGCATGAGATTGAGCTAGCCTACACAATCAAAGTATCTTCCTGGAACTAGAGAACAGAAAAGCTGGGATCTCTTAAAAACTTCAGTCTCCAAGCATGGTTTCCTCTTCTCTCTGAAACCAAAGGCCTGAGAACATCATTTTAGGTTAAAAGACTCAAAAGCATTCAGGTCATAGCAGACTTGTATCATCTATCCAAATTTCACCGACACAAGTACCTAGCAGCAACAGCTAGTCTTGAAAAGTCAGACTCACCATTTATCTGCCAAAGACTGATCTTCTGATTCCCCAAGCCACAGTTTCTCCTCTGACTGCTCTAGGTATTCTTCTGCCCACTTGGCAGGAGACACAGACAGTGGATCTGCACAGGACATCAGGAGGAATAGGGAGAAAAGTAAGACAGGCAGACCACTACACCTTTGCTTCTATTTGCTAATTCTGTATTTGTTTATTCTGATCTCGAAATCAAGCCTCAGGTTCAGACAGTGTATTAATACAGATGCCACTGTAGTGAGAATAAACTTATGATTTTCTGCTTTAATATCACAACTTATTCATCTGCTCTCTGTGCAATACTATGTAGGTCAAGAAAATTAGCAATGCATTACAAGTTTCTGTCAAAAGCAGAGCCTACAAAGCACTAGGTTTTCAACAGGACTTTCTCAAAGACCTTCATAAATGCCAGTTTATATTCCCAGAAACATAAAGACTGAGGGTCAAGGAATGGGACTACCCAGTTTTCTACAGTGGCAACCCCAGGAGAATAGAATAGGATCTATTTAAATCTTACTCATAATTTCCAGATTAGGACATGGATGGTAACAGGATCCTATTCCAGACACAGTTCTATACACAATGCAGAATGGCTTTTCAGATAAAGTACTGGCTTGCTTTAAATAAGAAGCTTAACTTTTGGGCCAGAAACATTCACTTTGCACATTTCCAGGGTGTAACTCCCCTCTACCTCCATTTAACTGACACAAAATATTGGTCAAAGATTCGCCTTTGTACCAAAGAAAAATTTAGCATTAAGAGAGGGAATTAGAGAACATGAAAGCAAGAAGCAGTACCAGACCATCTCCAACTTGCATTAGTTGAATCACAGTTTTTATAAAAGCAGTTTAAATAGAGTGCTTCTCCTAAATTCTCCAAGTAATCTAAGATAAAACCAAAAGATCTTTACACCTAAATAAAGGCTTCCACAGCACATTGTTCACAATTTGGCTAAGCCATCGCAAAGCAGCTTCCCTACCCACCACTCCATTAAAGTTGCTACAGGAAACAATGACTGCTGGGCCCAAAGCAAGACTCCCAATTTCACATTCAGTAACTCTTCACTATACACAGGCATGTGACTGACATTCATCTTGACAGTAATTCCAAAAGGGACACTTCACCTGTCACTTCAGCAATGAACTCCTGTGACCAGTCAGCCTCATTGTAATCTGAAGAGACATCACCAGTGCTATCTGTTGCAGCCAAGAATTCCTGGGTCCAGTTTTCAGACAGTGCCAGAGCTGCCACACCTGGAGCTACATGAAGAAAAAAAATGGAAGTGAGGATTGGAGCACTCAAAGGCATCATTAAAGTGTTCCAGGTTGGCCCTCATCACCTCTGACCTTTCCCCTTCTCTTTGTTAGAATAAAATCACAGAAATATTCCACTTGGAAAGAATCTCTGGAGGTTGCTAGTTTTCTCATAGCAGATTAACACTAAAGCTGGAGATCAGGTTGCCCAGGGCATTCACCAGGTAACTTCTGAACTTGTCCAAGGCTGGCAATTCCCCAGCCTCCCTAGGCACCTGTTCCAGTACTGAACTGTCCCCTCCAAGGGAAGAAATGTTTCCATACACCTACTCAGTTTCTCTTTCCATAAGTTGTATCCATTTCCCTTTGTCCTTCTCCTGTCTATCGCTGTGAAGATCCTGACCATGGCTGCTGAAGACAGCAATGAGACACTCCACCCCCCTGCCCCTTAGACTCTTCCCTAGGCTAAACATATCCAGTTCCCTCGGCCTTTCCTCTTCCAACATGTATTCCTGTTCCTGAATACTCTACTGATCTCCACTGAACTTGTTCCACTAGCTCAGTGTACTGGGAAGCCCAATCTTGAAACTATACTCCAGATACAATCTCACAAGTGCTGAGTAGATGGGAACCACACTGCTAAGAGCTTAACCATAACACCAAGATCTTTTCCAGACCTCTACCTACTCCATCTCCCCTCACCTCGCTGAGGGGCCTGCCGGAAGCTTGACTGCTCAATCTCTTGCATCTCAGCCAACAGGTCATCCATCTTAAAGGTCTGGGGTGCACGGGATAGTAAAGGGCCATTCTGTGCTTGCAGAAACTCTCCAACCAGCTGCCAAAGACAGAAATGGATTACAAACATTGCATAGAAGATGAACAGACAGATCCATGGAGCATGAGAGAAAGAAGTGGGCTTGTCAGAACGAAATACTAGCATCAGGTAGGGAAAAAAAATAACAAATAGTGTTGATGAGAAAAGCTATAAGGAGATGAATTAATCTGTTCTTACCTCATCTTCGGTGGCCACTCCCAGTGGTTTGGATACCTGCAGGGAACAGTGGGCAATTGTGTCAACAGTTTTGATCCCATAACCCCCTCCACACACACACTGTGACCCAATTAGATTACATCTTCCTCTTCCTTCAGCTTAGGCTGTCAACATTTTCTTGCATTAGCTGCCTGCTAAAGCTAAAGCAGCAGGAACACTTTGAGGGATTCTGTCCAACCCCCCTCCCACCACTCTCTGGTTTAGGACGGTGACAGCAAGGTATACAGCTCACCACAGCCACCAGCATCCCCTGAGCGCCCACAAACATGCCCTCACCCCACAGCCCTGTGCCGGGTGACCCCGCGGCCTCTTTCCTCAGAAAAATGTCCCACTGCCCCTTTGTGCAGGGACTCCCGCGCAGTGCTCACCCTGGGCCGCCTTCGCAGCCCACCCCCGACCCGAGTCGACCGACCCAGCCATAGCCCAGCAAGCGGAGCAACACTCACGGCTGCGGCTTCGGTAGCCCCGGGGGGCCAGGCCAGCGGGCCCTGCAGCCCTTCCTGCCGCAGGGCTTTGTCCTGCGTGAAGTGCCCCGCCAGCTTCATCAGGGGGTTGGAGCCCCCGCACTCCGGCTCCACCAGCTCCCTCATGGCCATGGCGCCGCGCAGGGAGGAAGGGAGGGTCGGCGCCGAACGCCGCCGCGCCTGCACCTGGCACCGGGGCGGCACAGTCACCGAGTGAGCGCCGGGCGAAGCGACCTGCTGACCCCGACCCGACCGCGACCCGCCAGCACCGCCCGCCCCACGGGCCCGGCCCGGGAGAGGACGGACACTCGCTCGCCAGGACGGCAAGGCCGCGGCGCCCGCCCCCAGCCCCGCGCCCCCACTCGCCCCTCCCTCCCACCGCCCGGGACCCCTGTCCCGCCCCGTCCCGTCCCCGCCCGCCCCGCGCCGGCGGCGGCGCCGGGACGGGCCGCGGGGCTCCCCCCGCCAGCTCCGCACCTGGGGCCGCCGGGGCGCGCACGGCTCGCGCGGAGGGGCGGGGCCAGCCCTTAAAGGGACACGCACCGGGGCGCCTTAAAGGGGCAGAGTCCCGCGGGCTGCACCCCCCGCGTCACCGCCCCTGTCACCCCCGGCGTCACCGCCCCTGTCACCCCCCGCGTCACCGCCCCTGTCACCGCTCGCCGCCGGGCACCACACCCCCGGCCGCTGCACGGCCGCTGGACCCGCCCCGCCCCGCAGCTCCCGGACCGGTTCCCGAAGCAGTGTGTATATGTACATGGTATGCACCCTGCACATCTCGTTGAATATATATATAAATGCACACGTATATTTATATGTATAGTTATATACACATATATTCATATATACATACATATGTCCGCGAATACAACGAGATGTATATGGTATGTATATCTGAGATATATATGTAGCTCTATATACAAGACGTATGTGGTATGTATATATGAGATATGTATGTGTATATATATGTGAGGTATGTATATGGCATGATTATCTGAGATATGGATGTATATGTATATACAAGCTATATACATGCTATGCACCATGTGCATCTTCTGTATTTGTAAATACATGTACATATATATATTCATATATATATATTCAACAAGATGGATATGGTACGTACCTGTATATATTTGCATATATACGTAAATGAATGTATACTGTATTAGAACACGCTCATCTGGCTGATGGACTAATATTTTATAGTTTGCTCTGGGATCAATAAAATGTTGCAACTGGCAGCCACAGGTCAAAAGTGGCTGCGTTTGACTGAAAAGTATGTGATGGTTTCAGATAAGCCATAGAAACGTCAACTCCTTTACAGCCTTGATCCTTCTACACACGTGATTCCACAGGAGGGTCAAACCACTTGGAAAATCAGAGGTCATTTGTGTATAGCCTCTAAAAGAATGGGGAAAGCACAAGGAGGGGTTTGCATGATGTGTACTGCCTCCCATGACAATAGGGTACTAGAAATAAATTGTTTACAGAGTCAAATCCCATCTTCTCCTTTTCAAAGGAATATGTTCCCCTGCATGCTCCTGTCCAGATTTGCCAGGTGCAGTTCATCTGTCCAAACACTGACATCTGGTGCTGGTTTAGACACAGTTCTTTGGCAGTAGGTCTTCTTGACTGCTCTGCTTACAGCTTTGAAACACATGTGACATCTACAGCCAGTTCTGTGCTAGCAAGCAGTATGGCTCAACAGGAGCAAATCTTTAAAGTCATAGGAGCTGAGGCTGAAAATACAACATCCACACCAAACAGGTTTGGGGAGGTGTCTCCTATGTGCAGCACACTGTCTTAGCACCACCTAAAGGGAATCCTGTTTGCACACTGAGACTGTTCTGCAGCACAAGCCCAAGCTCAGCAAGCAGGGACTACTGGAAGATTCATTTTGAAAGACCACATCAGACACCCATTCAGGCACGGATGTGGAAGTGCCCTACATCTGACAGGTAGCTGCATTAAGGTGGTGATGCTTGAAAAGCCATTTACATAACTACTCTTACACATGGAGACCAAGTTGCACATGCGATGTAACACAGGCACAATACATTCCACTCTTCCAGATGTCTGCCCTATTGTCTGCCCTTCCTGTAAGTTGTAGTCATCCTAGGACTGCGAGTGCACTAACCCGACCCTTCCAGAATGAACCCCCGGAAGGACAAAGCAAGGCTCGCCCCCATTACCAAATGGCAATCCTACATACACTCAGTGTGATCAAGGGTTAACAAGAGCTCTTGAAGAAAGAAAGATGAAGGAGGCCTTGGGGCAGAATCCTGAATTACTTTCTAGAAGAACAGGTGAGCAATGCTGCTCCTAGGTAAAACCAACAGACTGCACAAAGACATGGAGAGCAGGAGTATAAGCATTGAGGCAAGGCATGGACAGAAAAAACAAAGTCATCACAGACTGAGCAGTGAAGAAGTCAAGATGAAGCAGTTCTAATTTATAAACATTTGTAACAAGGTCTTGGGGTATGCCTATGACACCAGCCTATGATACCAGTCCAGCCTGGCTTACTGGTTCAGGACAGGGACTTGGAAAGACTGCTCCGTAAAAAAAGTCCCCACAGCCTCCCTTCTGTGAGCAGCATGGCTGAGGAGCAAGAACAGCCCCATAGAGAATACACCCAGGGTCATCGCTGCTGCCTGCAGGGACAAGAAATACTAAAGAAAAATGTATCTTCTCTTCCCCTCTTTCTCTTCTCCTGGGAAGACAGCTTTTCCTGTTTCTTGATGGCTTTCAGGCTCACCAAGAGTCTTGTAAAGCAGTGCTCATTGATGAACCAGTTCCAACAATGAGCAATCTTTTGGTCTAGTGAAAATGTTGTGGTATCATTTGCACCAGGCTGAAGACAGCCTGCAGTGTAGGAGCCCTTCAGAAAACATCTTCTATGACTCAGTCATAGTTTTCCATTGCTTAAGAGTGAGGTATGGATGCCCCTCCACCTGAAGGTACAGAAAGAAACCTTGCAGAGCAAGACTTTCTAGGTCTTAGACCCAGAGTAAAGGAGAAAAAAGGAAAAGTTGGATGGCCCCATATATCCCTTATAGTCTCAAAAGAATGTGATGATACTGAAAGGGCCAGAAGTGGCAATGGTGGCAAAGCATCCAGGACAACCACAGCTATAGCTCATGGTGCATAAGTGTCCTGCTGAAGCCACAACTATTTCTGTTCAGAGACAGAAAACAAAAGGTCTGGATCTACAGTCATCAGGAAAAGAAGCAAAATCAATGGACCCTTGCATGTGAAGTGTAAATAATTTCGCAGTAAGAAGTGAAATATTAGGGAGCCTAAATAATTCACAGAGACGTGAGAGAAGCAAATTGTACAGCTCCTGAAAAGGCTATTCCAGGCTCTTCATCCTTCAGTCAGTCTGAGTACTCAATACTATGCTGAATTTCCTGGACCTGATGGGGACCAGTGACAAAATGCAGGTCTCTGCCTAGTTATTCCCCTTCCTAACTGTGAAATTCATTATTCCTTTCCAAGTACAGAACTTTGCACATGCTTTTATTAAATGGTGTTCTAGTCTTTCAGGCTATTCCTCCCATTGATCAAGATAATTTGACTAAGAATTTTCTCTACCAAATACATTGCAACCCCTCTCAGGTTAGTGTTGTCTGCAAATTTAATAGGCGCACTTTCTAGTCCATGTATAAATAACTGAAAAAACTTAATAGCACACTGAAAAGAGATCTCTGTGGGACTGCTTCTTGATATTTTTCTCCAGATAGATAGCATAGCATCAAAATCTAATCTTAGAATTTTCTAATCAGCATCAGACTCTCCTAACACTAATTTCAGTAGATCAGTTTCCCATGTTTCTTAATGTGTTATACTGTCAGATGAAATGGAATAAAAATCCCTACTGAAGTCAAAATATTTAACATATATTGTTACTTCCTTATCCAAAAGGCCTGCTAGTCCACCATGAAAGATTGGTTTGACTTGATTTCTTTTTCTGGCAAATATAAAATGTGAGTAGTCTACTTAATGTTTATTTGTTCCAGTATCACAGGGGCAGGCAGTAAAGTGATGCTGGCTGGACAATAATTAATCAGATATTATTATTATTGTTATTGTTGTTGTTATTTAGTAGCCAATATATTTGGCCTTTTCTAGTCTTCTGAATCTCTCCATTATCTAGATATCTCAAAGATAACTGCCAGTGAGCCTGATGTTGCTTGAGCCAGTTCTCTAACCATCACAAAATGAAGTTCATCAAGCCTAACTAGTCTGAAAACATTGACTTTGCGTAAGTGTTTAGAAATCTAGAATGACTTTTCCCCCATTTGCAGCTGGTGCTATTTAAGATATTCACCTAGCCACCATACAGTGAAGACAAGTAAAAAATACTTGCAACTTCTTGGTATCTTTGACCAGTTTCTGATTTCACTGACCAGAAAGCCAGTCTTTTTACTGATCTTCCCCTCATTGCTCATGTAGTGACAGGCACTATTGATGAGCTGATAGTTCTGCTCTTCTCTACCACAGATAAGGTACTCATTTCCTTTTTGATGTATCTTTGTATTTAATTGGAGTCAGTTGCCATGTCTCCCTCAATTCTTTGTTCTCTAGACTAAACACTGCATTTTTTTGCAATCCTTCTGCTTAGATGGCCAAAGTAGTTATTCCCCTCTGCAGGTTCACTTCGGCATGTTTGCCTGTGTTGTAGCAGCATGTGTCCAAACTGGACACTCGTCCTGTGCCACTTGGTGCTGTGGGTGAAGTCACAGCAGTACAGAGTTGATCTGACAGCTTGTTTCATCTGACCTACAGGCTATCCTTCTAAACACATAAACTGATATGATGTGTGCCTTTTTGGCAACAGCATGATGTTGATGTACGTTCTGCTCTTTGTAAGGAAGATGATGAATTCTGACACGCTCTGAAACTGTGCATTTGCAAAAACAACAGAGGATCTTTTGGCCCTGACTATTTCCCGTCTTTGACACACTGACCCTTCAGACTTCAAAATCATGGGTCTAATTTGGGTGGGTTTTTTGTCTGGAGAGCACTGGCCTGTTTTCATATGAACCCAAACATCCAAGGAAGCATCTATGGGTCCCGTGAGCGACAATGGGAGTCAGGAACGACTTGACTCTGCTCCTGGACCCGTCACTTCCCTGTAGTCAAAAAAAAAGAATTAGTTTGGCACTCTGCCTTGGCTCCCCTAATTGCAAAACAAATACGAGTTTGTTTGGTTGTGTGGGCTTGGGCGGTGGTGGTGTGCGTGGGGATGTTGTTCTCTTTTTTTTTTTTTTCATGGAAGAGCCTGAGGAACCGGGCAAAAGGGGCTTTGCGAGCCGTGTGAACTAGCACCCTGAAATCTGTAAGGAGGGAAACTCGGCTCCCCACCCAGCGCCCCGGCCGCCCCTCCCGCGGGCTCCTCCCGCGTCCGGCCCGGAGCCAATGTGGGGCTGCGGGCGGGCCCGGCGGGGGCCCGGGGCGGTGGCGGGCGGGCAGAGGGAGCGGAGCCATGGAGCCGCAGAGCACGCTGCTGCATCTGGTCGCCGGAGGGTGAGTGGCCCCGGGACGCGCGGCCGGCGGGCCCTGGACTTTGCTCCGGGGAGGAGCCGCGGGAGAGGAGCCCCCGCGCCGCCCCTGCCCCGCGATCCTCGCCCGCGCCGTCCTGGCCGTGCCGGATTCGCGTGTGGGCTTCATTGCCCTGGAGCAGCCGCGCAGCGCCGGGGTGAATGTCTGGCTCTGCAGTTTGGGAAGAAGGGGAGCCTCCCTGCGGGACGTGGAGTTTCATCCAGCCTGAGCTTGCCGGGGGTGGGGGACAGGGGAAGCGAGGAGCTGAACGGGGGGGATGACAGGCGCCACGAGGCCTCTCCAGCCGAGCAAATGGTGGAGCATCCATATCTTTGGGAGAGTAGCCAGCTCTCTAGCATCGCATGGCTGGCATTCCTGTGTGTCTTTTCTGGCTTTAAATAGTGCAGCTGATTCTGGTGAGTTAGGTGGTTGGATCCCAGCAGTGCCTCTCTGAATTCGAAGTGTGCCCTTGAGCAAGTCCCTTCTCAAGTGGCGTTTCGCCCTTTCTCCTTTTAAAGTCTCAAAACAATGAGCTTCAAGTTTTTGATGCCCTAAAGCAGAAGATAATTGTGGTCCTCTGGACTTTGCTGAGTAACTGCAGAAGTCCCTCGCTTAGGCAGCCACCTAATGCCTTTCCAAATCCCACCAGCCCGCTGGAGTCCATGTGACAGTGAAACCTGTGATACAGCGCGTGCAATAACGCGCGATTACTTAATTGCTCTTAATTAGCAAATTTTCGGTTTTCTGCAGCTAATGCAGTTGTTATACTACGGCAATCTTTGTTTATATGTACTTGCCCTCTCTGTTCCCAGTGTTATTTTGTATGTTATTCTCTTTTATTAAATTATCCTTTGAACTATATAGTTACTGCATCTTAGCCTTTCTCAATGTATTCTTATTTCTTAGCTTTCTTCTTAAGCCTTTCCTCATCCTCATTTTCCACCTTGATTACTGAAAAACTATGAGAGTTTGGGTAGGGACAAGAATGTCACTAGCGGAACTTTGTCAGTCTGTATCCTGTCCTCTTCCGTATTGCTTCCATTAAGCAATAATCCTTGAATTACAATTAATTAAAATTCAACGGATAATAAAGTAAGACATTAATGAGAAGTTCAGCTTATTGCTGCCATATATAGTTAATATTATTGTTTTGCTTAATGAAACAGGATCTCATTCATGAGGAACAGTTGTTCACTTTATCTTCTAGTGCAAGAACTGGGGACCATCAAACAAAACTTGTGAGAGGTTTGTTCAAAACTAATGAAAGAACATCGTTCTTAACACAGCGTGTGGCTAAACTGTGGAACTCCTGGCCACAGGATAGTAGGGCCTAAAGGCTTTTTATGTGTCCAGAAAGCATTTTAAAAAGATGAATGAAAAAGAATGTGTTGAAGGCTATTGAAAGCAAGGCAACATTTCTGGCTGGGGAAATCCCTGAACTGAAAATTGCAGGAAACTGGGAAAGTATTCTGGAGAGGAGTATTTCTCCTACTCTTCTCTAGGTGACCTTTATTTGCCCGTGTCCTAGGCAGAAGCCTGGTTTAATTATAGAGTTGTGTGACCTAGCATTGTTATTTTTAAATTAAGATCTTCAAGCCATCTCAATTTTTGACTAGCCTAAGAGAGAGCTAAACTTAGAATTACGAGTAAACCTTGTCACCTCTGTGCATGCGCTTAGGCACTTTTCAGATCACTGAAAAAATGTTGACGGTGGTTTTTGTATTTCTCAAATAATCTTCTTTTTCTATCACCTGAGACTTTCCAGTTTTCCTTTTAAAATGTGAAAGCAATATCTAAGGCAAGTACTATTTTCTAAGGTAAAATTACCTGCCTTCTTCAATTAGCTCTTTTTGATGCTGCTTTTCTCTGAGAGTACATGTTGTACTGTTTGTCAACTGCTGCTCTTCATCATATTTTGCAGGAATTGCTTTTTTTTTCTGCTTCTAGAGTAATGACACATAATTTTCCATTTCTCCTGAAACAGAAGAGTTTTGCAGACCTATGCCTTTCATACACTGTGAGCAGCTGTATCATCGTGTAGTTCATGGTAAGACAACATAGTTGAGATTTGTTCTAGTTTTAGTACATCTCATTTCCTTGGCTTTGAGTGTTCTTTGCTCCTCTTTAGCCTCGCCATTGAGCCATAGTGGCTCAGAGGTCCCCATTCACCTTGAACTCTCTTACTGCTGATTAAATTACCACCATACTAAGGAGTAACAATTTTTTAAACTCTTATTGCTTTTATGATTCTTCTCTATTGACTAACTATATGTATCAGTAGCTTGAGGAACTTGAACGCAAGAAGCTTTTATACATACTGGAAGCATGGGTTCAAACTCGTATCCTGACCATCGCAGGTGGGGACTTTTTGAAGAAACGAGATATTAGAAGAACATTACATACAGTTGTGCCTTCTTATGGACTGTTAGAGAGAAGAATTTTTAGTATACCAAGCAATTGCTTTTCTAAATGATGTCCTGTTGTAATGTTTGCTCAGCTTTTAGATAAAAAGTTGAAACTGGTCTATTCAGACCTTTTAGACATCTTAATCTGTCACCAGTGTGCTCAATCTTCTCCTGAACTGGAAACTACCCTTCTGATCAGGAAAACAACAGGCATGTAAATCTGGAGCCTGTATCAGACAAATCAGTGGAAACTATGGTAAATAACAGGACTGTTGGGCCCCTGAGTGAGTATGGTCTATATGGGAAGGATCAACATGACCTTTGTAAAAGGAGACCTTGCCTCATGCAACTCTTGAATTGCTATGTAGGCTGTGTCTTGGAGTCTGTGCTTGATCAGCTTGTTCATCCAGAGAATCTAAGCCAGAATGTTTACTGCTCTGCTTTGTGTTATCTTCTGAGCTGGAGTTAAATTCTTGGGTCATGTTCCCAGACTCCCACCGCTCATCATATCTCCTAAGGGAAATTGCTGCTGATTGGCTGCTCTGCAATTCATCACCACTGCGTAGATCTGCCAAGGGCTTGACAAAGCAGCATGAGTGTTATGGAATAGCATACTAGTTGCTGACATCATTATCTGCATAATATTCTAGTTGTGAGATCTTCAACTCTTGGACATCATTGCAATAGGCATCCAGGCCTCTTTCTTTTGTTTCCCCTCCCTAACCTGTAGGCAATAATAAATGAAGCCCTAGGAGCAAAGCCTGGGAGAACAATATATATGTGTGTTGAGCTCTATAGACTTTTTCAAAATAATTCTTCAGAACTGTAGCCATTTGCTGTCCTGTATGGTCACATGTAATTCTGTTGATATACCTGACTCTTCCCTGATATCTTATAGTTCTTTGGTTAGCTTTTCTTTCTTTGGAGTACAGTAAGCTTTTTTTTTTTTAAGCCTCCATCTCTTGTGAAACAAAGCAGCTTTGGCTGTAGCACACGTGAACAATTATCCATTTGTCAAAGCCTCTTGCATGGCTGTTACATGCAAATTCATCTCAAAGTGGTCTTTCAGGCACTGAGCATCCCCTAGAAGAACAGAGTTCTTCTGGAACAGAGTCTAAGGATCTGAAGGGGCAGAAGCCGAGAACCAATGGTTCTAACTAGTCCCTGGGTGGTAGAAAGGAAAAAAAGGAATATGTGTCCTTCCAGCATTCTTGCAGTGTGACTAGACTGATTGATGATGATGGCTCACGAGTTCCAAAAATAACTTCTGTCTGCTGAAGATCAGGGTCCTTGGTCATTAAGCAAGTCAGGCTTGGGGTGAGCCTGGCTATTGGCAGAAAAAACAGATCTTGCTTGCAGGGCCTTGCAAATTTGGGAATGTGAATGGGTTATGGGTTGAAGACATGGGTAGGCTGAGGGGTGGGGGTGTTTCGTGCTGCCCTTCTCGGAGCCTGTGCGGCTGTGGAGAGGTTGAGGCATGGTGCCTGGTGATCTCAGCAGAAAGCATTGCTGTGAGGTTGGGCAGCAGAAGTATTTTCTCTGGGGGACTGCTGAGTCCCTATGGACTTGGGACTGTTTGTGTCAAATACTGAGTAAGGTTTCAGAGTGAGGCTGCCAGATGATGTCCCAAGCTCAGCTGTTATTACGTTAATCAGTGTCAGAGCAGGAGGTCATGTGTGACGCAGGCTGGGATACCTAGCCTACCTCTTCTTCTAGAGGGGAGAAGTTGTGGACAAGCAGGGTCGGAATTATTGCCCTATTATGGCACAGAAGTCATTCTGAAGTGTGCTGTTATGCCCTAGATGTGGTGGTACAGCTGGAGCCATCCTGACCTGTCCCCTGGAAGTGGTGAAGACACGTCTATAGTCATCCCAGCTGGCACTGCGGCCTCTGTGCCTCTCAGAGGTACAGCTGCCAGGGATGAGTGTGAGGATGATTAATCCCACCCCACCATCTCCTGGAGTGCTCAAGTTGCTGAGGTGAGTAGGATAGAGCAATGTGCATGTTAGCACCAGAGAGGTGAGAGTTGGCCATCAGTTGAAGGGGTTGAGGGGGGGGAGAGAGAGAAAGAAATAGAAATAGCGTTTGAGCTGAGGCTCTGGATACTGCGAGTGTGACAGAAGATTTCATGAGAGCACAGGTACATCTGCTTCTCACCATTGATCTGTGCTTTGAACAAATTTGAACAAAGCTATCCGCAAGGCAGCTTTGGAGACTGTGAGGAATTTCTGAGCTAGTGGTTTGATCAGACCCAGAAAGATGGTGTCAGCAAGAGTATGAAGAAATGACTGCTGAAAGGTGTCCCTGCCTGTGGTAGGGGGGTTGGAACTAGATGACCTTTAAGGTCTCTTCCAACCCAAACCGTTGTATGATTCTATGACTGAAGGAGAGAGAAGTGGTTGGAGAGAAAATGAGAGCAGGGCAGAAAAAGGATAACATGGGAGGTGAGGAGAGGATGCTACAAAAAATTCTGAAGAACAAAGAAGTAGGAGAAACAGGAGAGCCCCTAGCTTAGTTATTCTGCTGATTTTTCTGTTCATTTCCTTCTGTAGGGCCATCCTTGAGAAGGAAGGCCTGCGATCCCTATTCCGAGGTCTGGGTCCAAACCTTGCTGGGGTTGCTCCTTCCCGGTGAGTACTGCTCCATGACAATGGCTCAGGTTATACGGTTATAAGGGACCTCTGTGATAGCTATTGCTCCACATTCTGAAAGCAGTCTGAGTCTTGTGCTTATGTGCCATAGGACCCCTTCACACAGACATTTTCTGGAGCTTCAGATCATAGTATTAACATAAGATGATTGCTGTGGGCCTGGATTAAATGTTATCTGATGTCACAAAACAAACCCAATAAACCTGTGCTGGGACTAAGAAAAGTTGGAGTCAGACCCACAGCAGTGTCTCTGCTCTTCATACAGGAGCTGTAACCTCTTCTGTATTTCTTTCCAACCAGGGCTATATATTTTGCTGCCTATTCTGGTATTAAGGAGAGGCTCAATGCTATCCTTGTACCTGAGTCCAAGAAGGTACATATACTAGCAGCAGCCTTTGCAGGTGAGCCTTTTCTGTCTCAAATCAGAGCTGAGGGGTCCTTTGATCTCTAAGTGTCAACAGGTTTCATTTCTTCGCTGTTGCTGCTCCCATCAGTCCTGCTCTGTCTCTGAGGTTTTCTCCCTCCACACCTGGAGAAGTGAGTTCAGATAACCAAAGTGTTTTCTCGCTCTTCATTCTTCTTAGGCTCACCTCTTCAAACTCTTTACCTCTTCAGCTGCTATCAGAGCTTCATTCAGCTGTGAGAGGGAGAAGGCAGTGTGTAATTTAGACCACTCACAGAATCTTTCTCTTGATATATCCCAGATCTCTAACAAAATCCTCCACTCTTGCAAAATTAGCCTGCTGCTTCCTGCCTCTTTGTAACACCAGGGCCTGTAGTAGGGTTTTGTTGGAGGCTAATTACCACCAGACAATGGCTGGAAGATGGGAGAAAGAGAATCAAATAGCCTGCCCTAAATATCTCTTCTCAAGGTCATTCTCAAATTGCAAATGCCTGCAGCTTGCCAAGCAGAGTTCAGAGAGCTGATAGATCAGCACCTCTTCACAAACTGTCAACATGATTCTGGTGCTCATGCCTGTCATCCTCTTCTGTTCTCTAGGCATGAGCTCAGCCACACTCACCAACCCTATTTGGTTAGTGAAAACCAGGATGCAGCTGGAAGCCAGGTAAGGCAGGCCAGCAATGCAGAGCCGCTCTGTGTCACATCATGACTAGTTTGGGGGTGGGGTTGGGTAGGGAACGTTCTGTGACTTGCCGTGAGAACATGGTAAGTCATAGACTGGGGAAGAGTCTTATAGTTGTGTTCACAACAGGATTTTGGGTCAGCGGAGCAGTGTGACGTTCTAACCCTCTCTCCTCTTGACAGGGCAAAGGGGGAGATGGCCAGCAATGCTCTCCAATGTGCCATGCACGTGTACCGCACTGAAGGCCTTCGTGGATTTTACCGTGGTGTCACTGCCTCCTACGCTGGAGTGTCAGAGACCATCATACACTTTGTCATCTACGAAGCGCTGAAACAGGAGCTGAGAAACAGCCATCATTCCCATTCCCCACCACTCACACATTCACCAAACAACTATGATTTCTTTGGACTAATGGGCGCTGCTGCTGTCTCCAAAACATGTGCTACATGCATTGCATATCCACACGGTGAGTGTTTAGTGGTCCCCTCTCCTTGATTCTGTTACCCTTGATGGGAGATGCTGCGTCTGTAGGATCCATCTGCTAATACATTGTTTCCCTTCCTGTCTCTCCAGAGGTCATTCGGACACGGTTGCGAGAAGAAGGGTCACGATACCGTTCTTTTATACAGACTCTGCAGCTTGTGGTCCATGAAGAGGGACCCTCAGCTTTATACCGAGGGCTCCTGGCTCACTTGATCCGCCAGATCCCAAATGCAGCCATCATGATGGCTACCTATGAACTCATTGTACATTTGGCCTCTTCCACCGTGTAAGCATGCTGTAGCTCCTGGCTGAGGCTGCTGTAGAGGTACAGGGACCTCGTGGTCCTGAGACCCGGTCTTTCTCAGTGTTCTGAGAGGTGGTGGTTTTTGTTGCAGATCAGAACTGGGTCAGGCATTCTCAGGACATAAGACTATTTTGTGCCAAATTTTCTGCTCCAGTGTGCACAATGTAGCCTTTTTTCTTTCTGGAGACTTGAATTATTCCAGCGCTTCAAGATGTCAGGGCACTGGTTTGACAGTGCCTGTTGTAATTTCCCTCCATGAAACAAGGGCAGGGAACTTACTGGGAAGGAGACAAAGCAGAAAGCATAAAAGTATCTTAGCCTTAGCACGTTCACTTCTTTTGGACCTAGTAACAACCATACGTGGGTACAGTTGGGCATGAAGACAGGCTAGACCTGAGACATTTGAGAACTGCAGCAAGCAGAGATCTTGTGCTGCAACCTTTCATGTCCTCAGAGGGGCTCTTCCACTTTCACCTACTGTGCTGCCTTCTTGCTCCTCAGGAGGATTTCTCAACCTTGGCTGCCAACAAATTGCAGAATTTTCCTTTGGGTCCTTAATGTTTGGCTGCCATTGCCTCAAGATGTGTCAGCCAGCTGACAGCCTGCTTTTGTCTTGCAAGGTCTGAAAAAACAGACCAAGTATATCAAGGGAAGAAGCACAACCTGCTATGAAGCACTACCCTAAAAACTCATGCTACTGCTGGGCTCAGAGCCATGCTTTCCCAGTATCTGATGTGTTTCCATCCCCACCCTCCTCAGTAGAAAGAGGAGGGCACCTCTTTCCCTCTGAAGTGCTCTGTTATGCTCTGTTCCAGCTGTTATACAAGCTGGAACCTCTAATATGAAAAAATACTTTTTCGTGCTGGTATGAATAGCAGATCAGGTGAGAAGATGGATGAAGCTAAGGAGGTTTGGCCTGTTTCTGTTGATGATACACTAAGTGTATCATCAAGAGATGAAAGAGTCTTATTTATTCTTTTCCATTATCAAGAATTTAGTTTCCTGCACACGCTACGTTTGCCTGTGACAGGCTTGGATGCCTTCTGTTCCTCTGTGGGTTCCTAACCCTGTTTCCTGGGGAAGGCTACATTGTGTTTACAAAGAGTATTTTGAGTCTCAGAAAGGCAGAGGGTACAGTCAGGAGTGACGTGTTTTTCTTGTTTCATCACATATGCTAAAAAATGTAACCCTTCCCCAAGATAAGTAATTTCAGTAAATACGCGCTCTGGACAACCTCCAGTCTCACATTAGAGCCTACACTGTTTCTTTCTCTGCTTGTAGTGAAAAACTGAAAAAGCCCTGAATATTTTATTTGAAATCCATTTATTTTAAAATCCACTTTGTTTCCTCATCTTTCTTACCTTCATTCCTTTAGTTTAGGAGTATTGACAATTTTACAAAGCGACACAAGCTGCAGTGGTTTGTTGGTTGTTTTTTTTCTTTTTTTTTGCATGAAACGAGAATAAACCTCAAATGACAACATTGAAAAAATATACAATATATATATATAATATCTGGGTAGGGGTTGTGAGAGACCCCACTCTGAGCCCTATGGCTGGCTCTGCCTTTCAGATTTCTGTTCTTTCCAACATCTGGATCATAGTTTGAACCGTGCCACGATCATGTGTAAGTGCCCTAACACATGTTTCTAGAGAGCCAGATGGGGGGTCATTAATGTGGGGAATGTCCACAATGGGAATGGCAGAAGATGAAGGAACACGGGAGGCAGAAATGACAAATGAGGGAGGAGCACATGTGTACACAGTGGGGGAAGAAGTTGAAAGTAAGACACCTCCTCCTTCCAGCCATATGTTTGGGGGGGATCCACTGGACTGGTGTTTTAAAGCTCCTAGTAGCGGTGAGAGACGTTGCTTTTGCCGATGATGTGTCGATCATCCACGTCGTTGCTGTCCGGGGAGTCGGGTGTCTCCGAGTCAGTGCTGTCGTCCTCGTCATCCATGCCTTCACCAGCTCTGCCCTCAATGCTTCCTGCTGCCCTCTCCTGACAGCTCTGGTAGGACTGGGGAGGTGAGACATGCAGTAAGTGAAAGGATCTGACAACCAAGCTGCCTGCCCAGCCCCAACCACTGTGGCTGCTCCTCACCTCCATGGGGTTGACGATGATGGTGAGGGCCGAGTCGTCCCAGAACATGTCGCTCTCTTTGCCTCCAGTGCTGGCGTGCCCTGATTCAGCAGCCCCAGGGACCTCTTGCCCCACTCCCCGCTGGTGCAGAGAGTGGATGCGAAGGATGCCAAGGATCACCATAAGTGCCAGGAAGCCCACACACACCACAATGATGACAGTGGCAGCACTGGGGACCACTTAGAAAGAAAGTGAGAAGGTATGGTTAGAGTCTGTCACAGAAACATGCATTTCCAACCTGACATGCAGGAGCTGAGATTCCTGGGCAAAGTTTGGGTTTTTGGCCTAGGCAGGGACATGTCCTGACTCTTCTGCTCCCCTGGGCACAGGCAGTTCCTGCCTTCAACTCCTGTGTTTTCTCCTGAGGGCTGCATGGTTTTCCAGGATGCGTAGGTCCAGGCACCCTCTGATATTGGCCTGGCCTTTAGACTCTGCATGTCTTTATCTGCAGAATTCACCAGAATATGTTGCACAGCAGGTATTTGTATCCCCCTCTTGGGAGGGAGAAATGTATGCTGAGGAGAGCCTTTAAGGGCTTGAGGATGATTTTCAGAGGGTGTCATTTCTGGGCAAGCAGTAGAGAAAGCAAGAAGCCAAAAGATGCCTGCATTGCACACAGGGAAGATGACAAGGCTATGATGGATTTCTGGCTAGTGCCATGGTAAAAGCCTGGCTTCTCCACAGGATAAAACTTTAAATTTATCTAAGACCCTTAACCCAACTCCCACCTGTTTGTTCTAGGCCTGTAGGCTGAGCCTTAACTCTCCAGACAGTCGCTTTCTCTGCAAAATCTATCCAGGCCCTTCATGACTGTTATGGCTCTGTACAGCAATGACAAGTTTTCTGCTGCCATCAGGCAGAGCTAGGGAGAAGAGTGACAAAGGCTGGCACATACATAGGCTGTCTCTGAAGTGCCAGCTGCAGGACTGGACTAGCTTGGAATCAGCTGCTGCAGGAAGCTGCAGCAAAAGATAGCTTAAAGGTGCCTTGTTTGTACCTTACAACATGGGACCAAAATGTCTGTAAAAAGTCCTGAGCTTTCACAGCCTGGAAGGAACCAACTGGACTGTGTTCATGCTTGTGGCACAGAGCTACCAGCACAAACCAACATCTAGTGTAGCTTTCAGGTTTCTCCTCTGTTTTGGGGGCAAGAATTCTCCTCTCGTCTTTGTAGTGCCATTTCCTATATTTTTCTGCCTTGCTGACCACCACATCTTTTTTTTTAGAGCAGTGGCAGTCTTGACTCACTTGTTTCTCTCCTGCTGTTGAAGCTTCTTTCTGAAATTACACAAGCATGCACAGCACCTTTACAAGGTGTGCAAATGAAATCATCCAGCTCACGGTTGTTCTTTATAGACCCTCTGAGGTGTAGGTTTCAGGCTGCTTCTACATCAAGAAAACAACACACCACAAGAGGAGGATTGTTGCGCCATGCTCTAAAATACAATTTGACACAGACTGCAGTCCATTGGCTAATGACAAGTGGGATAGGACAGTATAATGAGAACCCAATAATGGGTATAGGGAGCCTGAAAGGAATCCTCTGCTATAGATTCTGCCAAGATATCAGAAAATCAGCATCTTGACCTAAAGGAATAAACCCAAAAGACAGTGTTACATACTTGGGTTGCTATGGGTGCTTGCCAAACTGTGCCCAGACAGCTCTGGGGGTAAATGATGGCCTCGGTGCACGAATTGCTGGGAACTCAGAATATGGTTAGGATGAGCAGCTCGGTTCATGTTGTGGAGGACATTCACCTGTAGAAAGACCAGAGTGAGAGGACTCAGCCCTGTGTCCATGGTACATTCTACGCTGTGTGCATTCCCATCCACCATGTCCTCTCCATGCCTGCGGAAGAACCTATATGTGCATGTATTGGTCTTGTACCTCAACAGTAAACTCATTGCTGGAGTAGCGCCCATTCATCTCAGTGCAGGACAGGTGAAACTTCCTTTCATAAAGAGCAGCACCGTGGTTGATGTGGTATGAGACCTGGCGTAGTATTTCCTCATAAACTGCAATGCTCTCCACACCTGAGACAAGAAGAGAGAATTAGTGTGGGGTTAGGAACCTCCTTCTTCAAAGTCATCTGGCATCATAACCCTATAGCAACTAGAAGCTATAGAGGAATCCAAGGCAATGCTGGGTTCATTAATTTTCGGAGGGGCTCCAAGATGGAGCTTGCTACTAAGGACATGATGAAATCCCTGCTTGCGTTGATAAAACAAGTGGAAGGGAAGGAAGGACCAAGAGCAACAGCCCTGTTAAGTTCTGGAGAGCACAATAGTGTTGTACCAGTCCACAAGTTGTGGGATGTTGTCCCTCAGTCATGTGATGCAAAATGTTGCTGACACCTGAGAACACCATACCCCAAGGAGTAAGTCCAGAGGAGTGATACAAGCCTGGGTGAGCACTCAGACACTATGCTCCAGTACCATGTGGTGGAGGAGAAGCCACCTCCCCAAGGAAATGGCATGGGACCTCCAAAAGCCAGGAGTTCATCAAATGGTTACATCTCAGAGTGTCACAAAGTACCCCAACATATCTCTAACATCAGGTTAAGTGCTCCTCACAGTGATGTCTGACAGGCAATGAGAGAGACATAACTAGACAGCTGTGATCAAGGAGAGGACGTACCTGTGATGGTCAGGTAGGCAGAGGTGTTAACAAGCTCCAGGCCTCGCTGCTGCAGCAGTGCCCCATCCAGGAGCAGATACTCCCTCTCTGGGTCCAAGTCATCTCCTACCAATGAGATCTCGCAGCCATCCAGGTTGTGCACAATCTCATCTGACATTCGTGTGTCTGTCACTGAGATGCAAAAGGAAAGAAGACACGGCCAGAAAGCCAGACAGCCATCAGTGAAGGCAGGAGTTACTCAAGAGTGGTACCCACTTACTTAAAAGTACTCACATCATATGTAAATACTTCTCCTTCTCTGGCTAGCACTGACCTTGAGTAAAATCACTGTCAGTCTAATTACTTGTTGCAGGAATCCCTCTGGTTTTAATGACACTATTTATGCACATAATAAAGTCACTTTATTTTGGAACAACATACTAGTATCAGACTGGTTCATGATAACACATCTTGGCTGTAAGTACTCTGTTGACAATGACAATGTGCAAATTAAGAACAATGCTCACACATTCCCAGGCCCTGCACGCTTTTCCCTGTCTCATGACTGCTGGTTACCATAGTTGAGATCTTATCTTCTTTAAAATGGCAATCACATTCAATAATTATCTGCCTTCAGCAGGGTTGAGACCAATCTGCTCTAAGTCGAGAAACTCATTGTATGAGGAAAGACAAAGCTTATAAACAGAAAATTAGGAGCTAAAAATCTCATTACCAGAAGAGATACGGAAGAAGTGGAAGAACACATAGAGCACAGAGTGCAGAGAAATAATCTGAGGATGATGGAGAGAAATTGAAGAACAAGATATTATAGGGTGTGATGAAACTGAGGAATTCACAGATATAAATGATGCAGGAAGAGAAGGGAGGGGGCAAGAAATAAGGGAGAAGGAGAGAAGGAAGTAGGAGAACCCTAAGTAAGTGCAGGAGTAGAGAGGGTAACAGGCAGGACATCCATCTAGTGCGGGATTCAACAAAGAGAAATGTAGGTAAAATGTAAAAGGGATTAGGAATGAACAGCCTGGGAAAGAATTAGGAGAGAGTGAGGCAAAGGAACTGAGTGGATAGAAAAAGTACAGGGAGGAGCAGAAAGGGATAAGAGCCGATTAGCCTACATATTGACAGACAATGTGCCTTGCTTCTATATTTGTAAACTCTCTCTTTCAGGTGTAATTATAGGGGCTCTACTTCCTCTGCAGGACCACAACTCTCATAGGTCTTTACAGTTTGTCTTTTATATCTTGCCCTATACTCACCGGTACCGTGCCAGTTCTCATCCTTCTTGACCTCCACCTGGTGAGAAATGGAGCAGGTGATCTGGAGGTTGGGGAACAGGGGGATCCCATCAGGAGACTCAAAGTCTGATGCAGGATGAGCAAAGTGGGCACTGCCACTCAGTAGGATCTGTGGGGCATCAGGCTGTAGCACCACAACATAGCCTTCCACATCAGGAATGGAGACACAGGACTCTTCACTGAAACACCTGAAGGAGAGCAGTAGAAAGCATCAGTTGGCTCAAGCTTCCACCAACAACATTATGGACAATGCCTCCTGCCAATTACTTCCAGTGAAAGGAATATCCTTTTTCCAGTAGTCTTCCTAAAGCTTCCCTATAGCCTGCTGTGCAAGACAGAGTCATGTGGTGGGAGTGACACTACTGGGTTTCAGGTGCCTAGGTCACGTCAAGAAGAAAGAGAAAATTAAAACCAGTCCACAAGCCTGGTGAACATTGTGAGTGAAAGCAGAAGTTATGCACAGACCCTAGGAACCAGTATTACAGTATCCATTTGGATATTGGATACTTTAATGTTTATTTGCAGGAAGATTTTTACCCATTTTGAGACTATCAGAATTAAAATACAAGGCGGGTGCGTGTAACTTCAGTCCGAAAAGAGGTAACCCTCTTGCTGAACTTAGCTGGAGGTGATGCTTTGTCCACTCACTTGACAGCAGTGGTGAGCCTGAGAGGCCGGACCCCAGGGGTAGCGAAGCGCAGAGAATTCATGTAAGCCACGTGCTGGATTGCATGGTTGAAGGTTTCGACATCATCACCCTCCAAGGTGAGCAGGGACTGAGAGGGGTTCACGTGAACCTACAAGTGGAAGAGAAAATACTCATGGTTCCTTGGCAAATGCCCAGAGTCCAGGCTAAGTGAGACACAAAGGAGAAAGGCGGGGACTTGTCAGAGGTGGGGGAGCAGGCAAAGTCCTAGGAAGCAAGGCTGGGGAGGAGAGTGGAGGAAACTCATGCAAGCTGGGCAGATGGGCATACCTTCATCCCTTTGCCCAGACTGTCGAAGTCACTGTAATCAAGCCCCTCACGGCAGGCATACAGGCATTCAATAACCTCCCGGCTCTCCAAGCTACCAGGGCGCACAGTGAAGCCAGCCAAGTAACCATGGAAGTAGTGGTGTATCGACAGAGGATCTCCTGAGGGAAACATGGGAGGTGGAGGGTGTGAGAGACATGGCGAGGAAGAGAGCAAAACCACAAAAGCAACAGTGTGAGGGACTTACACTGTAAGGGAGGTAGAGAGAGAGAGAGAGGGGTGCATGGGGCACAGAAAAGCCCAGACAACAAAAGCAAAATATGAGGGACATACAGATGTTAAGGGAAACAGGGAGAGACGGAGGGTTGCACAGGACAAGGAAAAGCAAAGACAAAGACAAAAAAAAAAAAAAAGACAGGGGATGCTGAAGAAAAGAGATGATGAGTTTTTGAATTCCAGATGGGGGAAAGTGAGAAAAACAGACCAACAGAAAGACTAGGGCAGTGAACAGTGGGTAGCATAGAGAAGTTTCTGCCACACTGCTGAATGCCAGATGGAAACAATTTCTTGTCCCCTTCTCACTCTGCTTCCTGTGAGGGCTTGTAAAAGAAACTGTACATTCCACAGATAGTTAGGGATGAGGTGACATCTCCTGATGTCTCTAATGGCTATTGTGTTCTTCATAGAGCAGCTTTAATGATCAGGCATGAGGACTCTTTCTCCACATGAAAAGCATACTCTATCTCTCAAAGCAGGCTGCAATCCTTCCATCAGCCTTTTCATGCTCCACAGGTATCAAGGACCAATCTGCCAAATAAGGAGGTTTCTCCCAAGGCAGTGGGAGGTGGCAGGACAGGATTGGGGAAGCTGTATGAGGAAGGCACCATGCAAGATGTGACAGTCATGCACAGTGAAGAGGAGAAGAGGACCATGTTCTTTCTTTTCCCTACCTTGTACAGTATCAGTGGAGTTCTCACTTCCTTTGATTTTCTCTTTGTTTTTCTCCTCTGCAAAAGGAGAACATCCAGACAAGCAATCAGGCATTGGAAGATGGTAGTTACAGGGTCAAGAAATTACCAACACAAATGCCTGTATTGGCCATTCCACAGGAACAGCTCTGTGCCAAGCAGTGTACCCTTCAACCCTAGAGACAGCACATCACAGATGAAAGAAGGCAGACTCTCTCTCGTGAAGGGGATAGTGAGATTGTAGGATGAGTAACTGATTTAGGGGAGCAAGTAGTGTTTGGGTTTTTTTAATCCTTTCCCAGTGTTATCTATTTTCAGAATTATCCATGTTCACAACAAGCCATATTCTCAACACCCCTTTGAAACTCAGATAGCTCCATTAAGAGGTCCCAAGTTGATCAATATTTGTTGTCTGCAAAAGGCCAATCAAGAGCACAGAGCTGTGGGAAGATCCCTGACCTAGGAGAAGCAGCACTATAGTAAAGATTTGATCTTGCTAGAAATTTCTGCCAGAGTGAAGGCAAGCAGCAGGCAAATTCCTTTCATTCTGTTCTGCGTCAGTCTTGCAGGAGACCTGAAACACCTGGGAAATGCAGCCTTACATCTCCACAGAACAGGTTTTAATCTGGTAATGGCCTAACTTTGTTCCTAACCTGATTTTTGTCTTCCAACACAATTCCTGTACAGAATGATTTGTGTCTTCTTCATATAGACCTTCAAAACACAGAAATCCCCATCAATACAATCAGTAGCATAAATAGTACTGCCTGCTCTCTGCTGAAAGGCTTTAATAGAAATGCCAGTGTCTGAATGAGGTACAGAGTTTCAACTCTCCTCTGCCTGAAAGTTGGTTATCCATTGCATATTCTATGGCTGTTGTCCATGAAGCTGCCAGTGACACCTTTCCCTGAGTTGTTATAACCTTGATCCACAAGGAAGGAAGGAGCCACATTGGCTTTGGTGCCAAGGAGGCAAATTGGCTGCAATGTGGTTTGCATCATTTAGTATTGAGTGGTGTTTCTTTCACATCTTCTCCCCTTTTTTCCCCCATATGGCAGAAGCGTGGTTTGGGGAGTGGGCACTCACCAGTCCAGCAGGCTCCAATCATGAGCGAGGGTTCCTGTCGTGGAGGGTGAATGAGGCCATTGTCATGGATGAGGGCAGGGTCATAAGAGACGCCATCCACATAGAGCGTGACAGTGGGAAACTCCAGGTTGAGGGCATAATGGTGCCACTCATCATCGCAGACCTACGGCCAACAGCAGAGGAAGGGATCAGCAAAGGGCAGAGGAGTAGTAGGGACATGGGGAAGAGGCAAATGATTCCTCACCTGCTCAAGTTTCCAGAGGAATTTCACAGGCCTTGCACTTTCTAGCAACGGCCAGTAGAGGAAAGCAATCCGGCAGCCATGCACAGACAGGGAGTAGTGCGAGTAGCCCTCCTCTGCCAGGGACAAGCACAGGGAGTTATACATCACACCTCTGAGCAGTATCACTAGCCAGAACTCAGCAGCCCACTCTATCCTGCACAACTGGCGCTCAGCACCATATGCTCACAGTAGGTTTGAGCGCTCCCAGAAAAAACCTTACACCTAAAGAAGCTGTGTTCCTAAGGAGGGACCCCTGCTCAGGTCCTGCTCCCACACAAGAGATTTGCCCCTGCAGGGACAATCCATTCTAACAAATCAAAGGCAGAGGGCAGAAGTGTCACCACCCCAGGAGAAGTGTCTCACCACTCTGCACTGTACTGCAGATCACTGTCTCCTCTTCCCGCCTGCCTTTGCCAGGTACCACGGCATGCTTCATCCATACGGACAAGGTGAAGTGGTCACTCAGGCCCTCATGGGCATTCGGCCCATTCACCACAGGCACCTGGGCAGCCTGGCTGCCATTGAACCAGTAGATGAGGCTGCTGTCCTGGCTGTAGTGCACCGAGAGCCGCGCGGTCCAGTTTGCTGTGGGGCTGGGCACTGGCAGCAGGTCAATCTCTCCTGAGGCAGCACCTACCGAGAAGGAAAGGAGTCAAGAGTATTGGCACAGGAGAATAAGGAGACTGAGAACTGGGGAACAGAGAAAAAGGATGCTAGAAGGCTCATCGTAATGTCCCAGTGCACAGGGAGAGGCGGAGTTATCTATAGGCCTTCTCCTGGAGAAGGATTTTGACTTTTCCATCTATGCTGAAGGAAGTACCACAGACTCTGTATACTAGGGCAATGCACAGAAACCTCTGGCTTCCCAGCAAGGAAAGCACAGGCAGCCCCTTATAAAATAAGAAAGTTTGGATGCCCTATCCCTGGAAGTGTTCAAGGCCAGGTTGGATGGGACTCTGAGCAACCTGGTCTAGTGGAAATTGTTGCTGTCCACAGCAGAGGAGTTGGAACTAGAGGACCTTTAAGGTCCCTTCCAGCCACACCTTTCCACAACTCTATGAAATACGGGCAGTAATGCCCATTGCCCCTCAATGCAGCGTGCAAGCTAGGTGTCCTCCCAGCTCCACTGACCCCAACAGATGTGAGGAATGCACCCCCCACCATCTCTGTTGTGTGAGGCACAGAGCTACCATGTAAACCCCTGCAGAGGAAGCAGCAGGGTGCTGTGCCACAGCTGCTCTCAGACCAGGAAAGAACCAATTTACCACAGAGTTTGCGCAGTGACTTCTCAGAGTAATTATCCCGGTCACAGCCCTTGGCCACATGGTTTGTCTGCAGCTCCACCGTGGCCTGGATGTTCCACAGGGGCTCATCACATGTCTCCAAGTGAATGGTGGGGAAGAGTGCGAGGCTGCCTGCACCTGGGGTGTACTCAATCCTCTTGTTCCAGCCTAATAAAGAGGAGTAAAAGAGAGGGGTTAGGTACTGCCAAGGACCCAAGGCCAGAACACCTGGCACGCACACAAGTGGCATCTATAAAGTTGTCCAGACTTTTGGCCCTTTTCACATTGGAAAGACAGTTTTATGCAGCTGGCATCAATGCAAGGAAAGGTTTCCTAGAAGTACAGAATCCAAGGTCTCTGCTTCTACAGCTTGTACTGGTGGGGCATCACTCCTTGGTTGGTCAGCCTCTCCTATCAGGCAGAGCAGATGTTTAGCTGTTCAATTTCCCCTTAATTCTATAGACTAAGGTGAGCCTGCAGGCACACAACACCCCTAGAAAAGCCAAATATCCTCAAGATGAGCAGCCCCATTGAAGACAGCCTATGAACCTTATTAAACACATAGCAGCTCACAGCGATCCAAGGAATGATTTTCCAATGTTAGAATTTGCCTTTCAATGGCTTTGCGACAGACTTAGATGTCCGCTGTATCCCCTGATGGGGATGGGTTGATGCTAGAACTAAACCATATCAAAGGGCATACAAATTTATAGGTGTATGTACAAACATTTGCGATGAGCTGGACTGAGTAGTAGTTAAGCAAAAGCAAAGGGAAGACATATCTGTGTTTGGAGGTTTCATACCCTGCCAGCTGGGCTTGCAGGTGGGTTTCACCTGGATTTCCACTTCAGCATCATCTGAAGCCCGTTTCTTTCCACAGTCATAGGCTGTCACTGTGAATTTGTAGACATGATCTCCACTGTACTGCAGCTTCTCTGTGTTCTCGATGTTCCCTGGTTAGCAAAATAAAGAGATCAAGGGAGAGGAAAGACAGTCTCCTCTAAGATGTTCCTTCTAAAAATCACTCTTTCTTTATCAATGACAAACACAACCAAAAAAGGGGTTGATTCCCCCTGCCCAATGCCACTCCATAACAAGCTATAGCATCTCACAAAACAGCTGCTGCATCTCTACACCAGGATATATCAGCACTGCTAGAAAATTCACATAGCACAGCTCTGTAAATGGGACTGGCAGAGAAGGAGCAAAGCAGGAAAGAGGGAGTGATGTGCACATGGTGGGTGTGGATTCTTACCGTCATTGTCAATCAGAAAGGGAATATTGGGGGTCAGGATCTCATAGTAGCAGATCTGGCTGTACTGTGGTGAGCAGTCTCCATCAATGGCCTCCACACGCAAGATGCGGTCATACAGCTTTCCCTCAGTCACTGCCACGCGATACAACTTTTCCACAAAGACAGGAGCAAACTCATTCACATCGTTTACTCGAACGTGCACTGTGGCCCTGACACAGAGAGACACCAGTGAGAACTGATGGACTGCTAGGAGCCATACACCACCTAAGTTTCAAACCAGTCCCCTAAAGTGCACCAGTCTGATTTCCATCTGTCAAAAACAAGGACAAGGAAAGAGACCTTGGTTTCAATGCAGCAATGCTGGCACACAGGAGCTTGGACAACGGTTTCCAACCCCACAGAAAGAGCAAAGGAATAATAATGCAATCTGGACCTCCTGCCTATATGCAGCAACATAAAACATCACCCTTAGACACCACTGTTAGAAAGCCCTCATTTCTAGTATATTCAGTCATGTAACAGTCAATGAATATTTTTCTTTGGGTCTTCTTAACATGTTGAGTTATAGTATCACAGATAGAGAAAAATACTTCTGGCTAAAGAAAGTGTTTCCACAGCAACTTTCCTTTGTGTTTCTGTGACAGATCACATTTTGTAACATGCAGCAATGTCTGCATGAACTTACTTGTGTGATTTCTTGGTATTTGCTCCATCAGGTCCCTCTCCACAGTCATAAGCCTGGATGGTGAATGTGTGCTCCTTGTGTGCTTCACAGTCCACTGGTTCCTTGGCCCGGATGAGCCCCTCGCCCGTAGCTTTGTCCAGGATCACAGCTTCAAAAGGTACCCCTGACCCATGAATCCTGAAGCCACAGATTTCACCTGGTACACACAAAAGCAGAGAAGAAGGGGAGAAAGAAAAGAACTGAGGAGAGCATATCATACCCCTTGGTTTCCTTTTCCATATTTTCTTCCTTTCTAACTTGCACTCTCCATTCTTCCTCATTATCACCCTTCATTTTGAACAATTTTTAGTTCACTAGGACTTCCTCCTGCTATCCCCTACAGCCATTAATGGTGCAGATTGCCATCTACTGGAGACTACTCCCACGGCAAGGAGTGCTGACCAGCATCACAAAGGATTAGAGGTTACAAGGCTCAAACTACATGTGTTAGTGCTACATAGCCACAGTCCTAAGGGAGCACCTTATCTCTCCTTTGCAGCCCTCAGTGAGGTAAAACAGGCCATATACTGCAAATAGACAGCCAGAGCATGTAGATCCATGATGTCTCATCCACCCACACATGCAGGAGGCGCAGAGTACCGCAGGGAACTGCAGATAGGGTCACTAAATCCTAAAATTCAGCTCAGAGGGACCACTTTTCCTCTCCCAAAGCTGCGAGAGGATGCATGAGGAAGCTCCGGGCATGGCCTAAGCAAGCATTAGGAATATAACCCTTGTAAAACCTCATCTGTTGTAAAAGGCATTTGTGCTTACTGCGAGAGGATGTAGCACTGCCAACCAAGTGTGCCCTACCAGCTTTCTCCAGGGCTCACAGACACAGCGCTGTGCATGTGATCTTTGGAAATAGCAGAACTGCGTCAAAAAGTAGCTGACTCCACCCTCAATTTCCCTCCCTGAGGAAACAGCTCACAGCATCCTAAATCAAGCTGTGCCCAAATTGCCTCCAGACTTCACTAGGGACCTCCTTTGGAACAAGGTCTGGAGGTGATCGTTTCCTGGAGAGAGCTAGGATCCAGCATAGGGATGAATGTCACCCTGTCTCTGCCTCTTCATAAGTCTGTCCCTACCTCCCACCCTTTCAGAGCTCTTATCCACCTACCTGCATAGCGCAGTGGAGCATCTTTGTCCAGAGCGAATAGCGGTGGGTTGAGCAGGACTGTGTTGTCATTCTCCATGACGATGCCCTGATACTCGGCTTCAATCCAGGGTTTGTGCTTGTTTGCTGAAGTGGATTTGGGGCAAGGGATGGAGGACAGGAATGTATTAGCCACCAATGGCAGATTCAGTGGAAAACAAGCAGAATATTATCCAGTGTCAAGTAACAACCACCCCTCCCCACCTTCTTCTACGGAAATAAAGAAGTCTAAAATAGGCTGGGAGGAAGAAGTTATCTTTATTTAGTTCTGCTCTTGGGAGACTCATTAGAAACAACGTGTTCCTTCTGGTCTCCTCATTACTATCTTATCAGAAATATGTAGAGAAGCATATGGGTGCCCAGGAAAGCTGGAGCAGTTAAAAAAGAAAGTGAACTCCAGAGGCAAAAGTAGCCTGACCCTGGAGACATATCCCAAATGCTAAATCCTTTAGCTCAATGAAGCCATAATTAAAGGATCTAGGCTACATCTTCCCTTGGGGTGTCCCCAGGGAACAAGTCTTGCATGCAGCCATTAGTACTTGTGTGTGCATCCTCTAGACTAAGGCCCAGGACCTACACACATATACCCAGGCACACTTCCAGGCAGACATCCCATGCACATAATAACCTCCTCTGAGAGTGCCTTGCTCCTTCCTTCCCCACTCCATGGTGAGCACCATATTCCCTTGGCCCCTCCTTGCTAATCCTGTTGGCTGGAGCCCAGCCAGGCTTGGCATGGAGGCAGCAGCCAGCAGGAGGCTCTGAAAAATGTCACAGGCCCAGAAATAGCAAATTAATCTTTATCACACAGGCTCCGGGGCAGGGAAATGGAGAAATAAAGGGGTGGGGGGGAGGGAAGGGAGGGGAGAGAGAAAAAAAAATCATTACAAATTAAAAACCCCTCCCCCATGCCCACTCCCTGCCAAATGGGCCTCAGAGATTATATTACATGGCCTAGTTACAACCCCTATTCCCAGATAATCCCCCACTCTCCCACCCCCTGGAGACCAAGATTTATTACAACCCAGCAATACTTTGAGCATAGCATGGCTTAGAGCTGGTGGAGAGTAGGATACAGAGCCATTCCCCTCAAGGGCACTACTTCTAATATGTGAATCCATTCTCTGCAGCACAGTGTCCTCTGAAATGCCGTATTGGCTTGGCCTGATGTGTTGACTCAAGAGGGGTAGTATCCTGAACAACCAAGCACTTCTGCACTCCGAGGCCAGGGAATGCTGCCAGAGGTGGGTGGTGGGCTAGCAGGCAGGGTGACAGGTCAGAGTGGGGATGCCCCAGCAGGGCAGAGTGGGCAGACCCAGCCTGGCGTAGCAGTGAAGAGCGTGGGTTGGCACTTCTCCATCACCGTATTGATTGAGATTATAAAGCATTGCGTAGGAAACCCAGAGAAACATCCATCCTGCTCAGTATGCAGGTGGAATCCTCCCTGTATGCAAGTGCCCACGTCTCCCCCTACCCCTCCATTGTCCCCTCCAGCTTCCATTCTCTACGGCTCTAGTCCATGCGCCACACCACCGAGGTGGAAATCCATAGCTATAAATGCCAAATGTGCCCTGTTGCTGGGGTAACAAGCTGATGGTAGAGAGATAAATCCTTTGCTGCATCCACCTGCAACTTGGGAATCACCAATCTGATTTCTCAGGAAATGAGTTGCTGGAGAATAGAAAAACATTTTGGGAATATTTTTAGGATACAGACTCCTACCAGCTTCAAGAAAGCGCCTGTAAATCTAAAAAAATTTGCCAAAGGTGGGTAGATGTTTCCAAGTGCATATTCACAAAGGAGAGAGAGAATCCAGAGCATGAGGGGCCTTTCCTTGCCACTGGGCCGCATGGAACCAGAGCAGTACAAATAAATGCCCCTGCCAATGTCAGTGTACACACAGCTCTGCGGTGCATCCGCCCTGTAGCCCTACCTCTTCCAAAGCACGGGAAGCACCCTAAGGTGTCACATTCCCTGATGACCCCTGAGTACCTTAATAGTTTGCAGATTCCCCCACCCTGTCAGATTATTGATGCACTGACTCCCCTCAGATGAATCTCTCATGCCTGTCTCTACAGCAACAGATCTAGAAACCTACATCTTTGTACATCACTATACGTGTTCAAAGAACATCTGCATTCAGAACGTTACAGCTGTAGCACTGGGGTGGTTTGGGTTTTCTTTTATCTTTATCACATAAAATATTCTTTTATATAAGCAACCTGCATCCTTAACACATAACTGTAAAATAATTCCTATTGACAGATTGTAGATGGATGAACTGGGATTGGAAGGTGGAAATAGGAGATGTGTTTTAGAGATCGCGGGGGTCTGTGGAGAAACAACATATTCTCTCTCAGCATGCAAGGGAAGGGAAGGGAACGTAAATCCACAAAGCGTTAACTAAACAAAAGCAAGACAAGTGCATGGAAAAGGGGAAAATGCGAAGGGAACGCTAGAAGGAGATGACAGAACGGAGAAAAACGCGGTGGTAGGATGACAGATGGAGAAAGTAGAGAATGGGGATGGCATGGCATGAGGACACCCGAAGGGGCGAAGAACGCCAAAGCCGCCGGAAGATGCCGAAGATGCCCCAACAAAAACGTGTTGGGCGAAGGCGGCGGGCAGCGCGAAGCCTCACCACTACCGCGGGGGCGGACGGACGAGCCGCGGCCAACGTGCCCCTCCAGAGCCCCGGCGAGGGGGGCGACCGAGGGGGTCCAGCGAAGCGCCCGCCGCCGCCGCCGCCGCCTGGGACCGTGCCCACGGCGCTCCGCTGCTCACCTTTGTTGGAGGCGCTGCCGGGCAGCGCGGCGCAGAGGCAGAGCAGAGGGAGGAGGACGGCGGCGCGGGGCCGAGGGTCGCCCATCGCGGCGGCGGCGGGTCCCGGCGCGACCCACGCCCTCGCTCCCGCGGCGGCGGCGCGCAGGGACGGCGGCACCCCCGGCACCCCTGGCACCTCCCGCACCGCGCTCCGCGCCCCGCCCGGCCCCGCCCCGCACTGCAGCATGACGTCACGGGCCGGCGGGGGGCGGCAGCCAATGCGCGGGGCCGCCGCGCCAGGTGCTGCGGGATGGGGATGCGGGGCGGGGCGCGGGAGCCGCTCCGCGCCTTCCCACTGCGGTCCGGGCAGGGCGCGGAGAGGGGTGAGGGCTGGGCGCGCCTGCCTGGGAAGGTGGGGGGGCTTCAAAACCGAGGCGGCTGCCAAGGGACGTGCAGGGGTGTGAGGATCGGGGGATGCGGGAGCGAGGGGCTGCAGACCGCATCCGGACCTCGCCGGCCATCCGGAGCTCGGGCTCGGCAGGGCGGACCCGCCAGCCTGCCGCCGCCTCTCCTCGACGGGGCGTCCGGGCGGGGGGGAGCGCAGGCCGGGGCACTGCTCCGAGGAAGCTCGCAGCCACCGGTGTAACGGTGTGAGAAAGGGCCGGCGGGAAGGGTTCCTTGCCGCTGGTTGGAAGCCCAGAGTTTAATACGAGCAGCCCCCGAGGAGGGCGGAGGGTGAGGAGGTGACCTGCCATCCTTACGTCCTGCCCAGCCAAGGCGTAGGTGCTGGAGCAGGGGCCGTCCCGGCCCTTTCCGCGCCCCCCGGCGTGGGGACTCTTACTGCGGCGGGGAGCCCGGGAGTCGGGCCGCCCCGCAGAGCTCCCCTCCCCGCGGGAGAGGGTCCGGGCCGCTTTGCGAGCCAGCTCTGTGCCGGCTGCCTGTCTGCCCTGCTCCTTGCGCTCTTTCCTCCGCACCGTCCGCCCCGTCCCTCTGCCCCAGGATGCCTCCCAACCTCACCGGCTATTACCGCTTCGTCTCCCAGGAGAACATGGACAATTACCTGCGGGCTTTAGGTAATTCCACCCTCCCCACCACGCTCCCTCCTCCACGGCACGCTCCCCTCTATCTCCAAAAAGTCAGGAGTTGGGAAGCGGAGGAAGGTATTTGGGAACCCTCTGGTCCTTTCTGTCTGTGACCATCGCTTTTGAGCTGTGGTAGTAGGGGGAAGGAGGTACCATGGCTGGTGCTCCCTGGCTAAGAGTGGAGGAGCTCTGATGGAGGAAGGGCCCAGGTCGTCCACACATCTTCTCTCCCTCTCGTCCTTCAGATATCAACGTGGTCCTGCGAAAACTGGTTTGCCTACTGAAGCCTGACAAAGAAATCATTCACACGGGGGATCACATGGTTATCCGCACCATCACCTCCCTGAGGGACTATGTGATGGATTTTGACCTGGGAGTCCAGTTTGAGGAAGACTTGGGACCTGTGGATGGACGCAAGTGCCAGGTGAGAAATCCAAGAAGTGCAGTTTCACAGGGGACTGGGGTGTGCTAGGAAGTTCAGGGACTCACTCAGCTTTTGATTCAAAAACCAGATGAGAGCCCAGCCCAGAGCTGGCATGCCCCTGCAGGTCCAGGGGTAAGTGATTCTATGAGTAAATTACTCACAGCAAAGGAGGATGATCACTACAGAGCCAGAAAGCCAGTACTGTGGGACCCAGAGGATATTATCCTTTGGAGCAAAGCCCTGAAAAGACAGAATGTCAGCCCACTTGGTGGAACTCTGTTGTTGCACTTGGAAGCCAGAGGGTCATTCACCTCCCATGAAGAGCATCAGTCCCAAGAAGCCACTAAAGAGACACCAGATCAGGGACTGCATTTGAAATTGTGTCTGAAAGGAACAGCCAGTGACATCTCTGGAAACCTGTATTGCCAAGATCCGCTTGTCTCTGGACTGTATCTTCTCCTTTCCTCCTTTTTTTCAGACAACTGTCTCCTGGGAGGGGGATCAACTGGTGTGTGAGCAGCTAGGAGAGAAGAGGAACCGAGGCTGGAGGCACTGGCTGGAGGGGGACAAGCTGCATCTGGTGAGGAGGGGTCCAGCGCAACTTGATAAATCCTAATTGTGGTGGGTGGGGGGAACACAGTGCGGGTGCTGTGGGCTCTGAGCCAGCCCTGCAGCTTCCTTCCAGCTCCTCTCAGACTTCATCCACGGCTCCCCGGGAACAGCCACCACTTTACACAAACATCCGCCTCCAGGATTTAAAAATTAAACTCAAACAGGTCAACAAAGGCCATGTCCCTTCCCTACCCTGGAGCTGGACCCACTGAGGTTTTGGGAGGGTCGGCTGTGCAGCGCGTGGCCTGCAAGGCTCCAGCCAGCAGCAGGAGGGCTGGCAGGACTGCAGCGGAGGCAGCTGGAGTGGGAGAGGAGAGAATCTAGGCTAAACTCCTCTTTTACCCCGCTTTCCCCAGCGCATGACTGCTGAAGATGAGATCTGCGTCCAGGTTTTCCAGAAGGTGAAGTGATCGCTCCCCGGAGGGATGCCCGGGCGGGACCCTCGCTCCCCAGTATGAAAAAGAAAACGAAACAAGACCCGAGCGAGCCTAGTTCCCCCAGAGCAGTGTGTTTTCTTGTGCCTCGCCCCCCGCCGAGCAGCGGCCGGGCCGGGCCGGGGGTCACGGCTGGGCCGGGCCAGCGGGGAGCGGGAGGCGGGGAGCGGGATGGGCCGGGGCGGGGAGGGCGATGGGCCGCCGGCTGCACGGAGGCTCCTTTCAGAATAAGAGCAGTTGGGGAGGAGCGGCGCAGGGGCTGCCCCACGGCCGGCCCGGCCCCCGCAGCTCCAGCGCTCTTCCTGCCGCCCCCGCCGCAGCCCAACCCCGCGTTGCCCTCCAGCTTCCCCGGGGATGCGGGGGTCGGTGCCCGAGTGGGCAAGGGTGGCTCAGGCTGCCCCTTCTTCGGCAGCCACCAACACCTGCTGTCTTCCAGGGGTGCCACATTTTTCTTGGAGTCCCGGCATCATAGAATCATTTAATGGTTCGGGTTGGAAGGGACCTTAAAGATCATTTAGTTCCAACACCCCCACCATGGGCAGGGACAAATTCAGGAAGAATTTCAAAGAAGGGGTTGTCAAGCATTGGAAGAGACTGTCCAGGGAGGTGGTGGAGTCACCATCCTTGGAGGTGTTCAAGAATAGACTGGACATGGCACTTAGAGCAGCCATGATCTAGTTGACGAGGTGGTGATTGGTGAAAGGTTGCACTCAATGATCTTGGAGGTCTTTTCCAACCTAAATGATTCTGTGACACCTTCCACTTAGACAAGGTTGCTTAAAGCCCCCTCCAACCTGACCTTGAACACTTCCAGGTGTGGGGCAGCCACAACTTCTTGAGATCCTCAAGCTGGATGGGTAGAAAACAGCACTTCTCCTTCAGAGTCAGGTATTCTTATTTAATGCTGTGCAATCTGAGGGCTGGAGCAACTACGCCCACGTTCACTGCACTCCTGAGAAGGTCCCATGGGTGAGGAAGGCTCAGGCTCTTTTCCTGGGTAAGAAACCATGGCTACCCCCTCTAGTCCCAACACTCCCTCTGGCATTCTTGATGGCATCTCCCCATGACCATCACAGGTCCCCTGGTTCACAGCTGTCTGGAATTGGAGACCAAGGGGCAAAACCAAAGGAGGTGAAGTACCCTGAAAAAGCCAGAACAGGGACAAAGAGAGAGGTGTCCTTTAATGATGACACCTCATGGGGTGGGCACAAGCCCACATGCAGTTGTTTCTGAGCAATCTTTGTGATTACCCCCAACAAAAGATTAAAGGGTGGGGACACAAAAATGTGTTGCTATTGACACCACAGAGAACCAAGATATTGGCAAATTTTGAAAATACAGATCCTTTTCAAGCTGAGAAAATGCATTTTTTTTTCCTCCAGCAGCTCATTTAAAAATAGTCTTTTCTGAAGAGCTTCTTTTCAGGGAACTGCAAAGTTGAGTGCCATGAGAAAAGCATTACTTCAGAACATGTGATAAGCAAAGGGTTGGGGAGCTGCAGCTGTGCCTACAATGTCAACCTCTGGCTCTTCACAGTTGTCTCTGAGGACATACGAGATGGGAGCACCCTGTCAATATCCACAGGGCAAGACTGCCGCAATCAAACCAGTGAGCAACCCTAGCCATGCCATCCAGCACGTCATTTATCTGCTCTGTCCAGACCTCCTCAATCCATCATTCTATCACAGGGAGCCTCTGCGTGATCTTTGTTGTATCATGAAGTTGCAAAAGGCAGAGCTTTGACTAACAGCAGCTGAAGCTGGTTCAGCTGTTGCCCTCTTCACACTCTTCCATACCACAAGAGCCCCTCTGGGCTGCTTCTGATCCCCAATACCAAGCTCACTTCACCATGTCCAGGCTGGTATCTTCCAGACTGTGTGATCAACAAGTAATCAACTCATTTCAGGTCCTGGACCACAAGCTGGAGCCTACATTCTGATTGTATGGCAGACAGCTATTGCCTTCAGGTGATTAGCCAGACTCTTCCACTGGCCTGCCAACAGTTCATGTAATTGTCATGTAAGCCTGTGAGGTGACATGCTGAGTAGATTGCTTCTGACTGGTTGCCAGCTATCATATATCCACGACAGCCTCTCTTCTTCAGGAAGCATCTGGTTGTGCCAGAGCCATAGATAAGAATCATGCACACTTGATGTGGTCCACAGTAATAATAATCACAAGGGATAGTACTCCAACCTATTCTAGAGCTTCAGATAGTAACTACCAGAACTAGTAATTCATTGTTTTTTCTTTTGTAATCATGTTGTCGGTGTGATGGCCAAGTCAGATGGTGACTTTACACAACAGTACTATATTCATGAGACACGAGCCTGTGGGAAGTGAGGATGCCAGTGCAAGGCAGGGGATGAAGTGCGATATTGGGATGACACTGTCTTTGTTCATGCTCCATGCTGAGTGGTAATGCAGCAGAACTGTGTACCTCCTGGGGTATTACACTTGGCTTGGTTGCTTGATTTAGAAGACACAGAAGCAGATTACCAAGATGCTGTGGCTGCTCACCCTCTCATATCAGGGGAAAGACCCACTCTTAAGAGTCTTTTAAGAACCTTATTTTGGTCTAAGTCATCCTCTCCATATCAGCCAGAGCTGCAGGAGTGGCATGATTTGTCTGAGCCATTTGACAGCACAGACCTGGCTGTGTGAAGCTTGAACCCAATGGCTAGTGGCAGAGTGTCCCCAAATGGCTCAAACCAAGTGTTTGGGTACTTTGGGTAGTCAGCCAAGGGGGTTGAAGGTAGAGTGCCCTGGGAAAGCAACTCAGTGTTTACAGGGAGCCTGGGTCTATGGCCCTGGTGTGGTGTAGGGTAGGTGGTAGAGCTGTAGGAGGCCAAACAGAGGTAGTTCTCTGTCCTCCTTGCTTCAGGTCTGAGGGTAAAGTATCCAACTCTTCATCTTCTCAGTGGATGAAAGGGTCTGGTCTGCATTTCAGATGATAATCTCGTTGCTTCTGAGGCTGTAGAGCAGGTTTCTTTCAAATGACTTCCTCCAACACACTGTATTCAAAGCAGGAGTCATGCTCCATGAGAGGATGTTGGCATCTTTGACCATGCTGAAGATCTACATTTTCTTTACTTCACTCTGATATTGTCTGGATTTATTGTCTAGACCACTTGTCACCAGCTGAGTCAAGCAGGCTGCAAACAGGTACTAGTTTTGGCATTCTGTGTTCCTACGTGTATTCCATGGTCCTGTGTGAATTCTGCCCTTAAGCACAGAAAAGCACAAACATCCTCCTCCCGAGGAAAATTTGCTACCCAGGTATTACCTGGCTTCTATCTCACATAAAGATTGCACAGGGCATCTGAAGGGGAATGCCACGAGTGGGAGCACTGGAGCAAGACTGAGGATGCAGCTGTATTGTCTAAATCAGGTGGGTCTATGGGACATGTTAGAGGTGGGCTGCTCCGGCTAGGCGTATTCCCAGCTAATCACCCTTGCTTCACCAGCTGAAGTACTCTCCTATTATCACAGATTATGTTGTTGGGGTGGGAGAAGGAAATGAAGACATGGGAGATGTGCCTTGAAAGTGTCACAGGACACTCATAAGATTGTTTGTCAAGGACACAATGAAATGATCAGCTTCCTTACAAATGATCTTCAGGCACCTCTGTCCGTCTGTGCTTTGCCAGGGAATACTCTTCCCACTGGTGACAGGCTCATACCAGATCTCTCAAACAATAGCTTCCAGTATTTCCTAGCTACTTTCCAGATGTGATTTCTGACTAAAAGCTTCCCTTCTCATGAGACAGTAAGCCAGCAGAACCCACTCTGGCATGACACAGCAAAGCAGTGATCCTGCCCAAGTGTGTTCATCATGCATATTTGGACATCAGAAGTAGTGGGATAATGCCCCTCACTGAATCTTATATCTGATACATGGGGGCATAAGGTGTTATTACAGAGGCACTAATTGCATGTTTATTTGATCTTTTTCAGATAATAATTCAAAGATGTTTGATGAGCAGGTTCTCTAGTACACTTCCATAAATATCCCAAAGATGCTTTCTTCATTCTTTTTAGCACTATTTTCGTCTTCATTCCTCATGTTTTTGTAGCTGTGAATTACTTCCTGTGATTTCAATGCAAGACACTTGCTAACTTCTCTGAAGCCACCCATAATTCTAAGGAAAAACACTAAAATGGTGTTTTATCTCTTACACCAAAAGTCTGAAAGCCAAGAAATTTTGAACTTCATAAAGCTGGGGACACACAATATATGTCTTGGGCACTACATTGTTAAAAGCCTGAAATGGGTTTGTAAGTAGCTATATTTTCTCATTTCCCCGTTAAATAAAGGGCCTTATCTATCTATCTATCTTGTTTTTTGTAAAAATGCTTGCAGAAGAAACAGCAAGAAGGGTCCTTGAAAAGGGATTTTTTTCTTAGAATGTTTTTAATTCTGTAGACTTTCTCATTTTTCTTAATATTTATTTAACTCAAGTGCCTCAGGTTTTTGCTTTCCTCGAAGAAGATCCCAGTTCCCTTCCCACTCCAAAACAATCTCAGAAGTGCTCTTCAGCAGGCCGGAATTGAGAAAACTTGGGGGTGTTGACGGTTTGATTTTTTTTTTTAAGTTTAAATCAGTTTGGGAAGACTATATAAGATTTCTGGTCTTCTATATCAGAAAACAGCCCAGAAGGATTGGGGAGTGGACTTCCTAGGAGGATGTCCAAACTCAGAGCAGCCACTGGATTGCAGATCAAACCCTCGGAGGGGTCTCTAGCAATCGTTTTGCTGCCTCCTCGCCCAGAAAAGGTAACTCGGCTCTGCGTGGCCGGGCCGGGACAGCCCCCCCGGGGCACTCCCTTGTTCGCGGACCGGGACCCGGCAGCAGAGGGCAGCAGACGTCGGGCGCCGCGGACCTGGTCCGGTGCCAGGCCGTTCGCAGCCCGGCTTTCTATTCCCCGCTCCTGCCTCGCTCCCTCCTCCTCCTCCCCCCGCCCTGCCCGCCCCCCGGCTCCCCGCTGGCTGCCCCTCCGCAGCTCAGGCCGGGCAGGAGCGCACGGAGATGTGAGTCGGGGCTCTGTGGAGGGGGACGCGCTGGCACAGCCTTGCGGGCAGGGATCGGGGGGTTAGACCCCTCCAGGAAGGAGAAGAGGTCAAGGGGGGTAAGCTGCTGCTCGCTGTCCCTTCGTTGAAAACCTTGCTAGCACGTAGAAGAATCTTCCTGACTGATGTTTGCCTGAGATCTGGGCAGTGAGCTTCTTTCGGAGGAACACAGAGGGGAAGAGGGAGGATCTGCAGCATGAGGAGAAAAAAGAAACTGAGCTCCAGCTTTCGGCAGAGAGAGATCGAGGCATGACTGGGTAGAGGGCTGCCGAGGAGACATTGGCAGGATTAATCCTCAGCAAACCAAGCTTGAGATTTTCAGACCCTCACCAATGACCCTAAAACTAGCAATAACCAGAAATGACCTGCTGGCCCAGGGCCAAAGGGAACCACACTTCTGGTTCTATGAGAAATAGCCCCATAACTTCTGGGAACATGCAGACCTTGCTCAGGGAATTCACCCACGCTTCTTCGCGCTGCTTCCTGGGTTGATGATTTTCAAATTTCTCTGCCTTGATCACAATGTCTTGCTGGAATCTTGCTAATGCTGGTGTCCTTGCTTCAGCTGTCCCCCTTGTTCCTGAGTGATTCAACCTGGGAGTTCGTCCTGCAACTAGACCTCCTGTGTTTGCATTCCTTTAGACAGTGGACAAGTCACTTGTGAAATCTCCTCTGATTTTGAATGACCTAATTTTATGCAATGTCTTCATTTATTTGTCATATTCACAGGCATGTTCCCTGTCTCCCATGGGCCTTCCTCTTTTTTGGAGTGATCAGTTCCAGTCCAGTCCCAAAAAAGCTTTATGGGGAGATCAGATCCCCTGGTTATCCCAAGCCATATCCAAACAATAACGTCAGCATCTGGGACATCCAGGTCCCAAAAGGCTATGTAGTGAAGCTGACCTTTAAATACTTTGATCTGGAGCCATCTCTGTCCTGCTTCTACGATTATGTTAAGGTATGTGCATAGATACCTGCACCAAGGAATGGATCGAGATGGGAATCTAGTGGCCACCACATGCAATGGCTCTTCATTCACCAGGCCTCCTCTGATGCTTCCCACAAAGGAAAGGGAAGGAGTTAAAGATAGAAATGGGTGGAGCAGGTACTGGCAACTCGTGGTTGGGTAATACATGTGCATGGAGCACACTTGATCTTACAAGGCTGATTTCTCCTTAACCTTGACAGATCAAAGCAGACAAGAAGGACTTGGGCCGATATTGTGGCCAGCTTGGGTCAACCACGGGGAATCACCCGGGAAGAAAGGAGTTTGTATCTAAGGGGAACAGGATGCACCTGGAATTTCACTCTGATTTCTCCAATGAAGACAATGGCACAGTGATTCCCTACAGGGGCTTCCTGGCATACTACAAAGCTGTGGGTGAGTAGGAAATATCCTCAACATGTGGAAAGAAAAGCCTGTGTGGCTCCAACCAGTTTTCCTCCTTGCCAGGCAAATGAAGAGAAGCTTCAAGCAAGGATCTGGATCTCTAAGTACTTCCAGTGTAGAGCAGAGAAGTTTAACACTTTCCTCCCCTTGTCCCTGCATTTCCTTTGTCTTCAGATCTGGATGAATGTGACTCTAATAATGCTGCTGAGAAGGATGAAAGGCCTCAGTGCCAGCACTTCTGTCACAACTATGTGGGTGGCTACTTTTGTTCTTGCCGCACTGGCTACCAGCTTCAGAGCGACCACCACTCCTGCCAAGGTAAATAGAAACTCTAAAAGATTAGAGGGTTCCAGAGAAGGAGCCCTTCACTCAGGAAGGGTGGGAGAAGTGACTTAGCAAGCAGATGATGGGGCTACACAAGACACAGCCCCATGATGTGACCTCCACTTTCTTCCTCTTCACCAGTGGAGTGCAGCAGTGAGTTGTTCACAGAGGCATCTGGGTACCTGAGCAGTCCTGAGTACCCCCAGCCCTATCCTGAAGACCTTCGGTGTAACTACAGCATCCGTCTGCAAAAGGGCCTATCTATCACCCTCATGTTCTTGGAACCCTTTGAGATTGATGAACACCAGCAAGTCCACTGTCCTTATGACCAACTCAAGGTACTGGAGATTAGCAAACTCTGCTTCCAGCCCTGCTGCCAGACCTGGACAGGAATTGCGTGGATGCCACTATTCAGATGAGAAATATGGGATCAGTACAAGGAGAATGCCCCAGCATGAAGGACTGAGCGCTTGTCCCTCCCTCAGGGCACTTAATTACCACTGTCCTGAGGTCAGAGACTCTGGGTCACAGGCCCCTGTGAGTAGAGAAAAAAATACCCCTCCTTCTTTCTTCCAGTTTAATCTCCCTTTGATTTAATCTCAGGACTCGAAGGGGTTGATAACTCTGATTGCTATGATAAGGGAGAAGCAGAGCATGTGGTAGGTCAGTCCTGATCTGTCAGTGCAGACATAGCGAAGATGGGTCAGACAACCAGCCCTATTCACTGTCATAGGCACTCTGGTAAACTTGGTCTGGATTGAAATAGAGATACTGGGGCAGAGAAGCTTATGTGTTTCTGTCCTTGTGATACCTGTTTTTCTCATCAGATCCAAGCACGAGGGAGAGAGATTGGTGAATTCTGTGGCAGGGAATCACCTGGCATTATTGAAACTAACAGCAATGAGGTGGACATACTCTTCCTCACTGATGAGTCAGGGTTCAGTCGTGGCTGGAAGATCCACTACACCTCGGAGAGTAAGAGATTTCTCCCCCACGGGCTACTACAGCTTACTGACACTGTTTGTTAATCCCAACTTAAACTGTCCCTCTCTCACAGAAATACGGTGCCCACAGCCTGTCCCACGGGATCAGTTTACCATTATCAGAGACCTGCAGTCTGTGTATCAATTTCAGGACTACTTTGTTGTCAGCTGCAAGACTGGGTATAACCTGATGGAGGTGAGATCCCTTCTCCACTCCCTTCAGCCATATTTTGGCTTCTCTTCAGTTTGTGTCTTTCATCTTTCAGTAAGACTTTCTTTGGAGACTTCACTCATGACAACCTCTTGCAATTTCGGTTTCTTCCTTGCTTCTCTTGGCTGTCTTCCAGTGGTTTCTCTTTTCCTAGCTCTCTTCCTTATGCAGTTACTGTTTCATGAAACCATGGTAGAAGACGAGAAACAAAAATCCCAGGAAACATTAGTAAATAAGGATACCTCTTTGGAAGGATATAAAATCAGACTCAAAGCAGAAGATGTTACCTGCCTCCCTTGCCATCCCATTGCCAGGACTGGATAGCACCCCATAGTTGTCATGGTTTTATGGTTGCTGGCTGCTGGTATCTTGGCCTCTATGAAGAATGTGTAGGCTGTGGCAAATACAGGATAGAGGGAAGGCATCAAAGGGAGAAGACAGCAATTGGAACAGACCTCAGAGGGGCAAATATTGGACAGCAGTGAAAAGATGGGCAGATAGAATAATATTTTAATGTGGGGAAGGGAATGAAAGACTCTGTCGAACAACAGTTATTTTCCTCTTCCACATAGGGCAACCGAAAGCTGCTGTCCTTCACTGCTGTCTGCCAGGCTGATGGGACATGGCACCAACCCATGCCGCGCTGTGAAAGTGAGTGATCTGAGAACAGGGATTGTGTACTCTGCTGTGGCTTTCCCCCTCCAGGAAAATGGGGGGTTCAGCCTCTGTGACTCAGTTCGTCCATGCCATAGACTCATGGATGTGCTGGCTGGAAGGACCTGTGGAGGTCCACCATTGACTTACATTTTTCCACTTGCAAAAATTTAAATGTTTTTCCCCCCTTACAAAAATGCATAAAATATCACTCAAAATTTGCAATAATGTTGTAACATCTGAAAGTAAAAGATCCCAGTTTGGAATCCATTTTGGAACAATCTCTCTCTGCCAACTCTCCTAACTGGTCCTTCACACAAAGGCCACAATGCAAGTTGAGCCTAGACCTGCAGGCAGTATGAGTTTGTTTGAGTTGTCTCTTTTTTTTTTTTCCCTTTTTTCCTTTTTTGTAGTTGTGAACTGTGGCAGCCCTAAAATCCTGACCAATGGGGCATTCAGCTATGTTAATGAACTTGCAAACAATAAGTACCAATCAACTATCTCATACCGATGCAATGAGCCGTATTATCACATCGTCACTGGAACAGGCGGTGGTGAGTCCCAATCCCACACAGACACTGAAACCTGTGCATGAAGAGCCCTCTCATGTTTCCATTTAGAATTGTCTCTTCTCCCCAGGCTTAGGGCTCATGTTTTTCTCCTGTGAAGACTCAACAGTTTTTCCTTGACTGCATATATCTCCCGAGGCTTGTTGTTTCAGCCTATTCCCACCCTGCTTCTTTCCCAGAGTCCATTACATCCCTCTTTCATGCTCCTCCTAACATTTGCAGAAGGACTTATTCTCTCAGCTGTAGTCATGGTTCATTCTTTTGTAGTGGATTTCATTCTTTCGCTGAAATTTGAGACATGGTGTCTGGGAATCATCAAAATTCAAAAAACTCACCTCATTGGTCCAAGTTGCTACGAATGCAAATAAATAAACTCACACTCTGCTCCCCTATAACACTGTTTAGATATTTGAAATATTTTTCAGCTGCAGAGATATCTAAGAGCTAAATAAAATCTTACTGAAAAATATGTTTTTATGCAGCAGGTTAGAAAAATTAAGTCACTGTTCAAAACCATTCACACGCCTTCTTTTTACACCCAAGACATACCTTGATGATGCAGGACCTTGGATTCCAAGAACAGCACAAGGAGTTCATGATTTCCTTGCCCTTGGCAGCTCATTTAGCCTTCCCCTGCCCCCCCTTCCAAAAAAAAAAAAAAAAAGGCAGCAGATTTTTTAAACCGAATCAGTTTGCTGGATACAGTTGCCAGCACGCATGCAGCATTCTGGAGAGAGGTGACATGCTACCACTGGGGCCAGGAGCAAGCAGCTGAGGAGTTCTTTAAGTTGGTACTAATGTTGAATTTGATTATTCTCGCATCTGAGTTTAACTCCTTCATATAGAGTCAGAGCTTGGTCTCATCAGAAAAAAAATCAGCAGCAAATAAATATCAGCATTGGCCAAATTCTGATGGGGAGTCAGCGTGATTTAGTCAATTTTGAAAGAGAACAGCAAACACTTCCTTAGAAGCATTTACTTCAATGTTAAGATAAATTGTATAAAAATTATTTTTAGTCACCAGAACAAACTTTCTAAGAAAAGCAAGAGTGTTGGAGGTAGTGAAGTTTGTGTTGAGAGGTGACGTGCAAGTTTAGCCAACCTGCAACATCAGCTCAGAAATAGGTACTGAGCATGTACATCTTGTTCCCATTTCTGAAACAAACACCTTGTCCTACTCTCTGCAAACTACAAAGACCAGAAACTTGAATCTAAAATCCATGTCTTTACTTCTCATTTCTTTGGGATAAATTGGGTCAAACAGTGCTCTGTACACACGTGGACTGAGTGAAGTTAAGACTTCCCTCAGATGGCCCTTCAGGCTTTTCTTCTACAGAAGCAGTGTCTGAACTTTACTGGTCCCCTGGAACTGAGGTGCTTAAAGACGCACAGACAGAAACATTCCATACTGTACCACAGACAGCTTTTCCCAGGAAGGGATGCTTTGGGATGGAAGGGCTGAGTGTAGTATGTGGGACACTTTGGAGAAAGGAACCTCTTGAAAACTATTCTATTCTATACTATTTTGTTCCATTCCGTTCTATTTTCCCACCCCAGACCCTGCAGGCCTGGGTCTCATTTCCTTCTCTCTCATCCTGCAGACAGATTCACCTGTTCTCCTGAGGGAACCTGGCTGGACCAAGATGGCCAGGCAAGGATTCCTGCCTGCTTGCCAGGTCAGTAAGAACTCCGACTTCATCTAGTGTTTACCATCTCATGCTTACAATCAGTACAAAACTGGGACAACATGCAGAAAGGGGAGTGAGAATAATGGTATCAGTGAGGGATGACAGGGAAGTCTATCCAGGAAGCCAAAATAAGGTGAAATCAAGCAGTGATGGTGTAGGAAACAGAGAGACAAGCTAGGGCAACAGAGGGTGTCATGTTTTTCATGTTTTTTCCTTGTATTTCTCCACAGTGTGTGGGAAGCCGGTCCATCCTGTTATTAAAGTCCAGCGGATCTTGGGTGGCTTGTCAGCAAAGACAGGCAATTTTCCTTGGCAGGCTCTGACTGGCATCAATGGACGAGGGGGTGGTGCCCTCCTGGGTGATCGCTGGATCCTGACGGCTGCCCACACCATCTTCCCCAAAGGAGCAGTAAGGAACAACATGAGCCTGGACCAGATAGCAGAGGAGGCTGAGGTTTTCCTCGGCCACACCAATGTGGAAGAGCTCCACAAGATGGGTAACCACCCTGTACGTAGGATCTTTATCCACCCAGATTACAGCCCTAAAGATGAATACAACTTCAACGGGGACATAGCCCTGCTGGAGCTGAAACACCCAGTAACCTTGGGCCCTACCCTACTGCCCATCTGTCTCCCAGATACCACCAACACCACGTTCTATGTGGATGGGCACATGGGCTACGTGAGCGGCTTTGGTGTGGATAAAAACATCATCTCAAATGATTTGAAGTACGTGAGCCTACCAGCAGTTGCTCGAGATAAGTGTCAGAGTTGGCTGGACAGTAAGAAAGACATCCCTATGGTTTTCTCTGAGAATATGTTCTGTGCTGGCTTCCCCAGAGGCAAACAGGATACCTGCCAGGGGGATAGTGGGAGCGTCTTTACAGCGTTAGACAGGGAAAGTGGTCGTTGGGTGGCTACCGGTATAGTTTCTTGGGGTATTGGCTGTGCCCAAGGTTATGGCTTCTACACCAAGATCCTTAGCTATTTGGACTGGATCAAAGGGATAGTAGAGGAGGACAAGCTCTAGATGATGCTGTCCTACTAGCTGAAGGATCACTGCTAGCATACCAATTTCCAGATACAGCAAATCATATCCAAAGCTTCTGATGATGTCCCAAAGGCTTTTCAAACAGGCAAACCATGTAACCTTCATCATAAGCACTTCTGAAAGCCATCATACTGTTTGATGAATTCTTGGTGGTACCATCAAGACTTACCAAAACTGCGGTACCATTGGCAGCTTGTGGGATGCCTTTGTGGATGTTCTAGTTCTTCCAAATCTTATTACTGGATGAAGCCTTAATAATATCAGAAAATCTCAGGACAGCAAACATGTTATTGTTTGAAATGCTGACAATATCATGAGACTATTGTGGTCTACTTTTGTACTCTATTGTGTGGGAAGATTACAGGGCAGAAGACTTTCTTGAAAGATGTGGTTTGTGCTGTGTACAGTGTGTGTTTGCCCATTGGCATCACTGAGATTCTATAAATATTAAAATAATTGCTGGAGAAACCAGGTGTGTTATGGTTTTCTGTCTTTGTTTTTAATGATGACTGAATATTCCCACCACTGAAAGCAACTTCTGGACTTTATACAGGGATTGCTTTACCTACCGCTAAAAGTGTTTCCAGTTCCTCAATGCCCTGTGGCAGCTGCTCACCTGTCAAAAAATACTGTTAGATTACCCAGTCTGAAACCCCAGGTGGCTTCAAGGGAGATGAAAAGAAGTTGTCTGTGTGATGCCACATTCAAAAAGATAGGGAAGACAACAACCAAACTCATGGAGAAAAGAGCCTAGGAGCCTTTACTGATCAAGATTTGAGGGTGGATTTTTTACATAATATGAAATAAAGCTTTAACTGCAGGACAGCAGCTCTAAAATGATGCTAACCCAAAGAGAAGGTGATCTCTTTTGTGTTGTGGGTATTCTCTGGAGTTGTCTTCTTGTCTACTTTTGCTACTGCAGAATAACCTACCATTTTCTTGTGACTCACTGAGAGAAATGAAGTTTGCAAGAGCTTGACAGGAGAACTCTGGGGGTAAGGTCATAGTTGCCTTCTTGCACTGTTTTCTGTGAGATCCAGCTCCAGATCTTCTCAGATGTCAGTATATCTCATTTGCTTCAGAGATAATATGCCCTAGGAAGTGATCTGTGAAAGTCCACAGATGATAGAAGTTCATCCATGATATCCATGAATCAGAATTCTGTTGATTTTTCCCATCTGTATGGGCAAGGGAGCATGAGAGGCAACAAGAGCAGGGAAAAAAAGAGGTTTTACAGGAGCAAGAGATAAACCCTGGTTTGGGAGAGGGAATCTCTTGCTTTGCAGGAGACTAGGAAAATTTAGGAAGCTGAGGCATGGAGAGTAGATCATTTGCCAAAAATCCCCATAGGAATCTGAAAACCTCCTAGGAATAGCAATCCCAGCTAAATAAGTATTTTTCCTGTCTCCTCCTCCTGGACCATTCAGCTATATTTCTGTTTTTCTTGTCCTCTGCTGTCCTGAATTGAGTAATATGGGATCTTCTGGAGCAGAAAATACCCCTAACACATGTCAGGTAATCTTTTCCCACAACACAACCTGCCATAAATCAAGGGAAGGAGTGTTGTGGGAGAAAAGTGAAACTTCATTTCTTATCTAACTCCATAAAGTTTGAAAAAATAAAGCCCGAGGACCAGTGAATGACAGGATTTTGAAGACGTCTGTTCTGTTTAGCTTGATTGAGAAGTCTGAAGTCCTCATTGCTGGTAATGGTTGATCAGTGAGATGCAACCATCTCAGAAGAACTTCATAAAGACTCTCAGGTAGAGAGGTGAGGTAGCACATGTTATAGCTTGGTGCAAGCTGGCAGCATAGAGGGTCAGAGTGTGACTAGACATACAATTTAGGGAGTTCAAGGAGAACTAGGTCTAGACTGAGAAAAAGAAAGGCAATACACACACAACAGCACATTGCAAAAAAGGCAGTTTGGACATTTTTTAATGCTGTTAGATATTCTGAACAGTAAAGGAAATTCATAAATCAGAAACCAGGCTCTGAACATATATTGGGAACCAACAATTATTCTTTCTTGTCTTCATTGAAATCTCCCCGTTAGGTGAGCCATGGCCAGGTCTTCTCCAAGTGGGAAAAAATAGGACAGAAAAAAATAAAAGGAAGCTCTTTATTCAGAACAACATATTGCTCTTTAGCTATTATGAGCAGAAAAAAGAGAATTTCCCTTCCCAGACATGATGACAGCGGGAGAAACAGATACATATTCCTGACTCTCCACTCAGCATAGACACAATGAGTTACATTGTGTTATATATTGCCCATTATATACACAGAGTGAACAGGATCACAGCCAGCCCAAACATATAGCCATCATTCTAGGGTACGTGTGCTGAAAAAGAGCTATTTCTGCCAAGCTTCTTCATCCTCATTCTTGCTCATGGTCTCTCTAATCCAGTCCAGATAACGCACTACCTTGGTGTAAAGACCAAAGGTACCGCATTTCGGTCCCCAGGAGATCAGCCCCGCAACGTAGTACCGTGTGTCATTAAGAGGATCTTGGATAGCATAGGCTCCACCACTGTCCCCTTGACAGCTGTCCTTGCCCCCACCAGCACAGATCATATTGTCGGTGAACAGGTAAACAATGGAATCATCGTAGCCCTCTGGTTTCACAGATCGGCAATTGTCCATGTTAACCACGGGAATCTGGGCCTTCCAAAGATCCCTAGGTAGTTTTCCTCTCTCTCTCTGGCCCCATCCAGCAATGTACCCCAGAGTTCCTTCTTGCAGCTCATATTCAGGTGATTTACCAGGAAGACAGAGGGGTGAGATGTTTGGACCCATCTTCACAGGATCCCTCAGCTTCACTAGTGCAATATCATTATCAAAATCGGTCCTGGTTTCTTCGGGCTCCTCCTTCCAACCAGGATGGATGAATGAAGCTTCTGGGATCAGATGTTCGGCATTATACTCCAGAGATTCTTTACTAACATCGACTACCCCAGCATACATGGTGGGCTCTTCATATCCCTCCAAAACATGAGCTGCAGTCATTACCCATCTTTCAGAGATGAGTACACCACTTGCTCTTGGGTACTGGAAATACACCTGCCAAGGAAAGTTGCCCTCTTCTGCACGGGTGCCTCCAAAAATCCTTGCTTTGTCTCGGATGGGATTACTAGGTATCCCACAGACTGGAAAGAAAAGAAAAAAAGAGAGGAACCAGACGGGAGAATTAGCAGTTACAAACAGGGTTCTTTGGTACTGCTAAAAAGCCCATAGTTGCCTCTTTCCTGTGTCCTCTAAATCATTTTTGGTTCTGAGTAACCAATGTTTATATTCTATGCCACAGAGGTCACAACTAGTATTTACAGAGAAATTAAAGAAAATTTTATGAAAACTACTATCAATATTCAATTTAAACTGAAAATACTCATTCTCAAATTCTTTTTTCCGGAAACCAGTTGTCACCCCGCCAGTAACACCATTTAATTGCCTTCTAGCTGGCATTTTTACTTTGCTGCATTATGCCCTTTACATGAAGGAATTGTCTTTGAAAAAATATTTGCTTAATTTCTTAGAAATACAACACTGCTCTTTAATTTTTTTTTCTTTTTTTGGTGAACTTCAGATACTCTCAAGTTAAGTGCTCAGGTTTGTCATTGATGTTTTACCATTTTTCCTCTCCATTCTATTAGTATGTAAAAATTAAGCAGTGTGAGATCTCATCTGTGGGTCTTACGGTTGCAGAGATGCTCCGTGCTTTTTGAGTAAAATGTTCTGTAACATTTTGCAGAATGTGAACACCAAGGGCATAAATAAGATTGGCCATTCTAACATAGCTAGGAAATTGATTTCTTGTCACATTGCCTTGTTTACATTGAATCCTTAGTCATATAGTCAGAGATTAAGGAACTATAGCCAGTAGGTAGTTTCCAATTTGAATGAAGTAGAGTTTGTTAAGGAATTTTACATAATCATAGCAGGATTTAGGCTGGAAGGTACCTCTCAAAGTCTCTAGTTCAACCTATTCCTTCCTAACTGCCCTCCCCCCTGCCCTCATAACTACGAAGTCAGGTTGCTCAGGCGCTTTGACAGGTGACTTCTGATTGTCTCTCAGGGTGGTGATTAGCCAGCCTCTCTGGATAACAGTTCCAGTGCTCCTGGGGAGCATTTTTCCTTAAATACAGTCAGAATTTCCTTTGTTGCAAATTGAGCCTGTCATTGTCTTTTATTGCTGTGTCCTACTGAGAAGAGTCTGGCTTCATGTTCTTTGTAACCTCCTCTTGGGTGGTAAATTCCCTGAGCTTTATCTTACAATTTGTCTTTTGCACTGTTCATTTATACAATCCAAGTCACTGGCTGAGCTGGCCCTTAAGAGGGTTGAATCATCTTCATCTGGATCTTGTACTTTGCCAATGAGGATTTGGGGGTTTGAAGTAGTGAACAGGCCTCATGTACAACTAGGCCTAGTCATGCTGCCTCCTCTAAGAGGCTAAGCTGAACAGAGTGCAGTATATACAAGTTTTAAAATTCTCTCTATCAGCTGGAAGTTGAGACCCAGCTATAACTCCCAGCAGTCAGGAGCAGGAGCACTACCCTCCCTGGGAGACATAGTGTCTCCCAAGTACACGAAGAGAAGATGAGAAGGTCCTTGACAAGGATCTTGCTTGAGCTTTAAGACATAGTAACTGTAGCTGAATACTGAAGGACACATTAAACCTTAAGGGATTAGGCTATGACTTCCAGTCAGAGTAGTGAAAGGCCTTTCCCTATAGTGCTGCAGTGTAGCCTGGGAAAGACTAAAGATAGAGAGGTCCAGCATTGTCAGATATATTTTTGACCTGTCAGTCTTTTTGCTACTTTCAATGAAGATGGAGATCTAAAGCACTGAACAACTTGAGAATATGCACATTAGAAGGTGGGGCAACTGGTGCAGAAACACACACTGATGCTTGAAGAGGCCCTGTTATATCAGATGTCTTATTATGTTGCCCATTTCTGTTTCCAGCTTCTTTCTCCTGCCTCATGGGGCCCACAACTTTCAGAAATACCCTGTTCAATGTGACTCAAACATGAAAGGATCAACTGTACTTTCAGGCTCAACAGTTTAAAAACACAGGGATGAAAGAAGCAGTGGTCTTCACAGGCCACACATACATACACACAGTTCTTGGTAGTACCTGGGGCACATTTTGGTAGCTTTGTTCCCATCTCTTCATTGACCCATTCTCCGCTGGCTGAGCACTGATACACCACTTTGAAAACATGAGAAAAAAAAGGACTTCCATAAGGATATAATCAAGATGAAGAGAGGGTAAGTAGCATTACTGTATATGATGCATTAACCTTCTCATTTCCCAAGCAAGCACAGCTTGGTAAACATTGCTGTTATCTACCCACCACGGTGCTTCTTTCCCTTTTTTTATAGAGACCTCATTTAATACATTTCTTGAGTCCTTTACTTTTCTACCAGAAATCTGTGCTACGTGTGACAAAAACCTCCATGGTTTGCTCACAAGGCAAATGAGAGAGGACTTGCTAATGCATTTAGGGTCAACAATCCACGTACAGACATTGTTAGAGTGTATTAAACACAGAGGCAACACAAAACTACTGCCTGCAACCCCACACCAATAAGAACTTTTTCCCAGTCTTGACCTGATGGGATATAATACCAGCCCCATGACAATACCAGAACCATTTCTTAGGCCTTTGATCAACTAAATGTGATTGTGTAGCAGAGGAAATACTTACCATCCCCTTTGTTTTCTAGGGTATAGTAAGGTGCATCACACTGATACCGGACAGCAGCTTTATAGAGAGGCTCATGGAGTTCGGAGACATATAAGGCTTGGGCGTTGTCAACAGGAGGGGGATCACCACAGTTCACAGCTGTACAAACAAAATAAAAATGATTAAAGGGGCATCCTCACTCAACAATATGATTATTCTGTATGGTGGGGAACCACTCAGCTTCTCTGATCCCTGCACAGCCATGGGTGCTCACTTTCTCTGTCCCTTTAGCATGCTCACCTCCCAGTCCTTCAGCATTCACCTAATCTGGAAATATAGTGAATCTATAGCCTAAAGACTCCATTCTAGTCTCCTTCCCACAGTACAGAGACGGGTCACTTACGAACACAGCTCAAATGGGAGTTGCTCCATTCACCATTGTCCTGACAGCTGGAGTGAAAACTTGTGATGCTATCTCGTTGCTAGGGAAAAGAACACATGATCCATGTAAGTCTCCGGACATGAAATATATCTGATATAGGCGCTCCCATGGAGTGTCCTTAAAATACTGCTGTGGCTGGAAGAGGTTTCTGCTTACTACTGCTGTGTTGAAAACTTTGAGTCCCCAAAGGTACTCAGGGCACCTGATGGGAAGTGGCCTCATGATGTTGCTGAGAGGGCCAGAGTGGACACATGCTTTTTTATGTAACTTACCCTCACAATTTCATAGCCTTCCACACAGGTCACCTTCACATTGTCCTTTAAGATATACCTGTCCTTCTTTGGGTCAAGAACAGAGTTGGGGATGACACTCAGAGGACAGGTTACAGCTTTGAAGAGATAAGTGGAAATCAGTGATTATTTCGTTCAAGATTTACTTTCCTTCCAGCTCCCAACTTCTTTCTCCCAGTGATTTTTTTCTCTAGTAAACAGGCCTCCTCTTTTTACTCAGTATCAGCAGCAGTGAGCATGTTAATATGCTATTGTACCGTGAATTTGACCTGGAACAAACCCTCTCCCTAACTCAGTAGCAGAGTGAAGGCATTCCTAAGTGTTTACTCACGATCCCCATAGTAGCGTATTTTCCAGCCTTTGTGCTGTACAGCATGGTCTGTCTGGAAGATTATGTCAAGGATGTTGTTCCTAATTTTGATTTCAGGAGGACCTGGGAATTTGCTGCCACAATAGGGACCAAAGTGTTGTTTTCCAGAGACAAGCTGGGAAAATAACAAACAAAAATAAATGAAAGATATCAAATGTATTTAGAGAAAGAGTAAAATGTATGCTCAATATGTACATATTCAAATGCATTCTCACAAACTCCAAAAGGCAACAGAGCTGAAAATAAAGTTAAGCAGTCAGAGAGTTTTCTGAATATGAGGAGGTTGATAGGAGATCCAGAGCACCCTGACTCCCTCCCCACACCTACTGTTAAGCTGTCGAGGCAAGTCCCATTTGAGTCGGCTGGTTCCACGTCGAAGTCCCCGCTGCGTATGGTCAGCACCACGAAGTAGCCTGGACTCAGAGCCACTCGGTACTCACACCGTGAGTTCTCTGGGTACTGGTCGGGATAGTTGGGGCTGGCAATCTCCCCTGAGAGCTCAGTGAAGACATTTCCACTGCAGTTCACTAGGATTAAGGAAGGAATGCAAGCAGGATTCAGAAAGGAATCGGTCCACGTGCGCTGCTGCCAAACTGCTTCATGCAATAACCATGTCACAACGTTGTATCTCTCCAAGAAACTGAAGCCAGGTCCGCTGTCTATCCAGTTAGCCAGACTTTAATTCCTTTTCACCCTCCACCTGCAATTTAGGCTCCTTTCATCATGCTCTGGTCCTCATATTATACTCCTTTCAACATGCACCATTTGTGACCTTGGAACTTTTTGATTCAAGCCAAGCAGGCCCTTGGCCATCTTTTGTGTCTTTATGGAACTGCCCTGTTTTGTTAGAGATTTAAAGACTCAAAGATAGCAGTACGCTAAGGGTCTCCATCACAGTCTTTATAGAATGTCATTTAATAGTTTCTTAATTCTCTTGACACAAAAATAAAAATAAGAGTGTTAAGAATATGTTAATAGAAATTTCCAAAATCACAGTCTACTGCAGTTCAGATTTGCACTGGGTTGGGTTTTTTTCCCCAAAATATACCTGTAACAAATGGCAGAGAAGGTCTTCCAAGTACAATATCTCACTTGGCCTAAATTATCTCTTGCTTTTGACCACAGCTCATGTAGATGTCTCACCTCCACAAGTTCTGTTATCCTCATAGAGGAAATAATCTGGTGGACAGGTACAGAAGTAACCTCCAATGTAATTATTACAGTAATGACTGCAAGGCTCCTCCACAAAATCCGTGCACTCATCCAAGTCTGCAAGTGTGAAAAGTGGAATCAGCCAAAATTAGGAGAGGGCCCTGAGGGCAAGAGAAAGATTAGAAAATGAAGCAAACACTAAAGGATAATAAGGAAAAGGTATCTCTAAGACAGTATTTATACTGGCCATGTTGGAATGCAGTCCTGTCTGCTGGGATCTCTTTTAAATAAGGCATTCTTGTAAGGAAAACCCTTCTATCAGTTTTTCTTCCTGCTCCAGCCTGCACACTACAGAGATTCAGAGGAGACTGTTTTAACCTTACCTACTGCAACATAGTAGGCTGCAAAACCAGTGAAGCGCTCCTCATTGGAAAAGTCTGATTGGAAGCTCAAAGTGAGGGTGTTGTAAGGGACATGAAATTCCTCCACAATCGAGGAGCCAGGGGCACGAGGTTTCTTCCGCCCACAAAGCACACCTTCAACATGGTCACCAGACAGGATCTGCAGAAGAATTCAGAGACCTCTTACTTTGCTACTGGAACATGTGTGATTACCAACACTTGATTCTTTCAGCTTATGGGTGCTAAAGTGTAGCTGAATGGAGCCCCTAGACAACCAGTTGCATGATATTTGTGAGACACTTGAGTAGTGCTCCCTCCTACTGACTTCCCAGCTGTGAAATACCTGTCTTAAATTCTCATCTGGAAATTAATCCAGACAGTTCTCTGTTAACATCCTTTCCTCATGGCCACTTGTATAAAAAATGAGCACCGTGATTCGAAATGGCAAAACCAATCCCTGACAGTCTGAAGAGCAGTCCAACGGGTTCATCTGTTTGTTGCAAAAGGACACATTATTACAGAGCAAGTCCCACCCTAGTCCTCCTTGAAGGTCTCCTTCTGGTGGTGCACCTGATCTTATTGCGCCTTTTCACACAGAGATATGGCAGGGTAGAATGGTCTTGTTTCTGCCTGTTTGTGTGGAAGTGTTCCATCTTTAGTGCCTTATGGGACAACATGGAGCTAGTTTTAAGAGGTCTGTGGTACATAGATCATAGAAAACTATGGTGGAAGGGACCACAGCACTTTATCTGAGTGCCCGCTATCTGTAACAGATAGATTGTTTCTAACCTCCGTCCTTTCCAATCAATCTCTGATTTCATTTAATCATCTATGTCCACTCATGGATTAATTCTGAATAATTTCAGGCACAGACAACCATTACCCTAGGAAAACGGTCCTTTTACATCTACAGTTCACTGGGTAAGAATATGCCTTGCAATAGGGAAGTGTCAGAAATGCCTAAGAAGGCTTTTCCTGTGAATATAGGAGAAACATGGGGAGGGGGGACATAAATGGGACAATCAGCTAGCAGGCAACACTCATGTGGTTATGAGGCAAACTCAAATCCTTTAGTGACTGTTAGTGGAGATATACTCAGTTATTTGGGCTTCTTGGAGCTCAGAACATGAAGGATGTGCTTAACTCCTCTTTCAGCTCTGAGCTTTGTACACAGCTTTGTTGTTCTGTGTTCTAACCCATCTTCATGTCTTTTTCTCACTCAAGGATGGGGACAGTACCTTCACAAAGTCATATTCGCAGTTCTGTGATGGTTCAAGATCCAGATGCGTGAAATAAAGGTGAATACCATATCCCGGAGGGACCTGGATTTCCCAAGATTCCTTCACATCATTGGGATACAGCTGAGGATAATTGGGTGACAAGATCTCTCCATACATGGAAGCCGCATCAGCCCAGGCAGGGAGAGAGAAGAAGATAAGGTACCTGAGAAAAGAGGAGGGAAGATGGCATTGCAGAAGGCTTCTCCGTCCACATACGTGCACAGTCCCCAGTGAAAAAGCTAGTCTTCAACTGTACACAGCATGCAGCAGGGCTCCTGGCTCTGGAGTTTTAATGACCAGTGCTGGGCCTGTGTGGGGATTGTCTTTCACCTGTGACTTTTCACACAGGAGTACAACCTCAGTGGTGCTCTCTGGTTCTCTCAAGCTCTGTAAGAGCTGGTAATGCTGCAAGAGCTGAACACAAGGGTCTTAAATCCTATTCCCTACTTCATTGTCCTGTTCTTGAAGCTACTTGGGCTATAGATACATTCAGATCTGACAATCAGTACGGCATTACAGGAAAAACACCTAATTTATAAAATGAGATTACTAATAAACCTGAGTTCCCCTTGGAGATTTAATAACTCACCACATCTGGAAAAAACAGTTCTTCCTTTCTGCAAACTTTCACGAACTGGACTTTGGAGTTACGGTCTGGGACAAAAAACAGCATGATTGATTAATGTTGCCTGTGCTTCTGCATGTCCATTAAGCAGGTCAAAGACCCTAAAACCTCAGCTTGCGGAGACTAGGTCAATGTTTTGCTTCAGAAGCAAGTTTGTATCTCTGTATCTTCCTGCATATAGCAACCCCAAGCATCAAGAAGGGATGCTTAAGCTCCATATTGACAAAATGGAGAGATGATCTCTATCTTGGTACTCATCAGTACTCACACTCTGTCTTTGTGACCATCAGGGTGTCCAGACACCATGCTGGTGCACAGCAAATTAAGACAGAAACACATTCCCCCCTCCCCCCTCAGGTACCCAATTCATTCTTCTCAGCACCTCAAAAATCATTCTAAGACCCTGGGGTTGGGGAGCAGCTCGTCCTGACTCTTCCAGCTGTCAGACAGCAATGCTTGGAAATATTTTCCTTTCCCATTTCTAATGTTTGCAATATTTACCTTCTCTCCCTAGTTCATGTCTGGTTTTCTTCTCTCTTCGCTTCTCTTTCTAATCTTTCGCTTTTTCTTCCTGTGCACACCCTCCTCCAAACGCACCCAAAGCAGGGTCTGGGGAAGGGAGCTCTAATTCGCAACATCGCAGCACCCTCTATCTGTGGGATGCGGCTTCCCAGCCTTCCCTCTCGGGTGAGATGCTAGCCTCGTCAGCTCTCGGCAGGAAGGGGAATTCCCAGAAAGAGTTGCACAATCCTGCTGGCCCAGGCTGCCAGGGGGAGTGCACAGGTCTCGTCTCTATTTTCGGGAAATCAGATGACTTTTGGGAAAAGGGAGGGGTATAGAGTTTTCGGTTGCTGTCCCTCTCTTCCTCTTTCCCCTCCCTTTTAAAAGTTGAGAACAACATCCAAAGGGTGTAGAAAAGGGAGAGTCCAATGCTTCTGCATAGAAAACTTGTTTGATCATCCTGTCCAGAGATCACTTTGCTGAAGTTCATTCTTACTGCAACCTGGTGGCCACAGGGCTGCTCCCACTGCTCCTCATTTGATGCTTCAGAGACCCTTTTAAAGGGGAAAAAAAACCCAAAAGATTTAATGTTGTGCCTCTCTGAGGCTACCAGTAGAAGTAGGAGTGCATGGCTTTGCTGGATTTGGTATGGAACACTCATGTAAGGGTTTAGGACTAGGAATTCATAACTACCTCTTTATTTGTCAAGTGCACTTCATGTAAGAGCATGTTCATCATGTTCACATTCATCAGACTTAGCCCCAGAGCAAGGTAGATCCAAGACCCTTACAGAAAGGAGTTTAAAGGCTTACACTAGGTAGGACCCTTAATCCAGCCAGTGTCCACAAGCCAAGACTAAAATACAAACTAAAATCTCTGTCACTAATACTCTAGAAACCCCCTCATCTCACAAACTAGCTGCACTAGGATTGGACTATAAATGAAAATGTAAAACTCCATTACAGCCTCTACTCTTTACAATCGGCACAGCACACTCCAGGTCTTGTTATAGCCAGGAAAAAAGTGCTTCAAGTTTTAGCAGGCCATAGGCAAAGTGCATTAGCAAAGCCTGGCTGAAAGAGTTTTTTATATTTACAAGGGAGAGAAACACCTACAGATGAATCATAACTGACTTCATTGTAGTCAGGATAAAGGCTTTGCTTGAAGAACATGACTAGTCTGTTTTCAATGTCAAACTGAGAATGGAGAGAGAGAGAAAACAGTGTCATCTCACTTCTGATATCTCTTGGGAGCACAGCTTGATGTTTCTAACTGGAATTTTGGAAATCAGGAAAACAGTGATGAAAGATACACAACAAATCATGGGGAGATGTTTTCTCCTCTGAGCTGAGCAAAGTAAAAACCCTGTCAGTGACTCTTCGAGCCACAATCATATTTTAGAATGGGCATGGCAGAAATCAAATGAGTGTGGACTGATATATTATGCATGTCATTTCATCGTAAGGGAATTGTATATTTTCATATAAAACCTGACTCGACTTGTCTGTAGCAGTGGTAGATTAATATGTGTGTGAATATTAATAATTCTTTAGAAGACATATACCTATTAATTAAGAAAAAGATTGCTGATGTTAGTTAAGTAAAAAAGTAGCTGCATTTTCTCAGGTCACATATCTGCATAATGCTAACTATTTATGCAGGAGACTGGTAATATCTATGTATATGTTTACACTGAATACATATACAGCGTTTGATTCCATTTGCTTAGATCTGTATTGTTTTTACGACTTGTAAAATGAAACAGCTAGGTAATATATTTCACAATTCACTGAAATTATGTCAGGTAACAATTTAAAAGAGGCAAAATCGTGCCATTAAGTTTAATAAATGATAATATTAAGTTTGTCAATACAATATAATTCTGCTCAGAGGCACACGCATTCTCTTAAATTCCTAAATTACATGACCACATACTACTTTTCCCAAATTGCACAAGATAAACCTTTTCTTAAGATGACTCAGAGTTGAGTAGCTGTAACCTTTCTGCCAGATGTTATGAAGCACAGTAGTGTTCCAGGTTTCACAAAATTACCGTCTAAAACAGGCCTGACTGGCTTGTCTTCCCCCAGGAAACTGGGGGGGAAAAAAAGCTTTTCCCAAGTTCTAACGAAAAGCCACACTTTCCCATCTGGAAATATTGAGTCAGTACCTAAAGCAAAGGGAGTAAATATCAAAAGAGAAAACAACATTAACTAAATGAAATCCATCATGAGGGAGTCAAAGATATGTAAGTAACAAGTAAATATGCTCCAACTACCAAGACCCTGGCAGTAATTTGCTTGTTTCCTGTTCTGCCAATAAGAGGATTCAGTGGGTTTCTTGCTCACTACACTTCCCACTTCCCTCTTGTGATCCAGGGCAATTTTGTTACCAGTCACTAAATTTGGAGCCTTGTGTAAACCCCAGGAAAACGTGCCAGTGTGGGTGTGTGCAGAACCTCTCAGTATAACCCATAGATTTCCATCTCTGCTTACTGTACCAGGGGCATTTTCACCAGTCTGTTCACCTCTTTTACTCCCTCCATCACCAAGTCTGAATGCAAAGGTCCCAGTAAAACCTGGGAGCTGGGAGCTTCTGCTCTGTGCACTGTACCACACTGAGATGCCTGCTGCCTCCTGACTCCCTTCCCCTATGCCCCTGGGTGTAGCTTCAAGCAGCTGTGACTGTTAAGCACAAGCAATGCCTGTACAAGCAATGCACTACATTTCCTACAAACAGAAGCCCTATAGTCATTCCTACTTTTCCCTATTCTGACTCACAGCTGAGATGTCTCACCGTGGGATGACTGCTGTGGGTTCTGCTGCGACCTTCCAAGGGATATCCATCTTCATGGCACACGTGGCATTCCAGAGCTGAAACTGTGGCTGAAGAGGAGCAGTTGCATCTATTAGAGTAAAATATTCCTAAATACTTTGGCTTACTTTCACTTAATCATGGAATGGTTTGGGTTGGAAGAGACCTTAAAGATCACCTAGTTTCAGTCCCCAGCAATGGGCAGGGACATCTTCCACTAGATCAGGTTGCTCCAACCTGGCCTTGAACACTTCCAGGCATGGGGCATCCACAGCTTCTCTGGGTGACCTGTGCCAGTGTCTCAACGCCCTCACTGTAAAGAATTTCTTCCTAATATCCTGTCTAAACCTACCTTTCTTCAGGTTAAGGTCACTGCCTCTTGTCCTATCACTACTTGCCCTTGTAAAAAGTCCTTCTCCAGCTCTCTTCAGGTATTCCAGCCCCCTTTAGGTACTGGAAGGTGCTATAAGGTCGCCCCGCACCTTTCTCTTCTCCAGGCTGAAAATCCCAGCTCCCTCAGCCCTTAAACCACAACGCTGTAAAACGTCGAGGTGAAGCCGCTGCTGTGAGAGGAAAAGCGACATTCCTGCGGCAGGAGAACCCGCCGGACTGAAGCCATCAGTGCAGACACAGCTCGCCGGTCCCGGCGGCACCGAGAGGCGGCAGCAGAGACCGGCCGGCCCCGGGGAGACACGGCCCGGGGGCTGCCCCGCCCGGCCCCACAGTGGATATCGGGGGGGTGACTACCCTGATTCCCCTGGGTGACACGCCCCGTGCCCGGCACGGCGTGTCCGAGCCCTCCCACTAGGAACAGGGGCCACGAACTGCAGCTCCCCCGTTTCGTGGAGGGGGATTTCGGGTGCGGAGCTGGTGGTGCCTGAGAATCAGGCTCTGACATTGCGTAGGACAAGAGGACACCTTGAGACCTTGGCCTCAAGCTGCCAAGGTTTAGATCGCCTATTAGGAAAAAATTCTTCTCTGAAAGGATGTTCAAGCATTGGAAGAGGCTGCCCAGAGAAGTGGTGGAATCACCATCCCTGGAAGTGTTCAGAAAACATATAGATGTGGCACTTAGTGACATGGTTTAGTGGTGGACCTGGCAATGTTGGGCTGATGGTTGGACTCGACGACCTTAGAGACTTTTTCCTTCTAAGATTAATTTGTGCAATAATCTCCAGAGTGAAAAGGTGACATGATTTCAAGCATACTATTCTCTCTCCACCTCCAACACCACGGAGTCCTAGTTTCTCTGTCTCTCTGGTTTGCATTCACCCACTCCTGAATTTTTCCCCTGCTGGCTCCAAGGCCTCCTATTCATCCATCTAATGAAAACTTATTTTCATGTCTTCTCCTGCCTGTTATTCCAAGCAGTCACCCTTCTCCCTCTATACTCCATCTCTTCCTAGTGGTTATCTCTCTCTCCATCCTCCCTCTGCTTCTCTCTTGACACCATGATTGCCAGCAGCAGCCTTCTGTCCTATCTATTTTTACTTTAACTCTTGCTCTTGTAGTATCTTCCTCCTCCCCATCAGTGTTCAACCCTAAACCCACTCCCCAGATAGTTGTCTTGTCCCAGGTAACTCGCTCCTTTCCCATGGCCATTTCAATCAGGGTAGGCACCTGTGCCTGCCTGGAAGAAGAGGCACTAGTGAGGCAGAGCACAAGATTCCTGTTTCAGTACCTCAGCATACAAGAAATGGTCCTGGAAAGAATGTACTGCAAGAGCTCTTGAGGAACCATCTGGGGTCTCGTGCAGTTGTGGCATGTGGGAAAGCTGCATGAACCACTGGAACACGGTCAATGGAAATGAATTTACAGAAGTTGCAGCAGCTCCATTCCCATATTGCCCCATCGAGCTCATGTGAACCTCAAGTTTCATATTAATACCTATGTAATGTTATGAAACCACAGTGTATCTTCAGGACAATGAATAAATATTTTTGGCTACACCCCCTCCTCTCAAGCATGACACCACTATGATTATTAAAATAATAATACTACTGAAAAATAGCAGTACACTCATCATGATTCAAGTCTCAAAACCAGCTGCTATGCTCTGACCCAAACTGGCTATCTAGCATTTAATCTAAACAGGTCAAATATAGCAACATTTCAAGCAACTGAAAACAGAATCTTGCAATGGAAATTGTTAGGGAATCTCAGGAGCAGATGCTGCTCCTGAAACCCATCTCTGACAACAGTAAATTACAGAATGAAAGTTCATATGCACTCTGTCTCACCATACAAGTAGCTAACCTCAAGTGTATTAAAATACTACAGTATTTAAAAAATTCATTTCACAAATAGTGGACATTTCTAGTAAGTTCCTCTTTGCACAAAAGAAGTGTGTCAGGGGGTTGCTGCCTCAGCTATTCCAGAACACAAAGGTCCTAGACCAGAATTTGGCTAGCCCAGCATACAGCCTCTAACTCTCCCCTTTTTCTGCAACCTTGGGTCTACGGGAGGACACCACTTGAGAGAGACTGTGGTCCAAATCCATTTTTCCTGCTACAAATGTGTCCTCCCAAACCAGATGGAGCACCTTGCCTTTCGAAAAGCAGGAGTCTGTGTCTGCAGGAGACAGAGGTCTTCCTGGGCAGGACGTGTACCAGCAGAACGTGTGGAAAGCTAAGCCCAGTGCTGTAAGCCCTCGTGCCAAGCCCAACAGAGTACCAGCGGCTGCAGCAACAGTGGCATGGTTGGTGCCAGGTTACAGCAGTCTGACCTTCAAAGCAAGGCCATTGCCCACAGAATCTAAGTAATCCTCCAGGCATGATCTAAGCTTTTATGAAAAGAGGACAAGAAGGGAACGGGAAGGATGAAGGGAGGAGAAGCCTGATGTGGAGGTTTAAGGGAGAAGGCAAGTGTATGGAGATATTTCCCTGGTATATTCTCCCATTTTTGACTATCTAAAATGTAGCGACATACTGAGCCAGAAGTTATATCTGTATGTTACTGTTAACATGTCCTCAGTGGATCTTTTTTACATGAATATTCTCATCACTCTTTGACTCATTCGTGGACTTTTAATATGATGATAACAACTATAGTCACCTGTCAGACAACAGCACAACTGAGCAAGATAGAGACTTTAAGAGGTTACCCCGTCAGAGTGTTAAATCTGTGGGATAATTTAATTATACCAAAGAAGGGACGAAGCTTGGTTATGGAGTGGATTCCTTCAGCAGTGATGCTAAGAGGCCTTTCTGTAATCTGGCTCTCCACTTTCATTACACTTCTACAAATGTTGAAATTTGAGAGGATCATTCCTTGTGAAACATGACAGGGGGAGGAATAGACAGTCATCATGCTCACATAGGACTCACTCAGGAGTCCTAAACACCATAAACACACAATTGAATGTGGAAATGAGAGACAGATATTCCTTGGAAAGTCAACTGGCAAACAGTAACCAGTTAGGGTGGACAAACACAGTAACCTATTTGTAAAGTCTAACCTGATGGAGTCAGAAGGGTTTTTAAACCCCCACTGAACATCTTGGCCTGCCACTCTGCACCTTACACTGTCTTCAGGGGACCTCTGGAGATCAAGGCCGAGATCTCGCCTTCTTCATTCACTTCCTTACTGCACTGATTACTCTTCATTTCCATTTTTCTCATTTTCTGTGAGAAAAAGGCATCTTCTGAACATCTCCAAGGCTGAAGATGTCCCAGCCTCTCTAAGCATCTGTTACCATGGTGAACCACCCTTTGGTCCAACTGAACTTTCCTTTGCAGCAGCTTAAGGTCATTGCTTTTCACAGTTTCACTGTGGACCTCTGAAATGATTCTGGCTCAGTTCTCCCTTAGCTTCACATCAAGTCCCATATTATTTTGAATGCATTTATTTTCTGAACTTTTTGAGGTTTCTGTCAGATCACTCCTTCATTCTTTTCATCCTTTGTCTGTTCTACTCTCTACACTCACTACATCTTCTGCTGCACAGCCCAATGTGCAATTTAACTGCTCTTTCAAGACTTTATCCTCTTCCTTCTCTTGATCTGTGCCTTTCCCACTAAGAAATGGAGGATAGGAGAAAATCCACATCATTTAAAGTGAAAACTGTGCCCACCAGGGCCTGTTCTCAGCAGGTGAGCCCACCCCACAGCCACACCATAACCTCATGGCCAGACCTGCACCTGAAGCAGAGTAATCATATGTGCCAGCACAGACTGGGAGACAATGGGCTAAGGAGCAGCTCAGCAGAAAAGATCCTGGAGGTGCTGGCACACCAGCCCATGATACACCCTAACAACACACTGGGTGGCATGGATGGCAGCAGAGTCAACAGGTGGAGAGAAGCAATTATTTCCCTCTGTGTGGCATAGATATAGTTGTATTTGTTTCGCTGCGTTCACTATGGACTCTCCAGCACAAGAGAGGTGTGAACCAACTAGAAAGAGCCCAGTGGAGGACCACTGGATAGGTGACTAGAGCTTTGATACTGAGGAATCTGGATTTGTTTAGCTTGGAAAAGAGAAGGGCAAGAGGAGGCAAGGTCTTTAGCCTGGTCTTCTATATAAGTGAGGTCCAGATGGGCGTGTTGCCAGATAGTCCCTCTTCCAGTCAGATTTGACAAGAAATGGGATCTCATTGGGGCTGCTGTCTAAATGGTGATGATAAAGAGGATAGAGCAGGATAAAGAGGATGATTTAGCACTGGCTCAGGAGGCCGGGGAGGCTTGGAGCTCTTCACCCATAAAAATGTACAGAAATTGCCCAGGCAACACTCTGAGCAATCTGATCCAGGTTTGGAGTCCAGCTTGTGAGCTGGGGTTTGGATCAGAGACCTCCAGAGGTCCCTTTTCATGTGAATCTTTGTGTGAGCCTGAGTTTGCCCCTCCAGCTAAGTTTTGGTGCTACTGCTCACCTAAATGACCTAGCAGGAAAATGGTAAAGAAACAAGGGAAAGAGGATCACATCTGCTACACCCAAAGCTTTAGCTGAGGAGAACTTGGGGTGCACTCATGTACAGCTGCATGAAGGGACACGCCACACAGAACCACAGAATATGCTGGGTCGGAAGGTACTCACAAGGATCATCGAATTGAACTCCTGGCTCTGCTCAGGACCATCCTCAAGTCACACCATGTGCCTGAGAGTATCATCCAAACACTTGTTGAACTCTCTCAGACTTGGTGCTGTGACCACTTCCCTGGGGAGCCTGTTCCAGTGCCCAACCACCCTCTAGGTGAAGAACCTTTTTCTAATATCTAACCTAACCTAGGAGAAGGTCATCCAGTGGATGAGTTATGAGGACGCTGTGTGGGCAGACCTGCCCAGTGACAAGAGTCACAGAATTGTTAGGATTGGAAGGGACCTCTGGAGATCATCCAGTCTAATCACCCATGCCAAGGCAAGGTCATCTGGAACAGGTGAGACAGGAGTGTGTCCAGGTGGGTTTTGAATGTCTCCAAAGAGGGAGACTCCACAACCTCTCTGGGTAGCCTGTTCCAGTGCTCTGCCACCCTCAGTGTAAAGAAGTTCTTCCTCATGTTGAGGTGAAACTTCCTGTGTTTTGGTTTGTGGCCATTGCTCCTCGTCCTGTCACTGGGAACCATTGAAACTCTGCCTGGCACTGTGGCACACTCTGTCAGGTGCTACAGGGACAGGGCAAGGAACAGGTGTTGCCATAACGCTGGTATGGGAAACGGATCCCTCTGGGCCACAAGAGCCAAGCACCAGGGGTCTGTCCTCCGGGGACAAATGGGGTGGTGGACCTGGCAGCGTTGGAGAAGATCAAGCTATGCCCCACGCCGAAGCTAAGGCCGAGGCTAAGGCTAAGAACAGGGCTGGGGTTGCGGCCGAGGCCATGGCCGAGGTCAAGGCCAAAGCCAGAACGCAGACCCAGGCCTAGGCCACCACTCCCCTCTCCCGCCCTCCCCACGCGCTCTCCCGCCCTCCGCTCGCGCCTCGTGTCCGCGAATAACCCCGACCCCGCCCCGCCGCTCTCCTGTCCCGCCGCAGCCAATGGGGAGCCGGGCCCCGCCCCGCGCGCCCTCCCCGCCCCGCCCGCCGCTCTTGCGCCCCGCCCCCTGCCGTACTTCCACCAATCATTGGCCGGCGGGGCCGGGCCGCGGCCCCGCCCACCCGCGGGTAACCTTTGCCTTAGTGCGCTGAGGCCCGGCCCCGCTGCCACCGACGGTCCAATCGCCGGCACGGCGGGGCGGGGCCGGGCGCAGCGCAGCCAATGGGCGGGCTGGGGGCGGTGCGCGGTGCGGGGGCCGCGCTGGCTGGTGCAGCTGCCGGGTTCGGGGCGCGAGCGGCCGGCGGGGCGGCCGGCGGTGAACATGGCGGTGGCGGCGGCCGGCTGGAGCCTGGCGCGCCTGGCCGAGGCGCTGGGCTCGTCGGAGCAGGCGCTGCGCCTCATCCTGTCCATCCTCATGGGTAAGACAGGGCGCGGGGGGGAAAAGGGGCTGACGCCCCGGGCGGGGCTCCGCGCCCGCCGTGGGCACGGGCGACCCCGCCGCTCAAACACTGTGCCACGCTGCGCGGCGGCCGGGGCCGGGCATCGCCCCGCCGGCGCGGAGCCGCACCTGTGTTCGCGTCGCCGCACCAGGCCACGTGTGCGCGGCGAGCCGGCGGGCGAGCCCCCGCCGCTACCGGCACCGCCCGCCTCGCCCGGGGAACGCGGGACGTGCCCCGCAGCAGCCGCCCGGGGCGAGCCTCCAGCCGTCCCGGCGGAGAGGGGACTCCGCCCGGTTTCTCCGCGGGAAGTCGGGGCGCGGTTCTGTCAGACCGCCTGTAGGAGTGCGGCGGGGAGGAGCGCGGGGTGCCAGCGGAAGACCCCTCTTGGGGCCCGTATCCCGGGCACAGGAACTTTGTGAGCGATTGTCTCGGTGGCTCTGTGAGAGTGCCCCGAGGCCCCGTGTACATCCCGCACCCCGCGAGCCTGTGTCCGCTCGGGAATCCCCGCAACCTCTCCCAGGTGTTGCCCTGTCCGAGTGCAGGGCGGTCGCGGCCCAGAGATATCGCTGGTGTCTGCAGCAGTGATGGCACTGAGGGAGTGGCGTGTCATCACGGGCACTGCCAGGTAGGGTGAGCAGAGCCTGCCAGCACAGTGGCCGGGAGAACTGGGATGATGTCCTGTGCTCCACCTGCGACGCGAAGCATGTTGCAAAACACACACTGCCTGCGCTTATGTAAACATGAGATACTTAAGTCCCCTGTGAAATGGGTAAGGCAGGGCTAGCGTTATGATGTGAGCTAGCCATTGAGGGGGAGGTTATGACTCCCAAAACATTAATTCAAGTGTATGTATACACGCTATCTGCGTACATCTCTGCAGATGCTCAGTGAAACTTCAGGTTGTGAAAGCATTTGGGGGTGTAGTCACCTAGCAGAAAGGAAATACACTGAACCTGAAAATATGTTTGAAGTGATGCAGCTGCTCCTGTGTGATCTGTCAAAATAAAGTTGCTTCGGCTAACTAGAAGTATAATTTTTAAGAAAAGATGCAAGCAAGAAAAACTGTGTCACTTTGTAACTGTGGTCTGCACCAGACTTGTTTCTGCCTGATTTAGTTTATGATGTGCGAGATCAAGCTGAACCAAAACATTCCTCACATCAAGGGTAGATATAGGAGGCTGAACTGATTATCATTTTGAACTCCACATAGAAGTTAGTTAAACCAAACTTCTTCTAGAAGAAAAAAAATTAATAGGTAACATATACAAGACATGCGCACAAGTCAGCATGAGTTAGTCTAGCAGCTCCCCACAGCTGAACAGGGAAAGTCCTGCTTTCCTTTCTCCCACGTCTGTCTCTGATACTTTAATTGCAATCTGATTGAATTTACTTGCTTGGCAGAAACCTAAACCAGAAAAAGCAGATAGTTCACTACGAGGTTAGTCAACTGAATTAACCAAGGAACTAGTCTAACAGGTGCTTATGCAGAAAAGGTCCTAGAAAGCTTGTGTGGAGGCAGATAGCTACAGTAGAGAGATGCCTCTGCAGAGTGTTCCCACCTGGATCTTACTTTCTGAGTTCCTTCTTGCTTCTTACTAATAATAAGCTAGCACACTACACTGGAAGGCTGTTTCTTGCTCGGTGTCTCATGGGTGAGCAAAACTACTTCTTTGAAATGAACAGCAGATAGTTATTCTCCTAGAAAGATAAGAAGAGCTGCCCGCTGCAGTCGGTAGATTGAGGAAGCATGAGATCTGTGTGTGCTGTTACAAATGTTCACGTATAGTGTTGACGCTAAGCCACCGAGACAGCACAGTGCTGTTCCTGAGGTAGGCCGCTATCTATTTTGCATGGTCCCAGTGGATTTTTGTAACTTGTATTAAAGTCTGGAGATCAGGGACTAGGAAACCACTAACATCTCTCCCCTGCATACTAAAATGTATTTACTAAACCAGGAGGCTAGACCTGCCTTTCCCTGTCCTTTCTCCCCAGCTCAGTATCACTTAATTACATGCAATGGAAGGCATAACTTCAGACAGAAGGCTTCAGGGCATGCAAAATAGCCTTGCCTGTAGTTTGGCACTCTTGCAGGTCGTGTAGGTTGAACCACTCGGGCAGAGGGGATTGACTTCAGCTTTCCTGCTTAATGGATGGGAGGTAAAGCATTATACCATTACTGTTTGGACAGGCCAAACAGTCCTCCAGAACAACATGAGAGGAGAGTAAGAAGAGTTCCTTAGCCCAGCACAAAGAAATGTTCATTTAATTGCAGCTTAGTTTACAATCCATTTAATGTGATGGAAAGCCTTAAGCTTGTTGGTAATGCAGCTAGCACTGATGACCACTTCATAGGACGGCATGGGGTGTAAACGAAAGGCATTTCTGAAAGCTGGAAGTGGCGTTAGGACAGAAAAAGTATGGCTTTTCCTTCACTTCCTCCGTTTCAGGTGTTTGTATAGATTCAGGAAGAAAACTATTTTTTTGGCTGCAGCTAATACTGCTGAATTATTTTGGAACAAGACCATGAGGACAAAGCTTGGTTCCAAAGCTGTTCAAAGATCTCTGTTCCAAAGATGGACTAAAAAGTTGTTTCTTTTTCTTGCTCTGTGATGCAGTTTCCCATCTACACTGTGACAACAGTTTCTAGGGTTTCACTGTTCAGAGGATCACCAAAACTGGTAAAAATAGTTTTCTGAGAAAGAGGAAGAATCACAAGGGACTTTGCAACTTAATTTCTGGAGAAAGCTGAATTATTGTTGAAAAAAAGTCTAAATGGACTCTCTTGATTCAGAATAAGTGTGTTTACTTAGTCATAATCTGAAATAACTAAAAGAGGTTGTATAAAACTGTTAACATTCTGTCACAACTGAAAAAAATTAAATAAAGGGGAGAATGAGAAAGGAGGAAGGAAGAGCATCCAAGAACTAAAATTGGAGTAGTCCTAAAGGGCAACACAATGTTTTAGTGAACAAGTAATGGCACATTGCTGAGCAAATTATGGGGATTTTAGTCACAGCTTTGTATTTAGATCAGACACATTTATATATGCTGCAATTTTGAAGCAAAGAATACAACTAGAGTCCTTTACTCAGATTGTACAAGATTAAAAACTTACTGCAGACTTCCCGTATGTAAAAATTTGCGTAAACAGCCTTTGAAGAAATTAGTCTGCAATTTGGCTGCTTTATCAACAGCAGTAAGACCTGAAGCATAGTTCTGGACCCTGCCAATAAAAAAAGTGTGATGTGTCAGTACACTAATGTCTGTCAGTGATATGAAGGTGTCTTTGAGAGATGTACTCTACCTTGCATTCTTCAGTAGGTCCAGGGGCCACTGTTCTCACAGGAGAAACTCTGTCTTTTTGTCAGCATCGAAGACACCAGTGGTCTCAGCTCTGTCCTTACAGAGTTACTTTCCAGTTGCTGGAATAAGAGGTCTGAATCAATGCTGTCCTAACCCCTTGGAGGAAAAAGGAAAAAGGAGCCCTTTAATGGTGTGAAGGAGAGAACAGGGTTTCTGTGCTGCTGCTCCTGTCCTCACATGAGAGGGAACAGATTTCTTTCCTGCTGTCACCGCTCAAAGCATAAGCTAGGATGCAGGGGGCCCTGTGGCACTGTGTATTTAAGACTTTATGTTGATCTCATTTCTTGCATGGCTGTATGATCCCAAAGAATTACAGCTATTTATCTGATCATAGTATTACACAGTGGCTTGCAAGCTACCTGGCATGTCCTGCTGCACAGTGTGGAGGGGGGCCAACATGCTGTTTACACCCCTGAGCCAGAACTGACCCTGCTGATTTGCCCAGACCTGCCAGGAAAAGCACTGGGGAAGTGTTCCCTCATCCACACACATATCAGGGACCTGCAGAAATTAACACATTACTACTCAATAGGTGCCAGAAACATATTCCTTTGCTTGCCAGTCGTCTGCTACTCTTCTACCTTTCATAATTATTTTTACGTCCTCTGTTTCTTCCTGTTCTCTGCATCCTGAAGATTTTTAAGCTCAGTGAAATTCTCACTGTGGTCACCCAAAGCTGTTGACTTATCCCAAACCGAGTCACCAGCTGGTCAGACAAACAAGAACCTTACTGCAGGGAAGGCGAACAACTGGTTTTGATGGGTGAGAGATGGGAGAAGCTGTAAGAGGCAGCACTCCCCTGTCACGGGGTCTAAAACCAGCCCTGTCACAGAGCACTCGTGTGCTGCATTGTTTAAACTTCTAACTTCAAATACATCTTGTTCATTAAATAATAAAAAAATAGAGGGAGGTGTGTAATGCTACACACTGCCCGTGTCTACATTAGCCAAGTGGTACAGTAGGAGCAGATCTATAGAGCAGACTTGTCTATGGGTTTTGAGCATTTACTTTCAATTTGTTTCAGTCTGGTCATACGGACTAAGCACCCACTGGAGTGTGTTTTCAGTTTAGTTTCATCTGAAGAGAGCCCTGTTCACATGCTTTGAGACTAAAGCAAACTAAAGCATCGTAAGTGGACTTTGAAAGTGCAGTCCTGAGCTGAATTAAAATACTCATGTTTATGCACCCAGTGTTAGACAAGTATTGCAGTATTAGAGACAGAAGAAGGGAATACCTTTGAAGTCAAAATATTAGGTAAGGCTGGTATTTTACCACTTTCTTTTCCTGTTGTCCCCTTCCTTTTAGTTTTAGCATTTTTACGAGAAAATGAAGGCAATTGACCTGCTACATGTTAACTAAGGAGGAGTTAGCTGATCAGCAAAGGAGAAGGGGAAAAATAGTCAGATCTACTCTTGAAGATGAAACAGAGCTAATGCATATAAAAGGGGAAATAAAGGGAGCAGAGATGAAAAGAATGTTTCTGGTATTCTTATTTGCAGCTTTATATCTGGAAAAAGACAGGCATCTTAATCACCCATTCAAGAAGATGGCACTATTTTTGCTTGGTATTAGTAGAACTTTCATCCTGCCTAATTCACCTCCTCGATCATTTACTTCTTTTGCTTAGTTAGATTCTTGTATCTCTGGACAACTTGAGCGATGTGCAGTGGCCCATTACTCTCCCAAATGGCTGTGGCCAAAAAGCTGACTTTGTCCTTTCTTTTCATCACAGGGGTTCTCTTAACCAGAGATCATCCTCTTGTTACTGTGAAGTTTGAAAAAAAAAAAAAAAAAAAAAAAAGGAGGGATTTATCATTAGCAGCATTCATGTCTAATTTGCCACTTCTATATCAATTGCTTATTTCCTTCTATAAAAAGTCTGTCTAGAAGCAAAATCCAACTCTGTGTGCAGACTGTTTTTCAACTCCATGGTGGGTAGAGAAGAAGAATTACTTGGGATCAGGGGTTCCCTTCTGTTTTCTCCAGGAGTATTACAGCCTACTCTGCCTGAGGGAGTTGTGAAAGAGGAGGTTGGCAGAGTGGGAGCTGCTGTGCAGGATCTCTTGGCAGCAAGGACCAGGGACTCTTGTCCTGTTGCACTGAATGGCAGAAGCAAAGCAGCACAGCGTCCTGCTGCTGACATATCCAAAGGTGACAGCCAACTCCAAAATAACTCCAAAAACTGCTGTGCTTCAGGAACACGGTAGTGGGGCAGGAGTACTGCCATTGTTATCAGTAGAAGTTGCTTGTTATTTAATAGTTTATGAGTGTTCAGAAGGGCACAGGCCACAGCAGAATGACCATTGACATTCAGTATCCACTGCCATTTGGGGGTTAAAGTTTATATCTGCAGCGTGGAACTGGCCCAGTTGTAAAACTGAGAAAATTATCTCATGCAGCAGAACTGTGGGTAAATTGCAGTCCAGAGTACTAATAAGTTACTCTGGATATCAGAAGAATTTAGGCTGATGATATGACTTTTGAACTGGAACAGTACCCATGTAGTGCAAGACCAGGATTTGTTTGTGGCTTTCTAAAAACATATATGCTGTGCACATTAGTAGCTCTCTGTTTGCCAGGGTTCTTTTCCCTTCAGAGCATCATTAGCCAAACCATGATGTGATCTGCTGTGTCGAGCTAAAAAGGAGTATGCCTGACAAGTGAGACAGCTCTCTCAAAGAGTAGGAACTCTAGATGGGCATGGGATAAAAGAGATGAAATTTCTGGCTTTTAGAAATTTGCGGTACATTATAGAATTCAGTCATACTTTAATTCTGTCTACAGAGATATCTAGAGAAAAAAATTCTCATGAAAATGGACTTTTTTGCAAGATATTACTGATTTTTGAGAGAGTGGGACAGCCTTGAAAATGTAGTTTTAAGACCATCCATGTCAACGAACAGCAAGAAATTGTGCTTTGCCTGTAATTGTAATCTGATTTTTCTCCCCTTGTTCAAAAGGGGGAAACATTTTCTGCAGTAAACTTTTGATCTAATCTGATAGTAACACTTTACATTTTTTTACCACTTTCCATTTCTCAAAGCCAGTTGTTCCTGTGTTTATTAAACTTCAGCAGGAAAATTGGCACATGAACAAAGAATCCCCGTCTACATGTTCCTGAGTAAAAGGCTGGTAGAAAACACAACCTTTTTTTTTTTTTTTGATTATGTGAATTGCTCTAATTCTTTTAGTTACTCCTGTATCCCTAGAGAGCCTGTATGATGAATTCCCTTTACCAATGCCCTCTTTCCCCGTCAGCTGGTGTTCAGGGCAGCAATGGGGGAAACGGGACAGAAGGCCATGTTAGCGAATGAAAAGAACGCTGTGTAAAAATCATGGGGGACCAGGCAGGGAGAGGATGGTTTGGGTAAGACATTTTGTAGGGGAGCTTGGAGCTGCTGTTGTGGAAAGGAAGAGCAGGCTGGGTGTGCAGGAGGGAGGTTGCCAGGCTCTGTGAGTGAAGGGCCGTGGTATGTGGGGCTGGCCGGCTGCTCAGCCTGAGAAAGCAGCCTGTGGTGTGGAAACCAGTGTGGGACACAAAAGGAGGAAGGAACAGCAACAAGGAGGCCGGGAAGACCGAAAGAGGGGTGGCAAGAGGCTGAGGAAATGGGGAGCAGCAGTTCAGTTTCAAGAAGCAGCAGGTACGCATCTGGACTCAACAGAGCATCTGGGACCCAGAAGGGAGCCCAAAAGTCCCAAACCCTGGGGCTCCCTCCCAAGGGATTTTTGGGGACGGAGAGGACCTTAAAATGGCTCCACTGACAGACTGCCAGACATATATTTTACATAGCATGACAGAGTTTCTCATTTCCTCTCACAGCAGTGACTAGATTTGGCCTCGCTTATTGGAAACCTTCCATCCATCATACACTTCTCGGCAGAATGTGCATGTCGTCACCTTTTATTACTGCTCCATATAAAACATGACTATCTCCTGCTCCTAGTACTCCATTAGTGGAAGTATAAGAGATCTATCCACTGCTACAGATTTCAGCTAGGATAATAAGTAGCATGGATGCCAGTATTGTGGTACGTGATGAATTTCCTTTTCCTTTTGTTTATTTTTAAGCAGGACAAAAGAACACAATCTTGCAAAGTAAAACAATAAAATGCTAGAATTAAGGTGGCTTCTGGCATCCCAATTCAGCTCCTTGTGCATGTGCCTTTAGAAACACTAATTGCGTGAATGGGCTTCATGTACCCATGAGATGGGCAACTCTTCCTGTGTCACTGTGTATTAAAACATAACATATTTATTGTCTAATGAGTGGCAGTGTTTATTGCATGCTATGTGAACTCACCTAGACAACAGAATTTAGTTGACTCATGGTGTTCTGTGTGACACTTCTCACCGTACTACCAGAGTGTTTTACGAATGTTTGCTTCTCACTTGAGCCACACATGAATAACCTGGAGGCATTCTTAATTTAGGCTAGGAGTTAATACACAGAAAATGCAAGGAGAAAACTCCTTCCACTTATTTTAGTTGCTCCATATGATATGCTTCTGACTGATTTTTTCTTTCCAAAAATACTACATGCATAGTATTAGTGGATTTTAGTTACAGATGTGTACTAAATAGTTCACAAATCAGATGCAAATCTGAAGTTGCAGAGTTAGAAAAGCAAGAGTATCTATCTTACTGGAGGTCACTTGAGGAATTCCAAAATTAAAGCTGAAAGAACTCATTGAGGTGGGAGCAGGATTGAATTTTTCAGCACATTGTAATGGTATTAACCATAAAGTTCCTCCCTCCCCCCCTTTTTTTTTAATATAGCTTCTTGCTATGTTCAATGTTTTTGTTGCAGAATTTGGAAATGAATTAGAGACTAAGGTCTGATTCATGTATTTAAGCATTATTCATCTGTATTGAATGAGGCCAGAAACTGTAATCCTGTAATTTCTTGCACTTCAATGTCAATTTTGATATGATTGTGTTCCTGTTAAAGTATTTTCTTCTATACAGAGTAATTTATCTGGCATCTGTCTCCCAAGATGGAAATACTGTATCGGGATTAACACCACGATCTTTGTTGATAATGTATCCATGTAAAGTACATGTTCCTAGTAACATGTTCAAGAAGGCTCTAGTTTGGATCATTACCAATACTTGTCTAAACTTATTAACTCTTCCTTTGGTTTTTTTTTTCCTTTCTTCTCTACTCAGGATATCCTTTTGCCTTGTTCCAGCGCTATTTCCTCTTCCAGAAGGAGACCTACCTCATTCATCTCTACAATGTGTTCACAGGACTCTCAATTGCTTACTTCAATTTTGGTAAGATGAGTTTGGGAAAAGAGAGCTGCCTGGCCCAGGGTGAGCTGCAGTTTAGGAGAACCTGTAAATGTAATTTCTACTTCTTATATCTCTCTCTCTCTCTTTTCCTGTCCCACAGGGATGCAGTTTTTTCATTCCCTGATATGTGTCCTAATCCAGTTCCTCATACTGAGACTAATGGGTCGCACAATCACTGCCGTCTTCACCACGTTCTTCTTTCAGATGGTAAAACTCCCTTTCTTACTCCATCGGTTTGTAGAAGGGAGCCCTCTGTTCAGTTTTGCACTTCCCAGTAGCAACTGTGGGTGGAAAAGTGGAGGCAGATCAAAACCAGCTGGAGGAATTAGTTTGAATAACCCAAACAATGGTTTCTTTCAGACATACCTTATGGCTGGATATTACTTCACAGCCACAGAACATTATGACATCAAGTGGACAATGCCACATTGTGTCTTGACACTAAAGTTAATTGGTGAGTGACACCTCTCTTCTATCTCTTGCACTCTGCAAGCTGTGCTTCAGGGAAGAGAGGACTTGCTTATTCAGCCCATCCCAGGGATTCAAATAACTGTTTCTCACCTCTAGGTCTGGCCATCGATTACTATGATGGAGGAAAAGATCCGGTGAGTAAGACCATTTCTCCATCATTCCATGCTGTTCCAGTGAGCTAGAGGTCAGAAAATGAAGTTCAAAGAATGTGAGTTAGCAGGCTGCATTGTTTGGTAAAAGCCATAGCTGAGAGGGGAGCCTCTGTGAGTGTCTGAGGGCACTGAATTCTGGAGCAGAAAGAAATAATTTGGAACAGAGACAGTAGTGATTAGAGATGGACAAAAGTTGTTTCAATTATGTCAGAATATTACCCTGCTCCCTTCCAAATTCCCCACCATCTCTTTCCCCCAAATGTGTTGCATTAGATTCCCAATCCCTGATGCTCTGTGTCTTGTGGGTAGTGCACTTTGAACTTGCACACCATCAGTACTGGGTCTCAGTTTCCATCTTCCTTTTCTTTGATTAGTTTTAGCATACCCTGGTGAACAGTTGCCCTTTACCATTTGTTAGGGCCCTCCTTTTAGAGCAGATAAAACAGTGGCAGAAGTTGCGCAGCACAGTGTGTGGGAGAGGGCATTGCACTTGCTACAGTCTCTTAATCCTACTTCAAGTGTCTTGATCCTCCACCTCGTGTTTGAGGCTTGACCTAGTCTTTAGCATCCATGGAATCACTGCTGACTGCAAGAAAACAAGGTCAAGCTGAAATTTCCCAAGCTGAAGTTTCAAGTATTTAAAGACGATGAATTCTTGCATCAAGAAGTAGGAATCGTAGTATGATAAGGTCTTGAGAGTACATGCAACTGCAGTCAGGGACTGGAATAAGTCAGATACAGTCTTTTTGCTATGCCTACTGTGCTGACAGGCATGCATGTCAATAGATCCCTTCCATGTTCTGAGCTTATTTGGGAATAGAGATCTGTGCAACTCATCTCAACCATTGGATCTTCTTGCTGTTTAGAGGGAGAGGGGATAGAGAGGGCTGGGGAGAGGAGTGGATGAGAAATACAAAGTCTAAAGTTCTGTGTACCTGGAGAGCAAGAACTGAAACCAGTAAGGAGGCAGGCTGAGAACATAACATCCAGAGCTAGTATGAATTCCCCGGGATGATGTTAATGCCACTCCCTTTGGTGCAGGAGTTCCTGACCCCTGAGCAGCGGCGATTTGCTGTCCGGGGAGTTCCTACCTTCCTGGAGGTCTCAGGATTCTCCTATTTCTATGGTGCCTTCATGGTTGGGCCTCAGTTCTCCATGACAGACTATCAGAAATTGGCAAGGGGTGAGATGACTGACGTCCCAGGCCAGAGACCCAATAGGTAATATAAAGCGACTTGGCTTCTCACCTTCCTGCCATCCTAGAATGCTGAATCCTCCACTGAATCCTCTATGTTCCCTGCAGCAAACTGCCTTCTTGCCTGGACACGGGAGTACTGTGACCAAAAGTGATTTATAAGACAAGGCAGTCTTTCAAAAGTTGCTTGTAACTCTCCACTTAATGTCCCAGCATTGTTCCAGGGCATGAATGTCAACAGTTATTTGACATCTTTAGTACAGACTCGGTTCCAAACTGGTAGTATTTGCATCCCAGCTTCCAAATGGAGGCAGCTGCTGCAGTGGAATGTGGTACCCCCTATTGCTGTCCCCCCACCTCCTCTTTTCCACCTCTGTTTTTAAAATTATGGATTTGATGGTCTCTTTCCAAGGCATTTCTTTGACCTTCGCATTTTTCTTTCTCAGTTTTGTGCCTGCTCTCAAGCGCCTGAGTTTGGGTCTTGTGTTTCTAGTAACCTATACCTTATCAAGTCTGTATGTCTATGATGAATACCTCATCTCAGATGACTATATGGTATGTATTGACTTGGTTGTGTGGGGTGTGGGCACAAGAGTAGAATTTGTTAATTTTTAAATTTTTTTTTTAGCTTCCCCTCAATTTAAAAGTAATTCAGCAACTAGTGATAAGCCTTTCCACAATTGATTTGGCTTTACTGCCTGTCTGGTAGATTCCATTTGATGCAGAACAGAAATGTGTTATGGGGAACTGAACCAAATGAAAACTTTTACAAATAGATAATTAATCTTAGATGCTACTGCTGTTTTTGGAAACCTATGTATTTTATGATATTTTAATTACCCTCCTAATAACAATTACATGCAAAGAACTTCACTAGAGTAACTTGCAAAGCTCATCAGAATCTTTGAGGTGCTTAGAAAACTCCTAACAAATAATTCCTACTTGCAGATTGTCAGCATTTCTGTGTCAATGTGACTAAATAAGAGTGTAAATTTCACAATGATTATGCTAATCCCAGAGTCTTCCCAAACCGTAGCTATTTCAGTACAGCCACATATTACCAAAGGAAGGAGACCAATGTATAAGTTTGCATAAGCCTGGCAGCCTACTCCGTAAAGCAGTCTCAACACATACATCAGATAAAAACAAAAGACAGTGATGAGACCTCGTCTACCTTGTCCCATTACGGCCACTCAACTCCCGTTTTTATTTTTATTCTGTTTTGCTCTTGTCTCTGCAGGAGAAGCCTTTCTGGTTCCGTTGTGGTTACATATTGATCTGGGGCAAAATTATACTCTACAAATACGTAACTTGCTGGCTTGTTACGGTGAGTCTACATGTTGTTCCAGAGGCAAAAGACAAATGAATAAAGGTCACACCCTTGCAGCTACTTAGTATGCTCTTGGACTTAGCACTAAATGGAAGAAATTCAAATATCTGGAGATCAGTACAAGTCAATTCAGCTTGCTCCAAGTTAGCCAAGACTAGATAACTAAAAAGCAGGCAGTTTTTAAGCCATTTGTTCCATCTGCAGTGGTGCTCTCCACTCAACACAGCGAGAGTCAGAGCTTTCTCAGCTCTGCCTTTCCAACAAAAAAAGGGCAATATTTTCCTCTTATCTTACTTGTGTTTTTTTTGATAGGAAGGTGTCTGCATCCTTGTTGGTCTGGGGTACAATGGGAAGGACCAGAATGGAAAGCCTTTGTGGAATGCCTGTGCCAACATGAAGGTCTGGCTGTATGAGACAACACCTTTGTTCACAGGGACCATTGCTTCTTTCAACATCAACACCAATGCTTGGGTAGCCCGGTGAGCAGGACAAAATTCCCCTTCTATAATGTGTTGGCGACACCTGTGTCGACAGAACCGAGATCCTCAGCTGAGCGGGAGCATTAGAGGAAGAATCTGCCAGTTTCTTGCACTTTCTTTCATGTTTTGCTGCTGTGCCATTAGAAACAGGTTATGGGGTTACTGGGTTAGAGAGATCTTTTAATTCACCTGGAGGGGGAGTTTATTAATAAAGGCAAGCAGTTGATGGCAGTAGAGACTAGAACAGAACTACAGCAAGCCCTTGAGCTGCCTGCCTGCTCAGCCAGCCTCAGAACTGCTCTCACAGCTGGTTCCCACAGCATGGCTCTTGATGCTCCTGTGCCAACTCAACTGGGTTTTCGTTCAGCATTTGCTGAGACACAACTAAATTGTACATAATGAACCCCTTCTCCCCCTTATAGCTGGGATTTCTTTAAGACTGTTCTGATGTACATTTTGCTCTGGTCTTGCTGTTTTCTGTCACCACATGGTGTGCAAAGGCATATGGTCCCCTGGGCCCTGCCTCTCTGACACCAACAGGGAGGGACAGACAATAACCTGGAAGCACTTTGTTTCTTTTCTGATCTAGCTACATCTTCAAGCGTCTGAAGTTCCTGGGTAACAAACTGCTGTCACAGGCACTGGCCCTCTTCTTCCTGGCCATTTGGCATGGGCTGCACTCTGGCTACCTGGTGTGCTTTCAAATGGAGTTGCTGATAGTCATCGTTGAAAGACAGGTATGCTTTGTACGACTTACCAGAATGGGGTGGCCTGCACCAGTCTTTCCCCCTGAGTCTGGAAACTGTGAAGGCTTTACTTGGATTAAATATGAAAAATAGCTGCTTGCTTTGGAATTGATTTTCAAACATGATAGGGTTTTGTTTTTAAAGAGTTCAGTAGGTTGCTGGCTTCTGTGTGGGCAAACCGTAAATATATTGCAGAAGCTGACGGGAAGAAAAGTGGAGAACTTGGCATATGAGCAGAGGGCAGCTGAAGTACTTGGCAGCTGGAAAAGATTGGAGCACAAGTACATGAACTGAATGCCTCTGCTAATCTCCCAGTACTGAGAGAACAGTATTGCTTATTAAAATTTATTTCCTTAATTAAAACTTTGGCCAGGTGAGGTATTTAGCTACTTCTTTACTTACTAAAAATTCATTTTACACAGCTGGATAGAGAACTTCGGCCCCAGAGCCCACATATACAGCCACAGGACATCGAACTGATGAGAATTCTGTTTTTTTTCTTTAAATTAGTTCATAAACCTTGTTCGGGACAGTCCTCCCCTAAGCACTTTGGCCTCCATCACTCTCTTGCGGCCCATCTTCTACGTGCTGCAGCAGACTAATCACTGGATGTTTATGGGTTACTCTCTGGTGCCATTTTGCCTTTTCACCTGGGACAAATGGATGAAGGTATTTAGTAGCCACGAACAGAGGACCCATGTGGTAACCCTTTTCCCTCCATCCCCTCTAATATGTTCTTGGCTCAAAGCTCCTTGCTGATCCTCAACCCTCCCCTTCTCTTTACAGGTGTACAGGTCTATTTATTTCTTTGGCCATGTGTTGTTCTTCACCTTACTGTTGGTGTTGCCTTACATTCGCAGATTAATTGTGCCACGAAAAGAAAAGCTAAAAAGAGCAGAATAACAGCCAAAAGGTAAGGTTGTGCTAGGTTGACAGAATCCTGTGCTTGGACTAGGAGGTGAAGTGGGGCAGCAATGTTACAGCCCAAGGCAAAAGGCAAACATAAAATCAACCAAAACAAATATAGCACTTCTCTTTTTCAGATTGTACCACCTGTGCATTTGTAGGAGTCGATTTAACACTCCGGAAGCAAAGCATCACCTGCCAAGTTTGCTGTGTTGAAGTATGACTTTTTTCAATGCGAGGAGGGGGAAGGAGAAAGCACAGGGTCAGAGACCTGGAAGGAGAGGATCCGAGTAAGCCTCCTTGAGACCCTCAACCTTCTGTCCGTTGCCTTATCTCTGCCGCCCTGCGGCCGACACTCGTGTCTCTCCGCTGATACCAGATGATTGTACCACACTTACGGCAGGTGCTGCGTTGGATTGGAGCCACCTTCTGACTTTTCTACGTTTGTCATCTAAGATAAAAATTGCTCCTGGTCTTTTTCACATCGGCTTCAGCTCCTTTCCTCTTAGGTGCCTTGGTGTGGGAGTGTGAACTGCCACATGCCACCGAGCAAGGTGATTCTGCAGGACTGACTGACACCAGGGTGAGCAGGGCACAGCTAAGAATTTCAGTTTCTTGACAAATTTAGGCCAAGTCCCTGCTATAAAGGGATACGGCCTGCCCACGTATGAAGCATGAGAAAGTAAAATTCACAAGCACTTTTAAATCAAAAGATACATTTAATAGGAGGAAAAAGGGTCAGTGAGGCAGTCCGTTTAAAGTCTCAGTGCTCCAGAAGCTACAAGGACAAAGTTGAAGGCTTTTCCTTTCCAAGAGCAGAAACTTGCACCAGGTCCACACCTAAGTAAGAGAGCCTTTCTGGAACGTGGAGTCACTGTACAGAAGTCCACCATGACAGCAGTAGCAGCAGCAGCTCATACTACTCCCCAGACTTCCTCAAAGGCAGTAGTAATTTTAGCACACGTCAGGGCAGCAGAGAGGGGATAGTTGCTGATGGAGACCATCTTTTCTGTATAGTCAACATTGACCTGAGAGAAAAGAGGGATTAAAAAAAAATAGAAAAAAACCCCATCAAGCTGCAAGTTTTCCTTGAGCCCCATCTATCTCCATTAGTACAAGAAAGAGAAGGAGCTACTGGACAGGGTCCAGTGGAGGGCCACAAAGATGATTAGGGGTCTGAAACATCTCTCTTATGAGGAGAGACTGTGGGAGCTGGGCCTGTTTAGTCTAGAGAAGAGAAACTCAGAGGGGATCTCATCAATGCATATAAATATCTCAAAGGTGGGTGCCAAGAGGATGGTGCCAGACTCTTAAGTGGTGCCCAGCGACAGGACCAGGGGTAATGGAACTAAAACACAAGAAGTTCCACCTCAACGTGAGGAAGAATTTCTTTACATTGAGTGTGGCACAGCACTGGAACCGGCTGCCCAGGGAGATTGTGGAGTCTCCCTCTCTGGAGACATTCAAAACCCAACTGAACATGCTCCTGTGTAACTTGCTCTAGGTGACCCTGCCTTGGCAGCAGGGTTGGTCTAGATGATCTCCAGAGGTCCCTTCCAACCCTAACAATTCTGTGATTCCATTAACTGGGAAGGCACAGTATTTGTCCAGCAGGACAACTGTTAGCCCTCACTAATGCCCTCTCTTGAGAGGGAGAACAGTCCCAAGTGTTGCAGTATTGGGCCTTTTTTGACAAGCCTGTCTGGAGGGAAAATGGGGGGCTGGGCAGGGGGGAAACCAACCTGAAAAAAGGGGCAGGTAAAACCTCCATACTCAGAACAAGACTGAAATCTATGCTGATAAAGATCTTTACAACTCCAAATAAGGGATACACACACTTACCGAACCGTGGGCAAAAGCTCCCACTACAATGGCAACTGGCTCCGCTGCAGGAACCAGCTCACGCAGATCCGTCACTTTTGACGCTGCAAAGGAGGTACCAATCTTCATACAGCCCACGGGCAGATGGTCACTGACTGGATTCTTAATCACCTACAGAAAGCAGAAAGTTCACAGGGATGTAGAGGTAAGGCCACATAGCTAGGTCCATTGTTTGTTTCAAACAAACAAACAAACAAACAGCTGTTGTCAGCTGCTTGCAAACTGCACTAGGAGCTCACAACTAGTGCAACTGGAACAGTCCATCATCATTGTCCACAGCAGTTACGATGTAACATATGTCATTCAGCAACCAATATTACATACACAATTCAACATTACAGGCTGTTCTTACTCAAAAATCAAATCCTCTTGAGGTACACATCATGTTTCCCTGTTTCTCTGCATTACTCACCAGTTGCACCCAGGTCCTTGAGCAAAAGCGCTTGAGGCCATCTCTACTTGGGCAGAGATGCCCAAGACAGATGATGGTAGGGTAGGTGAGTCTTGGCTGAGGGGAGCAGAAGACAAGTAGTAGAGCCACAGAGTGAAGCTCCTTGTGATCAGCACTGCAATTCCTGAATAATCTGACTTCAAAAAAGTCTGTGAGACCACCTGAGTGACTGTAGACAGTGTTGAAAATCCAGGAGAAGCTGAGGCAGAGCACTGCTTCTAGGAAAAATATCCTGAACACCACCTTCTCCTGGAGAGGAGCCATGAAGTACACATTGGGCAGCAACATGGTCAGGACCCCCAGGCAGAGGAACAGAACAAATCCCAGCAGGTGTGTCCAGATGTTGCCAGCTTCAGTGTGTATCTGGAAGATGCTCTTGAAGCAGGTGGGGAAGGAGGGCATAGGGGGCCTCTCTCCATGCAGGAAGTAACTTTTGGCCTTGAGCCAGTCAGGCAGCAGACTGTATGAGCCACTGCCATTCCCAAACCTTGTACACAAACTCTTCCATGTTCTCCATGGCATGGTGAGCCTACAGGGGCAGAGTCAGTACTTGCGCCACCTACTCTTCCTCACGGGCTACTGGACACAGCAGGTCCTCAGCACTGGCCACGCCAGCGGGTCCTTAGTCCCCCTTCTCCTCCAGGAACAGGCACAACTGGAGCTTGCCAAGATGGGTACCAGGGATCATGAGTTTGGAAAAGTTGATGTAATCCACTTTAGGCACCTTTGCCTCATCTTGGCTAGCAAGCAGGATGCCGCTGGGATCTAAGACCACTCTACCTTTTTGGGGTAATCTGGATGTACAAAGTACATTTACGTCATAGCAGTTCTTGATGATGATTAATTCTTCAATATATCGTTCAGTATATTCCTTCCTCACCTGGAAATCTTGCTTCTGTCTCTGATGAGCAGCGCAGTAAGGTCCTGCTCCTGCCCAGCAGCTCCTTGTTCTGGCATAATACTTGAGCCAAGTTTGAGAGAGCCCTGAGCGAGGAAGGCCAAGCCTGGCTGCTTGTTGTCTATCCTTGCCTGCTGACCCGTTTCCTCAGGGAGATGTGCTGGCTGGGGCAAAGCATTCTCTGCCAAGATGACGACATTATTATCATCACCATCTTTCTTAGGCTGCTGCTTCTCTGGTGTTTCCAGCAACAAAGGTAATTCTCCATCCAAGGAATCCGATATCATGCCAAGACCTTCGTCCCTGCAGTTTATCCAGTGTCAGTGCCCAGCCATGGCAGTCAGGCTCTCACAAGGAAACAGATCACTCAGCTCCAAGGACAGCAGTGTTTGGGGTTCCTTTCCTGCAGCAGCTCCCACAGCAGATGCCAGCCCCATGCAATGACGAGGTGGTATGGAATAGTGACCGTGCCCACACACCTCTAAGCTCCATCCCCTCTCTGCAAACAGGACACCAACCAAAAAACCTCCCCAAAAATCCCTCCTAAATTGCTGTAGGATGCAGAGCTAGAACGTTGCAACATTAGCTGTGAACAGTTAAAGAATGC